>NW_021163147.1:0-412500 GCF_004324835.1 Dendronephthya gigantea | reverse complement strand
TAGATCTATTAATATTGTTAACATCCGTCAAAGCATCATGCTTTACAATATTTACGTACTTAAGGTTAGCTATGTTCCGCGCATTTTGCCTAGATCTATGGCCATGAGCGCGAGAAGATATTCTGACTTGAATTGTGTGAGCCATTACACGTACGTTGATAAAATTCCCTTATGGGTTAAGTTTATTTCATGCTTCGCAAGATGCTCCTCCTTTGGGCGCCAAGGCTTACAAGTAACAAATTTTGGCCAGAAATTATCTTCTTGCACGAGTGAACTAGCAGCCAGGGGGACATGGATCTTCGATGAAAGAGTTCCACTGCGCCGACTAGGGAAAATGGAGATATATGTTGGGACTATATTTTTCTTCTTTAGGTAAGATAAAATCTGATTTTCATTCACGTCTTGGGCGATGCCAGATAGAAAAAATTTCTTTATTTTCCTTCGCTTTCGCTCTACTCCGATAAAACCATCGGACTCGCTAGAAGGCACCTTGTTTCTGCTTGGTGATTTCTGCAGGTTTACCTTAGGTTTATTACTCGTATCAATTGCATGAGATGACTTTACAGTGTTTGCGTAAGTTAATTTACATTCTTGCGATGAAGGCGGCTCAGCACTTGTTGTATCATTATTAGGTTTTAACTGGTCGTTCTCGCTTAATTTCACGACAACAAGGCTATCATTAGTATTTTCGCATGCATCATCAATAACAATGGGTTCTTGATTAGTGAGATCGTTAACAGATTCCGGCCCATTGATCATATTAGGATTTGCGAAATCGTTCAAGACAAAAGGCTTCACAATTGTTGCATCATTAATGTTATCTTGATTAATATATTCAGATTGTTCGCTCGCTTCATTCGGAGGCGCTGCCGAGTTTAAATCGTCTTGGCCGCCTTTATCTTTATCCATAAAGCTCTGGAAATGCGAAATCACCGATGTTATGTGAGAAATCGTCCCCGATAAAGCCCGAATCGCTTCCGAGTTTACCAACTGGCCTTGTTGAAGGTCATCTAGAATTACATTGACTGTAGACGATTGCATGCCCGACTGCCGAGCGTCCAAAATGGGAGCTTCGGAAGAGCATATCAGCTTACAAAACTTTTGTGTAATCTCGTTCGCTCTCGCACCATCAAGGTACAACAGATTCTTATTCTTTTTCCACAATATGGTAGATTCATCAAAAGTGAAAAGTTTTCTATCCCCACCAGGCTGCGACCATATTCCTTCGAGTTCTAGGTCGTCCTTTATGAACTGCTTTAAAGATTCGTAGTCGCCACTCCACGCAAAGCATAATTTTCCGCTTAATGTTGACGCCATAAAAGTTAACACATTTAGCTGATCAGGTTTATACCAATTATAAACGATAAAAGATCAGTTTATTTGAGAGATTTGTGGAGCTTCAAAACACACGTCTGAACTCACGAAACACGTGGGCTAACATCAATCTATATAAAGCTACCATTTATCAACGAAGAATTTAAGCGGCAGGCTATTAGGGTAGTAAAGCGATCACGAATACCGAATGTAAGAATACACTTCATCAATGGTCAACCCCTGTCTAAAGTTTTTGCGCCACCAAAGACGCAACAGAACTGTCCGAGCGAATGTGAAACGTGCAAATTATCTTCAAAATCGAACTTGTGTCTAAAGAAGAATGTTGTTTACAAAATCGAATGTTCAGCATGTGATATCGTATACATTGGGGAAACGGGGCGAACAATCGGATCAAGGATTAAAGAACACTTGAAAATGGAAAAGCAGACGGTTTATAAACATTTGGAATCCCACAAGAAATCCAGGTTACCTGTAATAAGATGGATGATTTTACATGCTAATATCGCGAACAACGTGGAGAGGAAATACATTGAAGCATTTGAAATACAAAAATATTCTGGAGACTTGATGAACGGCTGTATTGGCAGAACAATCAGTGTTTGAATTATTTCTAATCTATTAACATTGTATAGAATTTTAAACTACGGGACTATATAGACTTTTATAAATTAGTGAGTTTTAATAAGTTTGCCTAATAATGGCACATTAAATGCATGAGCATGCTTTAATAATGGAACACTATAGACATTGCATACTCATTGGTAATTTAGCTTTTTAATTAGTTGTATATAAATAGGAGGAAATATCATTGTAGAGCATTCCACTGAAGAAGCCATAACAGGCGAAACGTTTGGAGATACACCTCGTGTGCTTTAATTCTATGTCTGAAGAAATCTTAACCAAAACCAAGTTCATATATATATATATATATATATATATATATATATATATATATATATATATATATATATATATATATATATATATAATATATATACACTGGCGGTCAAAAAGAACTGCTCAAAACAAGTTAAAATGCTCTCAAATGAACGTAAATTTCCCTCTAACAAGATATACGAGTAAATATAGACTAGATTACATGCTAAACTATATGAAATTTTAATATTTTGTTGACCCTCCTTTGGCTTTATAATTGATGACGGCCTTACACCGCCGTGGCATACTTTCTGTTAAGTTGGTAATCTTCACTATCAAAAGAAATTCATTCCTATGGACAGTCTTTACAGCACCGCATAAATCATGGACGCTTTATGAATGAATTCCTTTCTTGCACTATCCCCTTGACATTGTCCCACAGATTTTCAATAGGGTTAAGGTCTTTTGACTGTGCAGGCTAATCCATTTCTGTCACTTCCTCTTTCTGAAACCATTTTTGACCATTTTTGGAAGTGTGGCAGGTTGCATTACATTATTGAAATATTGTTTGGAATAAGAGAATTATAAAAAATGCGCATGAAGCTCTCTTCTATATTCGCTTCTTTTTTATGGATTTTTATCTAAACAGTTCTTTTTGACCGCTAGTGTACAAATAAAGATTGATTGTTACGATTCCTGTTACATACGACAATAGCAACATTTGAGCAGTTCTTTTTGACCGCCAGTGTATATATATGTATATATGTATAATCATGTTGTTCGAAAAGTCCAAAGAGTGCTCAATACCATAAGATGTTAGTATAGAGCGAATTAAGTAGACATAACGAACTGAATTTAATCGCCTGGATTAAATGGACAATACGTTTCTCATGCTTGCGAAATTTTGTTATAAATTATATTATGTATTTTGTACTATTAAATTAAGGAATTATACATTTCCGGTGAAATGAAGCTCAGTGATTGGCTGAGAAGAATTTTAAACGGTCCATTACAGCATTTCTTCCCATTCTTCATAGGATCCATTACGAGATGAAAAACAGAGAAATTTGGAATGAAAAAGGCACAAGTAAATGCTCAAGAGAAAATTTAAATGATTTTGAAATTAATAAGACGTCTCCAGACAGTTTAGGTAAGCTAAATAATTCAATATTTTGTTTTTGTTTTTATCAAATGCATACCAGGCTACTAATACGAATTCATGCATTTCTTGTTTGTTTTAAGTGCAAATACATGGCTTATGCCATATAATAAACTTTTTATTAACCTCGCTTGCTCAGCCTTCCTCAGCCTTCTCAATCGAGAAATATCGGACCTCGATCTTTTTGCACAAACCTCGCTTTTCAAGCTCGGTCTGTACAAAAACCTCAGTCCGATATTCCTGGATAAAGACCTCGTGTTCGGTTAATAAGAAGTTAATAATATATCATGTTACATAATTTCAGATTGTTGTGCAAGTATAAATATAATTATCATGTTGAGTTGTATAAGTTGTTTTATGCCGCATTTGAATAAAATCAATGCCACAAACTTGTTTATAGCGTACACATCAGAAACCTGCTACTCTGCTAGGGTTTCAGACTTTCAGACTTAACCACATTGCACCCATTGCCATGACGCAGCACGTTCATTATTGAAGTACTGCTTAAACTCATTTCAAATTACTTTTGCTTCATTTGAGTAGTTATTACTGCATCTTGGAAAAAATCAAACCATGAACCTTCAGATACTGCGCTGCTCTGCTCTGCTCTTTCATGTTATTAGTGGCACTAGATTCACCATTTGGTTCTCTCAGTAGGAAATTATGCAAGATCAAGGCTGCCACTGTTATACTTCACACTTTGTCTGGATCAAGGTTAATTGGTGCTCTAAAGACTCTCCATCGATTAGCCATAATCCCAAATGCATTCTCAGAGATTCTCTTCATTCTTGACAACCTGTAGTTGAACACTCCTTCTTCAACTGTAAGTTCTTTGTGAGGAAATGGTTTCATCAGGTAGGTGGTCAGTCCAAATGCATTATAACAATTAAGAACATATGGGACAGGCATTGTCCTACCTCGAAGTGGTTTTAGTGGTAGTAGATTTAGTGAATTGGTAGAAGAAGAAATGTTATTTCTAACATTTGCAGCCCTCCCATTTGTACCAATGTTCGCCCAAAGAAATTCATTATTTGGCGTAATGACTGCCATTAGAATTACACTATTGTTTCCTTTACAATCCAAATAGTGACATCCTGAACCTCCTGGCTGTTGTATATTTATTTGTTTACCAACCACTGCCCCAATTCCGTTTGGAAGTTCCGTTTCAACTATTTTTAGCCATTCTTGTGTAGTGTTTGAATGAATACATGAATAAACGAATGTTATTTATTAAATTATATTAATGAATTTTAAATTGTTGCATTCTCCTGCTGTATAAATATGTAAAATTCTAGTGGTCCAAACTCCAAACACTATGTGTACAGATATCCTTTCCCAGAAACACAGAAACCTTGCTGTATATTGAGTGGGGTCGGATAAGATAAAAGTATATTTACTTACCAACAGACCCAAACAAATTAGCAATCATCCCATTTGGTATAGCGCATGAACCTTCTTATGACTATTAAATACGTCATTTTGATTGACATTTGGACGACATATAGGGCGTACAGTGCCATCGACAAATCTGAAACAAATATTTAATGCACCACCTTTTGAGTGAATTGCCTCAGCATAGCGTTCTTGGTTATCTTGGCTGTTCTAATTCTGTAACCGTGATTGACATGAATAAAATCAACGACTTTTGAAGTTATCATAGAAATCGCTGGTACAGGCCTGCCAAAGCGTGAGGTCGCTGTACCGACAAGGATATGCAAAATATGCAAATATTCGTGGAAGCATGCATAAACCCTCCATTCAGTCACAAACGGTTCGTTGGTCGCACCGAAACTCTCCAGGAATACCCAAGACTTCTACCAGTAACGGCAAGTCCAATTTTTCAAAACGAAATTCAGCCTTACACTCCGTTCATCTATATTTTCTAGCTGAAATACATCGTAGTTTTCGTCACAACAATACAAACTCGTCTTCATCTATTAGCCCGTCATCGCAGCCATCTACTAACATCATTCTTGCATCTCTGAACAAACACATTTTTACTTAAAGTGTGATTCAATCAGCCATTGAACGGAAACGAAAGTTGTCTGGGAAAGTTCTCTTGTTGAAGCAGATAACTGTTAATATGGGGTGATGCAGCACAAGATGAAGTCGAGAGAATGAGGGGCAGCCTGGCTTAATGAGCCAATCGATTAGCGCAACCTTTCCCAATGTGGAAGACACCTCTCGTGCTGTACGTGATCACATTAAAGCAATGGAAAGAAAACATAACGATAGCTCACTAACTTTTCTGCTTAAGTCAGATTTTGTCAGAAATGAGACTTTGCTTCACTCTTACATCCAGTGTTAGCAATTTAAACTAAATCCTCACTACTTGCAAAAGTTTATTCAGGCAGAAAAGTTAGTAGGCTATCGATAAGTTTAAAATGTCGGAGGAGGAAAGATCCACAGGAATAGCAGGCGAAGATTTAACAGAAGCTGGGGGATTGCTAAAAGAGTTGATTGATATTGGTGAAGATACCGAAAGGAGAATTGAGGAAGAAAATGAGTCAAGAAGAGTTGCTGTTGAAAGTGAGAAGGCGCGCGCTATAGAGATCCGGCAGAGAGCCATGGAACTTATTGGGGAGACTAGAAACAGGAATGAAAAGGAGAATGAAAACCCAGAAAAAAGAGAAGAAGATCAGAGCACGCTATATTTGAGTGGTTAAAGGAAAAGGCTGCAATGGAAAAGAGTCTGAGAGAAAAAGATTTGAAAGAAAAAAGAAAGAAGAGGGAATATCAAAAAGGTAAGAGAACGATGTTTGCAGAACAGATGAGGATGCTACAAGAAAGCAACAATTCCCAGCTTCAGAAATTGATGCAACAACAGCAACAACAACAACAACAAAAGCAGCAACAACAACAGTTCGCCATGCAGCAACAACAGATGCTGGCTACCACGCAACAACACCAACAACAAACACAACTGTTGGCAAATCTTTTTGAAGGTGAACACCCAAAGGATATCCCAGGTCACCATAATTGTATACATAATGGCTCGTTATTATGAAAAGCAACTTGTCGTAAAACAGGTAGAACACCAGATTCTTTCAACATAGTGTTAGCGATTACACCGTTTGGTAAAACGATCCACTTGTATATGCAATTAATAGATATAATAGTAGTTTAAATTTCTAAATATTACGAACTAATTTAGTACTTCCAAAAATAGTGTATTTATTTAGGTTTGTTAATATTTGATTATCACTCGATTGTATATACGTATATATCTTAATAGTTATAAAGTTTTATCAGTATAATGTTTTATACTCTACGTCTTCAGGCAGCAATCACAAAAGATGCTGCCTATATTGAAAGTTATGATTAGCGATCATCACAAAATGTTCAAAATTCTCTATTTTAAAGCATCCATAATTCTAAAAATGCATTATCTTATACATATACCTGATGAAATTGTTAGGTAAAAATACTATTGATGTAAGTAAAATATTACTACCAAATTATTGTTGAGTGTAGAGAACATCATCCTATTAATTAAATGATTGATAATTATAATTAACAATCTGTTTGCGCTGTAAGTTTGGGCCACTTAGAAATATCTCGACCATGAGATTCGAGGCTAAACACAATTTCCTGAAAAGTTCAATTACCAAGAATTTTAAAAATGTCCCCAAATCACTTGCATTTTTCTACCAAAGGTATATTTTTTATATTAATAATTGCAATTAGATTGACTTGTATCCCACCCCTCTAAACTAGCCGTGTTTTATCACATTTTTTACAGTATTGTGTATTTAACACACTAATCATAGTGCAATTGTTTATTTTGTAGGAACATGTGCTGGAACCTTTTAGTTCTCCCAAGCAGACCCTGACCACTTACTTGTATAGTTGTGATGTTGTTGGAGTAGGTAATGCATATATAGTTATATAAATTTATGTATGTATAAATATACAGCTATCATTCCAATTTAAATCTATATTTTCATGTTTCCTAATGACTTTTTAGGCGATCACAATGTTGATTTGCACAGCCATCCCTATTTTGACATGATAGCTCAAGCTGCTAGTGTTAATCAACTGCCACAGCCATGTAAAGGAAGCAAGTAATATTTATCAGTTTAATATTGTGAAGTTGTTTTCTAATGTAATTAGAAATGTTAATCATATATAACATCATAAAGGGCTAACTAAAACAATATTTAATCTACTATTTATCAGGTGAACTATCTCTTAATTATCACTCTTCTCCAAGATTTAATGACTGTGATTTATTAGGCAAAAACGGAATTTGGGATGAGATGGATCATACTATTTTATGTTTATCAAATGAACTATTTCACTATATACTAAAGTTTTAGGCATGTTAGGCTTTTTACATATTGAATCTATATGGTTTTTTATTGTTATTGAATCTATATGGATATCGAAATAAGGTATATCGTTTAACCGATTTATCATAATTTGGTCGTTCCCAATTTTATTGTTCAAATTGTAGGGTGATCCAATAAACATCAATTTTGTTTTATCGGTATGAAGTTGCAATTTATTTTGTGAAGGATATTTGACTATATTTTTAAGATCTTCATTTCGTTTTGCTACTAGATCAGAAAAAATTGTTGAAGACGCATGCATTTAAGTGTCATCAGCATACATGCCTGGAGATGTATTTTGGGTGTGTTCTGGCAGATCATTTATATATAACAAAAGGGGTCCCAGAATAGAACCCTGAGGAACACCACATACGATTTCTTTAGCTGAGGATGTATGACCACCATTAACAACACAGACCGGATTTCTTTTCATTTTCATCAAATAGGATTGAAAGCAATTTAGTTCAAGACCATGATTTCCGAACTGCTCATGCATCTTTCTCAATAGGATTTTATGATCAATAGAGTCAAAGGCTTCCCTTTTCTCAACTGATATTAAACCAATTAATTTTCCATCATCTATATTTTCTAACTATTTATCATTCATTGAATTAGTACAATACAATACAATACAATACATTAATTTGTACTCAAACATTACAAGTTAAAGAAAATATAAAACACAATAAATAGATACAATTGATGAGTACAGGCCACCAAGGGCTAGACAAGTCAGGTGACCTTTTATTTTAGAGATATGTAGATTAAGTGGGTTCGGTCAAGATTGTAGGATATTTTATAGAATGTAGGACAAACAAGAAATAAGACACCAACAGACCACATGATAGACAAAAAAGAAAAAAAAAGAAGAAAAATAAAAGGAAAAAGAGCCAAAAATCTTCAATAATATGTTCAATATTTTTTAGTTTCGAGTTAATAGGAAGCAATCATGTTTTCATTAAGTTTTCTTTTGAAGGTTTTTAAACTCAGAGACTTTAAGGATTCATCGACAGAGCTCCAGATTTTAGGTCCACAGTATCTAATGTAAATATTCCATAGTTTGTACGAACTGGTGGAATAACATATGCATTTGTAAACGCTAAACGAGTTGTATGGTTATGATGTTTTTAATCAACGTGAAAAAAATTATTAAAATCAGCCAGAAGGTTGCCCAGACCATACTGAAACATGAATGATGCAGTATTGACATAAACTAGATCCAGAAATTTTAGCAAATTTAATGTTTTAAATAATGGAGAAGTGTGCTCTCGGAAACCGGAAAATGTTATTATCCTCACAGCCTTCTTTTGCAGGATTGATAATGGATGGATGCAAATTACTTTTGTAGGTATGTCCTTATACCATGACAGCGTACATAAGGAATGGATAAATTACTGAGTAATAAACTTGAATCAGTACATCCGTAGAGACAAAATCACAAAGTTTAAATAATATGCCAATACCTTTAGATATTTTTTTGCATAACTCAAAGATATGATCTTTCCAGTTTAAATTGCAGTCCATCATAATGCCAAGATATTTGACACTTTTCTTCTCCTTCATTTTATTATCATGGATTTTAAGGTTGACAGAGTAATTAATTTTCTTTTGTTGTGAATGGAAAAGGACAAAATTTGATTTGTCAATATTTATGGAGAGCTTATTAGCACATAGGCTGACATAGCTACTCACCAACCAGAATTAATTGCAATGTAATATCTGAGCATAAGCCTATAACTTGTGGTGTCCCACAAGGTTCGGTACTAGGCCCTTTATTATTTCTGCTATATATCAATGATGACTCTGCTCCTAAACTTAAGTTTCATTTATTTGCAGACGATTCAAACCTGTTTTGTTCTGACAATAATCTTCAAAACTTAGAAAGAATATTAATTAAATGAGCCAATGGAGACGTACTGCTTTCTACTTTAAAGATAAGATAAAAAACATTTTTGTACTATTCCTCTTATTCCACTATCTTCAAGCTTTTTTAGTAGAATTGTATGATTTACATTGTCGAAAGCTTTACTCAGATAAAGAAAGATACCACATGAATACATCTTGTTTTATATTGCTTTTTGAACATTATCTGCAATAAGTAAAATGGCATGTGTTGTAGAGTGGTTTGAACGAAAACCAAATTGACCTTGAAAAATTACTTGATTCTTTTCCAGGAAAAGTATGAGTCTCTTATACATTAACTTCTCCAAAATTTTGTTAAAAACTGACAGTAATGAGATGATAGGTCGATAGTTAGATACAACTGATTTAGATCCTTTCTTGAATACTGGTATCACTCTAGCTAATTTAAATTGATCAGGCACAACACCTGTTGAAAATGAGCAATTAAAGAGATAAGCAAGTGGCCCAGATAAAAGAAATCTCAAAATTTTTAATAATTTAATAGGAATGCTAAATGGCCCAGCAGACTTAGATGAATTAAGACTACTAATTTCCTCTTCAATCTCCGGTGTGCTCACTGAAGAGAGGAAAAAACTGTTCATTAACTGTTCAAACTGTTCAAAACTGTTCAAAAACTGTTCTTAGCTGGGTATATTTTGATAGTTATTGTTGAAATATGATCCATTTAAAGCGAAATATAAAACCTTGAATCCTTGTGTAGTTCTTCTTCGTATACCGATGGCCGACAAACAAAGGGTCGCAACGCAAAGGTTTGATTGAATCAAGCCATTCAAGTGATAGTGATGTCGATATATCAATGTATCGTTTCGTGAAATGGAACTATGTACGTTTAATATGTATTACTGTAAACTATGAATATGTATAAATTGAAGGAAAATTATATTCAAATTTACAGTAACATAAATAATAGCATGAACAATATATCTGAAAGCATAGTGTGATGATCAAAACATAGAAAAGCACAATAATTACGCTGTTTAACTATGCTAAGCAAGTTTCAACTGACTTTTCGCAATCTTGAAATCATTAATCAGCAGGTGTTTCCCTTCGCATTACCCGCATTTCTAATGCTGCCCTCGCCGATGCCCCCTAATTTTCCCATAGAGATTATAAATAACACTGAGGGGTCATCCCCGAACGTTCCCCGAATGTTTACTCACTCACGATGTCAGAGGCCAAAATAAGTCGTTTAAAACGAGTTTTTTTTATTTCTAAATGTTTTTCCCTAAAATATCACTTCAGGATGTCTAAGGTAGTAAATTTTCGCGATCGAACAATATTCAGGTTCGCAAGGCATCTAACGAGTATGAACTGTATTGTTTATGTTCAGAAGCTTTATATTGAAGACTGGCACGTGCGCGGCACGCCGGAGTTAACGCCTTGTTATTTAAGGTTTCCTGTTTCATATATTTTTCTCACGAAATTCGTGTACTAAGTTTATACGCCATTTAGTTATGGCCCATGTCTATTAACTGTGGTTATGGTCACAGAATTTATATGCAGCGAAAGACTAAAAAGATAAAACAAATAAAAGGACTGTAAAACGACTACACGGTTTTCTTGACTACACAAACATAAGATAGTTGTTATCGAGTTTCAAGCAACTTGTTATAATTATATAGGCTTCAACTAGTTGCTGCAATAGTATTCTTGTACGTTTGCATGGTGACATCAAATAGGTAAATTAGCTTGTAGGTACATCACAGAGCTAGCGAGGGTCATATTTCAAAACACACCACTTCGTACTCCTATCAAACAAGACATTTTGAGAATCAAAATATAATTCAAACAAGACACAGATTGAGACTGTAAATTTTCGACTTTATTACAAAGTCATCTTCAGACAGAATGATTCTGTCATGAATTATTCTGTCTGAAGATGACTTTGTAATAAAGTCGAAAATTTATAGTCTCAATCTGTGTCTCGTACTCCTATATTATCCCGTTATGATAGCAATAGTTGACTTTACACAAATTAAACAATATCCTCAAATAAAATAAGCAGAAATAATTCTATTGCTTCGAGTAAGATACATTAGGCGTACAAGAACTTTACAAAATCATGCTAATCATAAACATAATATGCTATAAATAGATGCGAATATTATAATATGCGTCGCAAACTTCAATATAATGCAAATTGTCAAACATTCTAACGAGTGCTGAATAAGTAGGCATATCCATTCTAGTTCATTTTACGACGGGACAAGTTTTATAACCATAACATTATGAGTATAGGAACTAAGAAGATTATGATATATAAACTATATTGATAATTGTTGATCAGGTTACACAACAAAGCGGCATGAAATCAATAACTCTGAACGAACTTGTCACATAGAACACTCCTAAATCATTATTTTTTTGGTATGGTGCTATATTTGTTATATTATATCCATAATATCTTGGTTAAATGTTTCTCTTATACCAACTCGATCTTAATTTTCATGTTCAGCAGGGATATCGTGATTAATTCCCTCGTCTATTGAAGTCGAACATCGTTGACTTCAAAGTTTGTTTTTTTTTGGTTTTTTTTATATAAACATATTTATTGACTTTAGTGTTTACCCAAGAGCGTGCACGCTCATCGAGGGGCTCACACTACATTTGACATTACAAATAATTGAATAACACTTACAACAGGAGAAGACGAACATTACAAAAAAGAAAAGAAAAACCAACAGCAAAGGTGATAAAAGCTGGTTCAATTGAAGGTTCAGAAGTAAAAAATTAATTCTTAGAAAAACGATTAGTTTGCTTAATATATTTTTGAACATGCATAAATATACATCTATTACTATCTACACTCAAATCAGCTGAACCAAACAAAAATATTTTAGACTTTTGAGAATCCGACAAGAGATACCAGCCTTCACCATAAATATGAGCAGCAGCCGAGAGTAAGGATAATCTAAGAGCAGCATAACGAGGACAATATAACAAATAATGAATGACTGATTCACAAGAATCTCCACATAAACATGCTGGAGATAATCTACAATTAATTTTAAACAAATAATAGTTTAGAGCATTACAATTAAGGCGCAAACGAGTGTGTAAGATAGAAGAATGCCTATCAATAGAAAAATCATAATAGCCAGTATAAGTTTGAATGTCAAAAAACGAAGTTAATGAGCTCTTAAATAAACCAATCGACTTTGAATTTCGATCATTAATATCAGTGCTATTCCATAATATAGTAGTTGAAGGAAAAAACGATTTTTTAAATCTTTCAGTTTTCACACCAAAAAGAGAAAAGTCAGAAGCATTTCTTAGGGATAGACCCGACCTTTGTTTTACTGTTTGAGGCAGTAAATCCAACAAATAATTTGGTGTTAGCATATTTACAATTTTAAAGTATAAAATAAGTTTATGAATGGATCGCCTAGTTTTCATATCTTCCCAAGCTAATTCCTCCAATAACCGTACTCTACTAGTACCCTTCATAGCACCTACGACCACTGTTGCAGCTTGATATTGAACGTGCTCAATGAGATCGCTTTCATTTTCAGAGCAACCATCCCAAAGAACATCAGCATATTCCATCACTGGTCTGATAAGAGACTTGTACAATTTTGATAAAGTCTCTCTATTTAACTTAAACTTAAAACTTTTTAAAAGATTAAGTTTTTTTGACGCTTTCTCATAAATATTGAGTATATGTGCTCTCCAAGAAAGATTTGAAGATAGGGTAACCCCTAAATGCTTATGATTACTAACTATTTCAATCGGCTCATTTGCAAAATATAACGTTGGATGTGCTGGTTTGAACATTTTAGCTGAAAATGTGACAGATTTGGTTTTGCCTGGATTTATAGTAAGATGCCAGTAACGTGTCCATTCATTAATGCATTGCAAATCATTATTAAGTCTTTCCGCAGATATATCTATATCTTCAACTACTTCAAGAAGAGAAGTATCGTCAGCATAAAGAAAAGAGTCACACTGAAGATCCTGAGTAATATCGTTTATATAAATTAAGAAAAGTAATGGACCTAATACGGAACCTTGTGGAACGCCAGCCTCGATTTCATTCCAGTCAGATGACTGGCCATCAATTATAACCCTTTGTTTTCTTCCAAACAAATAACTTTTAAACCATTTTAAAAGAGGACCCGCTACACCAAGTAACTCAAGCTTATAAATAAGTCCTCTATGCCAAACCCTATCGAAGGCTTTACTAATATCCAAAAAGACCATGCGAACTTCTTTACCTGAATCTAATGCTTCGTATATTTTATGAACAATTAAAATAAATTGATTTACTGTTGAATCACCAGGGCGAAACCCGCTTTGAAAACGATTCAAAAACTGAATTTCTAATAAAAAATTATAGAGCCTAGTAAAAACTATTTTTTCCATAACTTTTGATAAGGATATCAAAAGTGAAACTGGTCGATAATTTAATTTTGACTGGCGGTCATCTTTTTTAAAAATAGGTATTACATTTGCCAACTTCCATTTAAACGGAAAAATTCCTCTAGAAAGAGAGATATTTATAAATCTAGAAAAAGATTTGGCAATACCATTTGCACTAGCTTTAATTAAAAAATTACCCACACTATCGACACCACAAGCTTTAGAAACATCGACACTATTAAGTAAAATTTTTACCTCATGTTCGCACGTGGAAATATCTGACAATGTTCTTATATTTTGAAGGGCAATTAAATTTGGTAGCGGAGAATCATTATTTTCCAATCTACACTGTGTGCTGAAATATTCATTAAAAATTTCAGCTTTCTCTCTTGCGTCAATTATTAAGCGATCATTTTCAATTAATGTAGGGATTCCAGATTGTATTTTATTACCATACAATGATTTCACTAACCCCCACCACTTTTTCGGTCCAATATGTGGGTTCTGTAATTCTACATTTAGATTTGCAAAATATCTTTCCTTGCTTAAACGTATTAACGATGTGGTATAATTTCTTTGCGTTCTGTAATTTTCCCATGCCACTAAATTTTTCAACCGTCTAAAAACTTTTAACAACCTATTTCTTTTGCGAATTGAACGCCTAATTCCAGAAGTCATCCAAGGTTTATCTCTTGGACGAATAACAACTGTTCTGTTCGGAACAAAAGTTTTAAGTACTTGCTCAAAACAATTAAACCACTCATTATATAAATCATCGACGTTTTTAACATCCTGAAATAATTTATCCCAATTTACCTCCGACAGGGCTTGACATAACGTATTAGAATCTACTTTGGCTAAGTCCCATATGTGTCGTTTATAACATTTTTGTTTTGCGAAGGAAATGCTCATCCAAGCATAAACTAAAGAATGGTCACAATTATATGGAGGGCTTAAAGTACCAGAATTAACAAAATATCCCGGAGAATTTGTTATAATTAGATCAAGTATTGAGGCACCGTGTGCTGTTATACGGGTTGGTTCATTTATCACTTGAAAAAGGCTATTGCACTCCATCCACCTATAAAAATATATTCCGAAGTCACTACTAGACTGAATATCGTTGCTTCACAATAAAGCTCTTCACAATATCGTCACTGCTTCACAATAAAGTTTATCAGGAGCCAGTTACCTTGTAAAATCCTACTTCGAATGTCCACGTATTAAACAATTTTCTAACAATAAAGTTGTAATCCTTCGTATAACAGAATATTGGAAATAGAGAGCCTGGCTTTGTTTAATAATAAATTTTGCAATTTTATCATCAAGAACTTTGTCTGCCTTCATAAGGTTTAACTCTTGGATAAACTTTTCACCTTCTTCAACTTGTGATATGGACAGCTTATCGTAGGCCTCCATTTTCACAGTTCGTTGGCATTATGTTCGTGAATCGTATCACACAGTGTGACCAGGTTTTTTGAAGGGCAATTACCAAAAGAGGCGACAGAAATTACTATGAGGCAAAAAATTATTCCGCACACATTTATCCCGCATTATCATTGGTAATTCCAAATCTTTTTCCAAAATATCCCTACTTTACCCTAACAGAAACGTATAATTATTGTTTTGCTGTGGAGATGACCTAGAACGCAGGAAACAGCGCCACTTGTACGAAAACGGGATTGGCCTATCCACCTGATAGGGATTTTTTCAACCTTGTAAGAACACTTGCAAAGTAATAAAGCTTTCTGTAATTTTAAGAAAGATTACTGTAGTAATTACTACAAATTTCCAATTACTACAATCATCCGAAAAATTACCGAAGGTTAATCAAATTACTGCGTCTGGTCACACTGGTACCACAACACATGCAGACGATTAAATATGATGCAAGCTTGCAATCTTAATACAATGTTATTCAAAGGTCAAGTGTACAAATCATTCACTTTTGAGAAGGGTAGAATAATTATGGGATAATTAAGACAAATATGGAAAAAGTCAACAAATAATTAAATGCGCAAATAGATTAAAAACAGATAGAGTGATTATATTAAAGTGTAATATGGGATAAACATTGAATAATTAAATAGTTAAGTAGGAATAAGAATATATCACTATATAGTTGAGTATGAGCAGAATTTGGTTCACACTATATCATTCAGGAATAAGTCTTTAATACATCAAAAACTATATATGCAAACATACTTATTATACTCATAGAAAACGTTTTGTACGTGTCCTAAATGTGCAATTTGACGAATTTGCTCATTCAACTGCAAGTTTCACTGTGAATCTCCCCAATGCAGAATACTGTCATAACCCGTGAACCACTACAAACATTTTTTTGTAGGTAAATATGGTATATATGAGCGATAGACATGCAAAAGCTGGAAAATTAAGGTTGAAATAATTCACATGTGTTATACATTAGTCTTAATTTGATGTATTGCACAATGGTTGTGTGACGTGACTGAGTTTAGATAATAGTTTAGTATTAGTCTTGGGTGCCCTGTTGGCAATAGTCACGTGATTGAACACATGCGTGTCGAATTTTGTATTACTTTATGAAGGTATTTTGGTGAAGCAATAAATGATAAAAAAATGTAGTTTTCGCGTACTAATCGAACGGGTAACAGTTGCTTTGTCAACCTTTAGTAAACAGACAGTCGAAATGTTTAGTTTCAATAGTGAGTAAATGCTGATACACAACCAACAGCTGTATTCAATATCGCATTTCTTTCTACAAGAGCCAATAATTGGTGTAATCTAAGTAGTGCACCCGTCGTTTTCTCTCGTAAAATATTCGTCAACATACACTGGATCAATATCCTCAAAGTGCTGATGGGTTGAAGCCCTGTATCATCGCTTGAAGTCTTCAAATGTTTGAAATGGAGAGACCGAGAAACTTCCGTCCATCGCGACGTTGCTGAATAAACAACTGCTTCAAACAAACCACGACAGTCCTCTTGGGTTATATATAACCTTTTTAACTTCAAACGTTTCGTTATAGCTTCCCCGATAGCAATCCTTTCTCTGGCGTCGTAATACGGTTGATCATCGTGTAATACGTACGGTTGATCATCGAAACCCAGCAATAATATCGCGATATATTTAGTGAGCTTGCCTGTTACACAGCCCATATATATATATGCTCTCGAGAATGCAAGAGTGACTTTGGAATAATAAAGACTAATATGGAAAATCAACGAATAATTTAAAGCGCAAAAATATTGAACAGATAGAGTGGGTATATTGGAATAAGGACAGTGAATGAATATCTCTCATAATTTACGAATAATTTCCCCCTGCTTCAACTTGTAGTATGAACAGCTCACCGTCAGAAACGTTGTGTTTTAAATAACGTGTTCTTTGAGTTACCGTTTATTATTTAAGGGTTTCTTGTTTCACATTTTTTCTCGCGAAATTCGAGTACTATGTGTATAAGCTTATATGCGATTTAGTTATGGCCACAGAATTTACAGCGCTAGACTAAAAAGTAAAACCAATCTAAGGACGGTAATACAATGTAAATTTCATTTAAACAAACAATTACAACGGTTTTATTGACGACACAGACACATCGTTGTTATCGAGTTTCAAGCAACTTGTTATTTATATATATTAAGCAATGCAACAATTTATATATATTAAGCAATCCAATAGTAATCCGCGACGAATAGCATAATTCAGTGAGAAATTAACGTATTGCGTGAGAGCATTAGAGACGCTCAAAAGGCTCGAACAGATCAATGGGGACGTCTCAATGACTCTAAATAAATTGGGGGGAATCCGAAGTGACTTAGTGCGCACTGATCCCGAATGAGAAGCGTATAATTTTATCCAGCTAGCCGAAGCATTAAATCAGTCGGTAAAGCGCAACCCAGCAACTACCGGTGTAGCAGTCTCAATAATCCCCCGGTCTCAACATTCCTCTATTACAATGCGCATGCGCACGGCAGAGGTGTTGCGTAACAGACATTCCTCTTGGTCTGAGATCTCCCCTTCTACTTCGCTGCTCGTCTGCGCTACAACTTCTATCGAAAGTCGTTTGAAACACTTGCAATTTTGCGTATAATGTTAAAAAATGGCGCCACAGGAGGAACCTAGAAATGTTGAACCTCAAAAGTTGACTAGAAAAGATCGTCTCGCTGAGCAAAGCGAGAAATGTGAGCGCATTGTGCACTACCTGCGCCATGGAAAGCATCAAGCTGGTTTGTCGAAGAACCAGCAGCGTGTTGTTCGTGGTCAAGCTAAGAACTATGTTCTGGATGAGACAAGTAAGTATTCATATAGTATTGAATCTAAAGTTAAGTTATGAGTTATTGGTTATGAGTTATTAGTGTAACTAAAACAGTCAAATGATATCGCCATTCTGATTCACTCACGCTCGTACTGGCGTAGTATCAAGCTCAATAACCTTAGGGGGTTAATCAGTCAATTTTCCTGATAGATTATTATAAAATATCGAATATGGGTGAATGTTTTATGGGGGCTAAGTCTGGGTTGAATGATTGAAAATAGACTTGGAGTTTCAGCTTATAAATATACTTGCTCATTTTGTTAACATTGCATTGTTTATGACTCTCTCTTGAGTTAAAATGGCTGGCTTTTATAGATAGTTGTAAAAGGTTTGGTACTTTGCAGTTTGTTGCAAGACTTTTTATACAATACACTGACTTTTTCTACTGTAGACTGGATATTACTATAAAAAAGAGCTTGTCAGGTGTTTGTAAAAAAAGAATAAGTTGGATGCACTGGTGCACATTAGAGATTAATAGGCTATATTACAATTCATTTCAGATAATGAGCTACATTACACTGGTGGGAAAGTTGGGATCCGAAAGAAGGTTGTCCTTAGCTTGGAAGAAATTTCGGAAATATTGCATCATCACCATAGCAATGCTATGGGAGGACATAGTGGTGTCAATGCTACATTGAACAAAATTTCAAATTTTTATTGTTGGAATGGAATGAAAGAGGATGTCCAAGAATATGTAAGTTTAGATGAGTGTATCGTATGACCAACTACGACCTTACATGACCAGTGAACTTCATGACATAAACACAGATGACACCATTCCACCAGCTGATGACACCATACCACTGACTGATGACCCCACACCACCAGCCGATAACACCACATCACTGACTGATGGCCCCACACCACCAACCGATAACACCACACCATTGACTGATGGCCCCACATCACCAGCCGATAACACCACACCACAGACTGATGGCCCCACACCACCAACCGATAACACCACACCATTGACTGATGACACCACTTCACCAACTGGTAACCCCATGCCACCAAAAGAGGACAACATGCCGCTAACCAACAAAGTGTCAAATGGTAAAAGCACTAAGTCAAGAAGCGAAGAACTATTCTGCCATTGTAGGATGCCATATGCAGAAGGTCAATTTATGATTGAATGTTCAAAATGTTTGCGATGGTTCCACCGATCATGTGACAATGTCCCAAAAACTGTTCATGAAAATACCTGTTTTCATTGCATGAACTGTAAATAGTTTAGTAAAGTGCAAGTTTGTGAATATTATATATATTTGTAAATATTATATATTTGTAAATAACATATATTTGTAAATATTATATATTTGTAAATTTAAGTAAATTGATGTAAAATTAAATTATTTTAATGATCATTGATGGAAATGCAATATAGTTCTGAAGTGATTTGAAAAAATAGTAATTGCAGATACCCCAGACCAGACCGGCAATGATATATACGCGACCTGAAGAAAATCGAAAAAAAAATGTTTCACGCAAAGCGAGATTTGAAAAACTTACGGGTTGTGTTTATTGCAAAGATCCAAACCATAAAGTGTCCGAAAGTTGTCAATCCAAATGAGCGCAAAAAAAATTGGCAAAAAGGGGGTTGTGTTTTAACTGCGCAACGAAATTCCATCGCGCATCGGATTGCAATAGTAAGATGTCCTGCAGCCACTGCAATAGACGTCATCACACATCAATTTGGGGTTAGGGTAAAACGCGGATACGGACGGACGGATTTACGAAACTTACTTTTCAATAAAACAAAATTTTAAACATCATATTCGCGTTTTACCCGATTGAGTAAAATATGGTATAAAATATGCGTTATTGCCGCTCCCGGTAACGAGAGTGCGTATATGGTTGAAAGCCAAACAGCTATAAAACCACATTTTGTGGAGTTAAAAAAAAATGGGAAAGCCGTTTGCGATGGTTGCCCATCTTACAAATCGGCAAAGTTGTGCGCGCACGCTGTTGCCGCATCCGATAAAGCCGGAACTCTCGGGAACTACGTAAGATGGCTAAAAAAATGGTCCAGACTCGGCGAATCTAACATCGTACGTAACGTTTGATAGCGGCAAGAATACGGGAAGAAGAATGAAGAATGCGAAATCCACAGATAGAAGAAAAGGTGGACGAAACAAGAACATTAAACCTGTGAATGCAATTGTCGAGACCTGTACCCGAGAACATATCTGCACCACTACAACCACCAAGTGCACTCCCAACAAACCAACTGGAGCCGCCAATTCTTCCAATAGTTGCACAAATACAGCAGCAAGTACCACCTTGTTCACAAATGCCGCAGCAAATACCACCAGTTGCACAAATACTGCAGCAAATACCACCGGGTGCACAAATACCGCAAGCAACTTCATTCGTTCCTCAACCAATAAGTGGAGCATTCCAACTTCATTACCTTGACTACTGTCCCCCAAATTCACGATTTTTCTTTGGCTGTGGGCAGGCTCTAAAACCAAATAACCATATACCGCATCCACCTTTTAACATGCCTGTCGTTACCAAAATGCTTTGCTGTTACATGCATCCAATATCAGGTGAAAGAGTCAGCAAGGCGGGGGATGTGTACTTTCATGTGAAATTAGATTGTGTCCGCGCTAAAACGCCTATGTTTAATCCAACCTGTGTAGAAGTAGCAAGCTGGTTACTCACCATGCAACATATTCTACTGCTCCGACAGTTTGGAATGCAAATCTAATACACTATTATACAAATATGTATACGCTATACTAAACTTGCACGCTTATGAATGTATTCATATTTTATATTCATATTTTATATTCATGAGCGGAACAGTTTGAAATGGGTGTCTGTCATTCCGGTCAGTGCGCATGTCCAAAAGAGGGCACGAGAATGTATGTAAATAGTGAGCTTAAGCAAGCGACGTTTTTAATCTGTAACGTGAACCGGAAGTAAATTTGGCGATTTTGATGGCGTGAGCAGTTTTTGAGGCGAAGTAACAGACGGCAACTTGAGTGTTTTGGCGTTCTTGTTTTTCAACAGAAACGTGACAGGTAAAAGCAATTTTTTTGTTTTTTTTTTGCTAAAAATTGTCATTTGTCGACATATTATTAAAGTAATATTACTACTTTCAGCTGAAAGCGATTGAAAGCTTACAAACTGTGATGGCATCCGAAAATACTCAAGGAGTTCAAAGGTAAAACGTACTGCCAAGGCTCGAAGCTTCATAATTATGGATTTATAGAAAAATGTGGAATGAAAATCAAGTCATATGACCTAAACGTTCATTTTATTTTCGTTCAAAAAGTTCTGATACAAACGTCGCGAGTCTTTAAATTATTGAATATTTCATTTGTATTGCACAAGGTGAACCTTGATTAGTTGATACTGTATTACTGCCTGTGAAGAATTTTTTTTCCATTTTTACGTCTATAAATGACTGCTAAGTCATTTAATAAGCTGAAATAATGTCCAACAGTATATATTTAATTTTTTATAGTACTCCAATGGCATGGACAAAGTTGCACGATACCATGCTATTAAAGGAAGTACTGATGGTAAATCCCTTCCAAGCCAAGAAAAAAACATCTCAAAGAGCTGATTATTGGCAGCAAGTGATCAACAATTTGAAAGGCTTGGAAGATCCTTCTTTCAAAGACACAATGAATAGGCGGTCTGTTCAAGATAGATATGCTTTGCTCTGCAAGAAGCATCGTACCAGGCTCTCTTTTGAAAAGAGGGCTTCAGGAATATCACCAGAGGTTACAGAGCTCGACCTGCTCATTGAGGAAGCAATGGAGAAAGAAAAGACTTCTGAAGAGACAAGGGTGAAAGAAGGTATTGATTCATGTAAAGTAAATATTTGGTTGTATTAATTCTGCCCTCCAGCATGTAAGATATGATACTCAGTGATGTACTGATCATCACTAGGTGAAGAGCAGGCAAAGAAATTGATGGAGGATAAAGAGAATGCCATTGATGTCCGGAAGAAAGCTATGGAGACATTAGGGGAAACCAGAAGAAGGAAAATCGAGGACGAAGAAATGGAAGAAAAGAAAGTGAAAAAGAGAAGATCAGGAAATGAAACGATGGAGTTTTTGAGGAAGCAATCAGACAGAGATCAGAAGATGAAAGAGAAAGAGATGGAGCTGGAAAGAGAAAGGTTAGATGCAGAGGAAACAAAGCACAATGACTTCAAGGAGATGATGGCCCAACAGATGGCAATACAGCAGCAAAATATGAACCAATTTAGCATGATGATGGTTCAACAAAATAATCTCATTTTAAATATTATAGAAAAAATGTCAGACCGTTAAACAATATATATGATGACAAAAATGTTGTTGTGACAAAATTGTTGTTCTTTATTATTATAATTTATATTAAAATACTCAATTTCATTGTAATGTATTTACCAAATTATATTAATTGTACAAATTATATTAATTAATTTAATTGTTATATACAACTGAAATTAACCTTTCTCATGAGGCCAAATGTCCATAATTTTTTAGATACTGCCATTTCAAAGGATCTAGATTTAAAAATTTACCAAATAATTGGTTGAGGTATTTTTTACCATAAAATTGCAGATAAACAGTGAACAAGAAAGGTTCATTTCCTTTAAATTTACAACTGTACTATGTTAATTTTAATTAATTATGATTAACCAAATTTGTACAGTAATTGATGTATGCAATCAAGAATTATGAAAAATATCTTTGAACAGATGGTGGATTTAGTTCAAAAAATTTTGATGTTTGGTTCCCATACATGCATGTTAGTGCATTTTGAATCAATGCACAAACTAAATACATCTTGCCTACACAGCTGAGACCAAGTTTCAGGTTGCTTTTTAGGTCAAGGCACCTGAAAGATCTTGTGACTTCGCCAAAAGCCCATTCCACCGTCACTCGAACCGTACTCATAGACTTGTTAAATTCCATCATGTGTGGAGTCAAAGCAGCCTCTCTGAAGGGGGTTTGTAGGTGGGCTCGTAATGGGTACGCAGGATCCCCATACAGGCACATTGCACGTCCATCAGTTGAGTATGCACGTTGTTCCAAAGATGCGAGAAGGTTGGAATCTGCAAGCATCCCAGCATCGTGCCTTTTCCCCTCTAAATGTACAATCAGAGCTACCTTGTTGCTCAATGCATGGTCAGAGAATAGCACAAATTATGAGCATAAATACCAAATGTGACTTTGTCTTGCATTGTCTTGCATTATATTGTATAAGCCCTTTTGCCAAAACAGAGCATCTCGGGTAATCAGGGCAAAATTTAAAGGAAATCATTGACCTGTGCAGTGAATTTCAAAGGAGCATTGGTCACAAGTCAAGTATTTCTTTTCAGTTTTGCCCTGATTACCCGAAATGGTCTGCTTTGCTGAAAGCGCTTATTGCATTGCATTGCATTGCATTGCATTGCACTGTATATTGTATTTTCTTTTACATTGTATAGCATTGCATCATATTGCATTGGATATCGGTTGCTAATTATTATATTGCACCCCATGTTATAGTAACAGGGTTGTTATATATGTCAAAGTTGAATACATAAATATAAATCTCAGATTCTTACCAACTGGCCCAAACATATTCGCAATCAAACCATTTGGCAAAGTAACAGATTGAAACTTGATTGAATGTAGTCGTTTATGGCCGTTGTACACATATCTTTGATGTTGACCTGGCCTGCACAAAGGTCTGACAGTGCCGTCGATGAAGCCATAGCAATTTGCCAACGCTGCTCCTTTCGCATGTATAGCGTCTGCATAGATTTCGAGGTTTTCAGGGCTCAAAATTTGCTGATTCCATTCCGTCATTCTATGTCCATGAGCATTGTAAATTACATCCATAACTTTATTGCTGATCAAACTTAACTCAGCGACAGACCGACCAAACAAAGGAATTAAATCAGCATAGCGACAAGGAAACGCTAAGCGACGAAGAAGTATACATAAACCTTCAATTTTTCCGGCAGTAGTGCGTTGATAGCAGTGAAATGTATCAGGTAAACCAAGCTCTTCTGCCAAGATAGGGATATCGGCCTTGTTGAATCGGAAATAAGATAAACATTCAGGTTCTGGGATGCTTTGAAGGTCAAACTTTTCGTACTGTCCGTGATCAAATTCTGGATTATGAGACGTATTCTCTTCCAGTAAAAGCAATAACTGGTCGGATGTTATTAGTTTCTTGTAGTAACTTACGTACAAAAGATCCCTGGTTTGTTTGAAAGACGGCATTTTTATGAAAACGGCTATGTCTGTGAAGGCGAAATACAAAAATGTAAACAATGACGTTACAGATGCCGTAATTGTGCACATTTGTGTTAGCTAAATATTTAACTTCACATCTAAACCGCCGTTTTAGATCCAGTCCCCGGAAGTTACTCATGCCGTTCGTGTTGTCAAAAACGTCACTTGCTTAAGCTCACTATTAACGTAACACGAACGCTGTGACTTATAGAGAGAGCGAGATTATGTGGTATTTGTTTGATTATATTTTATTTAAAACAGTATTATCAGTGAATATTAGTGTACCGGCACAACTTCTGTACATTCATATTTTATATTCATATTTATGTAGTCATATTTTATACCAATGGGTAAAACGAGTATATGACTTTTAAACGCCCGTAAAGCAAATTTTATACCATATCCGCGTTTTACCCGATTGGTTAAAACGCGGATGAGACTTTTAAACGCCGAAAAAGCTTTATTCCAGATACACTTACAAAGATATAATATTAATATGTTCAATTTTGATTCAAATATTTTAGATGAACAAATAAAGAATATGGCCCTAAGCCTACTTCCTTGTAACCTCCGGACTGGAACAAATGGTAAGAAAAGGTGCAGCCTGGACGAAGCAATCAAGTTATTTATAGATGCTAAAACAGTAAGTCTTTTACAAAATAATATCAGACAATGTTTGTATTTGTTTTTGCTAATGACTTGCTTATAAGAACTGTTTATTAGAAACTTTAGAATTGAAAAGGGTCTTGGTCACGACTTGACCCTATTTGGGTTAAATGTAACCCGGATGTTTTTAGAGTGTACCAGCACCATAGACAACTTTTGGAAGCCATAGACAACGGCACTAATTTTATTGGACTTATCCAAGGCATTCCACAGACGACAGTGTCAGTCATTCGATGTTGTGAAACAAATTAAGTTGTATTGGTGCTTCACCTGAAGCAGTTAAATGATACCAAGACTATTTGACAGGCAGATTCCAATACGTGCGCATTGGATCCCCAAGTCATCAGCCCGCCCGATAACCCATGGCATTCCTCAAGGTGCTATACTATCACCACTTCTGTTCTGCATCTATATTAACGATCTGCCAGGGAGTATAGAATGGTGTAACCTTGATTTATACATAGATGACTCAACTCAATCGGTGATTCATATATAGCTTGGATGTTTGGCACCAATCAAAAAGCATCAAGACCATATTGGTTTGTGTGTCAACATTTTCAATTCCACTTCTATTTAGCTTGGAAAACCCAAAGTGATGAAAAAGGTGAAGGACTGGGTACCACATATTACTCGCCATTTTTGGCATTGCTCTAGTGCATGTCGGCAAGATGATGAAACCACTGACGAGGAAGCATTTAAAGTTATGACGGTATTAGCATTGTCCCATGATAAAAGTATAAAATTATCTAAAATTTTTGTGTATTGCTACATATATATTTATTTTTCACTCAGGACAAATGGATTGGAATGCTCTATCGCGTCTGTAATGAGCATGAGTGGTTGGAAGGTCAACGTGACCTTGAAGATGATGAACATGATGAGCAACTAGTATGGTTTGATCGCCGGGATAAAGACTACGAAAAGCTGCGAAAGATCACCCCGAATCCAGAGCTACTTGCAAGTTTTAAGTACAGTACTGCTGGGACTGCCTGGGACTGAGTCAAGATGGCGATTTTAAAGCTCTCCAAAAATTGAAATAATTTTGTATTTTATTTGTTGCATTTTTGATATTTGATATTTGAAGCACACTTTACACCTTTTGTGGATTTTCAAACACACCAAGGATGAAAAATCGCTAGAAATACTGCTGAAAAAGCTTCTGGATGAAAGAAGTTAAATCCGCTTAATTTGAATGTATCGAATCTGAATACAACGATGCAGAAGATTGAGGAGTCATTTGAGTTTTTTAGCAAGAAATATGATGAATTAATGTATAAAGTTGAAGTATTTGATTAATTTGAAAGCGATAACAAAGGTCTCGTAAATGATAATATACGTCTGAAATCTGATGTAGAGAAGTTAACTAATGGTCAGTATTCTCAAGAGTAGTCAAAATGAGATTGAATATTATTCGAGACGAGATTGTCTTGAGGTTCGTGGTATACCTATACAGGATGGAAAAGAGAATACCGATGCCTACGCCATTAGAAAGGTTGGTAAACTTATTGGTATTGAAGTTGGTGAAAATTTGTATTCGAATTAGCCATAGACTACCAGGCTCTAGATCGTTGGATAGTTCTGGAGACCAACGTTCTCCAACTATCATTGTTAAATTTGTGGGAAGAGATGTTAGAGATTCTTATTACAAAGCAAGAAATGGTCTTCATAACCAAAAAGCCAAAGAGAAGAATAGCTAAACAAAAGATATTTATAGCAGAAAGTCTTACGCAGAAAAATAAACCCCTATTTAATAAATATCTTGGTGCCAAGAGAGATTTCCATTACAAGTATTTGTGGACATCATCTGGCAAAATCTTACTTCGTCGTGATGCTGACAGCCCTGCTTGTGTCTATACAGATTCATTTGGATATTGCAAAATTATATAAAAGCTAAGTTGTATTTGTAATTACATAATGTGTGTTGTGTTTTGTGTATTTATATATTCGTCTGCGTATTAATAATTTAGTATTTAACTTTAACTTTTAATTCAACTTAGTATCACAATGCCGGCATCGAATTTGAATTTTATTGATCAACGATGGCTTCAAATTCTATCCTCATTAATTTCAACCTCAGACTTGTCAAGCCTTGATCCTGATATTAATACCCCCATTCAAACAAATTTTAGGTATTATACGGCGATGAATTTAGTAATAGTTCTGAGATAGAAAACTGTACTCGTAATCAACAGTTTTCTGCCACGCACTGCAATATTCGTAGCCTTAATGCTAATTATGATTGTTCAATTGAATTGCTGTCAGATTTAAGTTTCAGATCAAGATTCTGACAGGAAAAGATCATGTGACCAATACTGATATTTTTTTGCTATACTTTTTTCTCACAGCCAAGCCTTAGTAATGCTGGCGGTATTGGGTTGTTTGTATCTGATCATTTCAGCTTCACCATGCGAGCAGACATTTCAGTCTCAACACTGGATTACGAAGCCCTCTGCATTGAGATTCAAAGTAATATGCAAAAGAATCTGATATGTGGTGTTATTTATAGGCATCCTAATGGTAATGATGATAACTTTATCAGTTATCTAAATCCCACTGTGGATAAGGTTAATCGGGAGAATAGTCTTTGTGTTACGATGGGAGACTTTAATTTAAATTTATTGAACTTTCATACTCATGGACCAACTGAAGAATTCCTTAGCATACTTGAAACATATTTTTTACCCCTCATATTCTTCAACCTACTCGTATAACTGATCGCTCTGCTAAATTGATTGATAATAACTTTCTTAATTCAATAAGCCACAATACCATAAGTGGGAATACTATTTATGATCTTACTGATCATCCACCAAATTTTTTAATAATAAATAAATCCTCTACTCTTCGCAAACAATATAAACTGTTTAAAAGAGATTAATCTAATCATAATGAAAGTGATCTTGTTAATGACTTTCAAATGATTGACTAGAAAGATGAATTACCAGAGAGTAATGATGGGAAGAAAAATATTTGCATCTTTCTATTCTAAAATAAATAAGATATTTGCTAGCGAATAGGAATTTTATGTATTCCGTCCTGTGTTAATGGGTTTGAAGGAGTTTTTGGTTAAAGGGTCAAGATAGTGTGAGGATTATATAATAGTGTTAGGCAGGTGTAAAGATGGCGAGGAATAGCGTTCCGGCAGATATCCGGATAAGGAGGAGCCTAGGCATCACCAGAACGGTTAAATAAGGCTACTCATAAGCGAGTAGAATCAGTCGCCGAAGTCAACGGACAAGAATCAACTATCAAACAAAAAGTTTTTACCTAAGGTAAGAGTATTCAACGTTTTATTCAGTTATTTACTCGTTATATTGTAATCCTGGAATTAGGGACGAATGACTTGGCTAATCTGCCGCCAGAAGTCACAGGTTCCCAAATAGACGAACTGATTCAGCTTTTGCTATCCAAATACTCCGTACGTCTTGTCATATGGTGCCAAGTTACCCCACGCGCGACGGTAAAACGCCACGCATATACCCACGGCAAATTTAACGATAAAGCCGCGCTTCTTAATCAATATATGCGCGTTGTGCTTGAGCCGATGGCTCAAGCCACTTGCTGGAAGCATACGGGTTTTGCGAAACCGTCTGTGTCCCCCTTTCTACCGGACGGGGTCCATTTCAACCGAACGGGTCAATATAGGCTCTATCGCAGCTATCGCGGTGCTATATTACGTGCACTACGTATGTTATAACATGTTAGATTGAGTTTCATTTTTAATGTCGCTAATGTTGTTATGTTATTGCCCTCATATCGAGGCTATTTCGTCCTCTTCGGAGGATTTCTTCCCCAATTATGGGATATTTACAATTATTCCACCTTTGAGGTGTTTTGACCAACTTTTGTTGGCTTGTAGTTTAGATGTTTGGCCACTCAGGGCAGGATACGCGGCGACATTCCACTGTCTGCCATTGCCTGATCCTGTGAAATTTCAATTTACCGTTCCAGTGTGTTTCCTACATGCGCAAAATTTTAATCAGTATATGTTTGTTATGTTTTTTCTATTCTTCTCCGGGCGCAGATTTTTCGTTTAGAATGCCACCAAAGCGATCCTCGACTCGTAAACGTGGCCACGATGCTGGGCCGTCCACTTCTGTTGACGAAGGTCCGTCTACACGCCGTAGTCGACGCCATTCAACGCGCATATCTACTTTGGCTTCTCAAGGCGAGAGTAATGTCCAGCCACGGATACCGCAGCACGCCGCAGAACTACCAACGGCTCCAACACCAAGTGCTCCAGTCCAGCTCCCGCCCGGCCTTGTTGATTCCATAGTCTCGACGGTGACAGCTGAGGTGACTAAACAACTGGCACAAAACCAACAAGCCCTACCACGTGCACTGCCAATGCAGTTGCCTGCAAGTCATGCTTCAAGTATGGTGAACGACGCAATAACTGCGGCTCACTCACAAATCACAGGTCAGCCCCAGTCATTGACTGTAGATAATGTAGATAATCATAGTGTAATTCCAACCCAGGTTTTCCTCTCATCGAGTCTACCAATTGACTCTAGAGTTTCGGCTAAACTTAAGGGGAAAATTTGGAGTGAGGAGTACGTCGATTTCGGATGCTTGCTGAGCAATCCCGCCAATGACAAATATCAAATTTCATTGCAACCGTCCGAGACCGGACTTCCGACGTCTTTTTGCCTTGAACCCATGTCGAAACCGAAAAAGATCTCACATATTGAGGACTGGCAACAGGCATTTTACGTTTTCGTTGGCGTTTATACTCAAAAATACCCGCATGAGGCCCCCGCCCTCATGAAATACGGGCAAACTATTAGGGATTTGGCTTGCCGCGGCCAAAATTGGCGTTTTTATGACGAGAATTTTAGATACTTGCGGCAAACTCAACTGAACGGGGTACCTTGGGGTTCCATTCACGGGGAATTGTGGCTCCGCTCCCAGTATGCTAGTAAGGCAATAACGCCTTCCGCTGTGCAAAAGGTTAACCGAACGAATCGTAAACCTGAGCCCACGTCAATCCCTGCAGGCTTTTGTTTCAAATTCCACCGTGGTCAATTTTGTGCGGGTAATTGTGGTTTTCAACATGCATGTTTTAAATGCAAAGGGTCCCATAGCCATAATCAATGTACTTTTCGTCGCCCTACGCATAAGCACGCCAACGTTGACCGCTCAGCCAAATCCGCTTCCAACGCCAGTAAAGCTTCAACCTCTGGTTAACATGCTTTCTGGCTACGATTCCGACATAGTAAAAATATTGATTTCCGGCTTTTCTCAGGGTTTTCCAATTCATTTTGATAAAAAACGATCATCTTTAATAGCAAAAAATTTAATTTCGGCTTTACAAAATCCTCAAACTGTTGACATTAAACTGGAACAGGAATTGGCCGCCAACAGGCTTGCCGGGCCTTTTCGGTCACGACCATTTTCGACATTTTGTATTTCACCACTGGGACTGGTGCCCAAAAAGGCACCAGGCGAGTTTCGGCTGATTCATCATTTGTCTTATCCTCAAGGTTTCTCGATAAATGATGGAATCGCCGCTGAAAACACTCATGTCCAATACGCTACTGTTGCGGATGCAATACGCCTAATCAAGCGTGCTGGGCCTGGCTGTTTTCTGGCGAAAACCGACATTAAAAGCGCTTTTCGAATTATACCTATCCACCCCAATGACTACCCGCTGCTCGGGTTTCAATGGCGTGGCCTTTACTATTACGACCGTTGCATGCCAATGGGTTGTTCCAGTTCATGTAAAACATTTGAGATGTTTAGCACATCAATTGAATGGATCGCTCGTAACAAACTTAAAATCGACGACCTTCTCCATTTGTTGGACGATTTTCTTTTTGTTTCCTTTTCTTATGACCAGTGTAAACGCAATTTAGATCGATTTATATATTTATGTAGCCAACTCGGCATTCCCATCGCACCAAACAAAACCTTTGGGCCATCCAACATTTTAACATTTGCCGGCATCGAACTCGACTCAATTCGCTCGGAAGCCCGGCTACCCCGGGACAAAATTGCCAAATGCGTGGATGTTATTAACGGATTTTTACTGCGTAAGAAAGTTCAACTTAAGGAACTTCAGTCCTTGATTGGCCTGCTCAATTTCGCGACTACCGTAGTGACGCCAGGAACCGCATTTCTACGGCGACTCTACGATCTAACAAAGGGGGTAAAACGCCCCTCGCATTTTATAAAATTACGTTCCGAGGTTAAGGCTGATTTACGCATTTGGCACACCTTTTTGTCTTCTTTTAATGGGGTCTCCTTTTTCCGCGACGAGAAGTGGTGTAATTCGATCAAATTAAATTTTTATACTGATGCGGCGGGCGCAATTGGTTTTGGTGCAATCTTTGGCACTGCGTGGTGCTATGGGCGCTGGCTGGACAGTTGGCGACATCGTAATATTGCTATCTTAGAATTTTTTCATATCGTTCTGAGTTTGTGTTTATGGGGCAAAAAGATGCGCAATCACTCAATTTTGTTTTTTACTGACAATGAGGCACTCGTGCATGTTATTAATAAACAAACGTGTCGCGATAAAACTTTAATGGTCTTTGTCCGTCAACTGGTGCTTGTGTGTCTCGAAAACAATATCCTTTTCAAGGCCAAACATATCCCAGGTGTGAAAAACAAATTAGCTGATTGTCTGTCTCGCTTGCAGGTTCACACTTTCCAGCAAATGGCACCAGCGAACATGCGTCGTTTCCCCACGGACATCCCCCAGCGCTTGCAGCCTCAAAACTGGCCGATATAGTTGCATATTTGACAACCTCTAGTTTGCAACTATCCTCAATTCCTACCTATACTCGTGCATGGAAATTATTTACGCAATTCCACGGTGTATTGTTTCAGACGGCTTCTTTTAGCTTACCAATCATGCCGGCAACGTTAGCGTTATTTATCGCATACCTTTTTGAACGCAATTACGCTGCGTCAACGGTTAATACATACGTTTCAGCCTTGCCCTTGGGTTACTCTCACAAACTGTCAGGACTGCCTGACCCAACGCGAGTGTTTTTTGTAATACAAAATGTTAAAAGGCTATGGGAAGACAGGCGCGCGATTAGATAGTCGCTTTCCTATCACATTACCAATCCTCAAGAGCATCATCGATATCACACCTCGCACAGCGGGATCGCACTATCAGATCACGCAATTTAAAGCCATGTGCTCACTGGCATTTTTTGCTTTTCTGAGGGTTGGAGAAATTACTACCCACAAAAGAGGTGGACCTCAGCCTTTGCAATTCAATCAGCTCGCGACCATTCGTGTTTCGAGCAACCGGGTTGTTAGTATGAAATTAACCTTCCAAAACTATAAGCATTGTTACAATTAACGTCCCTTCACGTTGACGATCAACCGTCAGCTCACGTGTTGCCCCATTGCATTGCTTCTAGATTATCTTGCCATGCGGGGTAGTCGAGAAGGTGCTCTGTTTGTAACGCCACAAGGAAATTCAGTGACACGTGAGGCATTCGCTAATCAGCTGTCCGCAACAATTCACTTGTGTGGTCTTGATTCTACTCGCTATAAAGGTCATAGTTTTCGCATCGGTGCGGCTTCGTACGCGGCAGCGCAGGGGATGTCCGACTCTCAAATTCGTACCATTGGTCGTTGGAAGTCAAATGCTTTTCACAAGTACATTCGCGTTTCTTCATTGTCAACATGCTAAGGCGCTCTTTCATTACCTCGATTGCATATTATATTTGGTTGCGTGGCTGACCACTGGCGGGGAGTGAGTTGGTCACGCTCCTTCATCATTCGACGCGCTTGCACGGGTGCTAAGTCGCTACCCGGTCTAGCGATACTGGTATTGCAGGATACGTGAATGGTCGCACGCCATTAGCAAGGGCAATGTTGGGCGATTATTACACGTGTTCTCGATACGCATTCATTTCCACACTTTGGCGTACATTTCCTCCATTCAGTTCCTATTGGAAGGTCAGTCTTTCTCGAACGGTTAGCAAGGGCGACCGCCGTGTTGGACTGTTTATTTTCCGTAGGTTCCATACTTAACTGACTGCTCCAGCCACGGTACGTCGATACACCTCCAATTTGCAAGGGCGCTTGTTGTCGCTTACACCTCTTTGTGTAGTATAAATGTGCATTTAAGGAATTTTTTATTTGTTAATTATAGCTCGATTCACTAGCAAGGGCGGTTATCGAGCTTTCACGCTTTATTCTTCCAGGCTTAGATGTTGCATTTTCCTTGGGTGGGGCGCATCTTTGCTCCGCTAAGATGCTGTGGCGCAATTTGTGCCCTCACCTTACTGGGCAAAACACTTTTGACGCATATGAACAATTAATATATATATAAAGAATTTTTGTTAAAATTAATATTTTGAATAAACTGGCTAGGGGAAGTTTTACCCCTAGCCCAAAATATCCCAAACTCATGTAGGGAGTCTTATTAGTAATTACCAATTTCATGCCCAGTAACAAGCTGCGGAAATGCAACATCATGGTATGAAAATGGAGTGTTATTTCGACTTTGTATTAATTGCCAAGCTCATCAGGATGGAATGCATAAATAGTATTATTGATAAACATATTCTTCTAAAAAAGTTAAGTAAGAAGAAAATCAAACAATTGTCTAAACCTTGGATTACTAGTGCCATACGTGCATTTTTCTCTCTACGTTTTTACGTGCATTAGTCTCTATAGAAAGTATATTAAAACAAGATCAACTTCAGTTTATAGTAAATTTTAAATTTATCGCAATAAATTAAAACGTCTAATACAAATATCCAAAAAGAACTACCTTAATGATTATTTTCAATCTAATAAGAACAATATGAAATGTATCCGAAGAAGAATAAAAAAGATTATATAATGCTTATTTACTGCGAACGAAGGAAACATTATGTTTTGTGGACCCGAAACCTGTCGGATATTTCACGAGGTGAAGCCGAGTGAAATATCGCTTGTCGAGGGTCCACAAAACATTATGTTTTTTGAGTTCTCGGGAAATAAGTTTTTTATTATATACCACTTGTCAAAGAAAAACCAAACTACAAGGTAAACAACGAAATATCTATTCATAAAAGATATAATTTCAAATAGATAAAGAGTCTAAAGGTCGCACGTCCAGGTGCCCGCACGTGATTAAAGTTGTTATTTCCCATGAGATAACACGTTACCTCACTCTGCATGGGGGTTGCTTTGGCAACATCAAATATCTACTGGTACAATTCCTGACAGCTTTAAAATCGCAAGATTACTACTGATTTACAAAAAAGATCACAACTAGATCTTCCTAATTATCGACCAATATCTTTGCTTTCTGTTTTTAATAAAATTCTAGAAAAATTGGTATACCGAAGACTAATAAAATATATTGATAAGAATAATATACTTTATAAAGCTATTTTAGTATATCAATAATAAAATAAAGTTAATGAGGAAACGTTTATATCAAGGTGTGTCTTCGGTTTTGGCAAAAAACATATGCTTCCGGGAGGCATGTCAGACATGCGTCAAACCGGCGCTCCAATGAATATTAGTAGATCCAATATGGCGCCGCACGCGAACATCATTTGACATCCTCAATCCGGCATGGTAAAAAAAACGGGTAACGGATAACCTGATAGCCGGATAACCGGATAGTAACTGATAATTGAGAAAAATCAATGTTCGATATCGAAATAATAAAGATTATGGACAATATTTCTAACGGTAAATTAGAATGTCCTTAAGTCTTACGCGCTATAGAATATTATAACTTTATAAATACTCGTTGGGTTGAGTAAAAAACAAATTGCAAATAAACAGGACAAATTGCAAATAAACAGGACATCTTGGCAAACAAAATATGAGTGAAACAAGACACAGGTAGAAACTGCGAATTTTCGACTGTATCTCAAAGCCATCTTCAGACAGAATGAAATACAATACTTTACAACGCAAATATATAACAACACACAGAGAAAGAGCGCGTGTCGATCCAGTGTGGGCGTAAGGTGCGTTAATCTAAGCAAGGCGAAACTAGATAATGTTAGCAAAAAAATATATATGCTATATTTACAACAATGTTAGTTAGAGTATTGATTAAAGGGAAGGAAAGACAGAAAAAAAGACCATACAAATAGAAAATTGTAGAGTAGATGTAATAGAAAGGTTTGTTATGTTTAATTTGGAGTGCTTCAAGAAAAACGAGAATATAACACTGAATATTTCACCTCAATTATGCATACCGGTCGTCTTATGCACTTGTTCGTGTGATACTTTCTTCATATTACATGCATATATACAGACTTCGGCGTGCGAATAGACTGCAAAGTTCATTTATATTACTTTTCGTCCTTCTGTGATGTCGTTTAAGCTGCCGAGTTTCAGAAAAGCTGCGCTGTCGTTGAAAAAAAAGAGCACAGTCTGCCTACCTTTGACTATGATAAGATTCGGGAAAAAGAATTGATTGGACATGGCTCGTTTGGAATTGTATACAAAGGGAAGTATAATGGCGAAATTATTGTTGCGAAAAAATTGCACGGAGAGTCGGCTAAAGATAAAAATTGTTTTATTAAGGAAGCAAAACTGATGCATTCTATCGACCACGACAATGTTGTACGTTTTAAAGCTTTCTCTACGTATCCGTGCGCAATTATGATGGAATATTTGTGCTTCGATTTCTTACATTTTGAAATCTCTAAGAGCGTAAGCAAGTTTGGTTAAACTGCTGAATTATCTTGACAAAATTGATGGTTTTGGTTGTTTTGAGAATAATTTTGTCATCAAGATTGAATTCATATCAAATTTCCAAGGGATTGGAACACTTGCATTCACAAGGCATTGCGCACCGAGATCTTAAAGCTAAGAACGTCCTAGTAAGCAATCAAAATTATTGTCAATTGGCAGACGAAGAAGCTAGATTTAAAGAATTTTCGGAAAGGCCTATCATCTGCAAACTTGCAGATATCAGAGAGAGCAGATCCCATCCAGACTGCGGCAATCCACTCCAAGACCAAGAATATCGTCCGATATAAGATTATATTTGCACTTGTCCAGTTTTCAGTGTTGGATCTTTTAACGGATTTTTTTAGCGTTTAACCTTTATAACCTGATGCTGATCTTCTTTTAAGTGTCATTGAGAGACTGCTGCACAGCCAACATCACAAGGTTAGTCAAAAAATGCCATATAATACTAGATGTTGCGTGAAGGAAATAAGAATTAATCACAAACTAATGATTAATATAGATGTCAGTACTATTCGACTAACTTTCCCACAAAGACCTGATGTTAAATTAATTGAGGGATGGAAGAATACCCTTCCTAAATATGACCACCATTGGGTTTCCTCGGCCTTGTTCAAGACATCGAGCAGGGGTAAACCAGTCTTCGACAGGGCCAAAGTGGACAAGTTGTGGTATCATCCCCCTCAGCCTTCCCTAATACCCAACCAACCACTTCTCTGGATGCCAAGGAAGATGTGGAAACTCCAGCTTCATTGTCCCCATTCAAAGTGTGAAAAGCACCTGCTAACAAATGCAGGAATCTATTCCCGTGTACGGCAAGTACTAGATATAGACGGGTATTATAATTTAGCCGCAGAGTACTTAGAGTGTTCAAAATGCTGGAGTCCTTGTTGTAAAGAAGTTGGAGCCCTTCAATCGTAAAGCAGCTTGATATAGGGCACCCAATTTAATTCCCAGTCTTGATCACTCACCAGTATGCTTGTAACCTAAAGTAGTTAGACTGTTACGAACACGGGGTGCAGGAAAAAGTTTAAACCAGCTATTTAGAAAACTGCAGGAGCAGCATGAACAAGCTTGGCTTGGGAGGTGTGCCCAGTATCTGTCTGACTGTCAGTCATTTACAATAGCACAATCCCAAGGTATCCTAACCATTCGAAAGCCAGAAGACCCACCTGCCCGAACAGCTGTACCCAAACCCAAGTAGCTTTTATCTGCTTATGCCTGGTTTCCATTTCGTCGTGAGTGTCGTGAACATGTCAAGGTGGCTGATGTGATAGAATATTTCTATACGTGTGCAGTCAACAATGACCGATTTGAATACAGGAATGAAGACGAATTTACATCCCCACAATTTCTCATCGGCGAAAATGACATGTTCACGACAATTACGACTAAATGGAAACCAGGCTTTACTGCAAAGATGTTCTGTCCCGGATAGAGGAAGTTAAGGCACAGATCACCTCAACATTTGGGAGAGTTTTGAAAATCGACTCCACAAAAAAAGGTGAGATGTGTGATATTGTCCCCAATACCTATAAACATGTATTTAACCGGCATCTTTTATATTGAATTAACCATTTAAGATTGTCAAGAAACTGGTTGGAAAGGCTGCATTCTCAGCTGCCTGGACCACTAATGTTTGAAATGAGTTTGGGCAAGTAGTTATCAGTGTCCTGACTGCGTCGGAAGAAAGTGGCTTCAACCAAATAACAGCTGGCCTCGTTGACCGTTACGCAAACCCTGGAGTGAGTCCCCCTGAAATTCTATACACAGATCGCGACTGCTGTGGTGCGAGAGGAATCAAGGCTTTATTTCCAGATTGGAATGACATATGTGTTAGGTTAGACATATGGCATTTCATGAGGAGAAACCACTGGGTTACCACATTGGTGTTACCACAGAGTCACATCCGTTGTATGGGACGTTCATAAGAAGGATCTCCAATTGCATCTTCGAATGGTCAACCGATGACTTCAACCTTTTAAAGATAGCCAAAGCAAAGGAGCTTGGTTTGGATGAAGATCACCCTTTGGTTGTCAAGACGATAACAAAGAAGGAAATGGCTCTTCATTGTCACAGAAAGACTCGTGGGACAGAGAAGACCACAGTTTTGTTGTCTCAATTGCTAGATACGTTTTGCGGCGATCAAGGTAGGGACACCTTAGGATGCCGCTCTTGGATATAGTGGAGACACAGGAGATGTGGAAATCCCAAGAATGCCACTTTCAATGCATCCAAGATCCCGAAAACGTGAAGCTGTATATGCAAATTGGGAGTTTGGTAAAAGGCTGTGTAGAAAGCTTTTTTTTTACCTTGATCTCGAGCTTAACATTGCTCTATAAAAATGCTAGTTTGTGGCAAACCAGTTCTATATTCGCGCAATGGCATGTATAAGAGACAGCACTTCAGACGTGGAGAAACAAAAATGTGTGCCGAATTCAAACTCGCTTTTTAAAATTGCAATGGTTCTTCTGGTATGGAGCCTTGTTATCGATACTTTTGTGAATATTTGCAATTAGTAACAACACAGGGGAACGTACCAAGGTAAGTTCTCGCGTACCAAAGAAATAAGCTTACTGAATAATAAAAATCTGTAGTAATGTCTTGTAATATTGCTTTTTTCCTATTTCGAATCTAACTACGTTGAATGTGATTACAGACGAACGAGTCACGACCTGTGATCCATTTAACCGGATACAGAAGCAATAGACTGAATAGTGGCATATTGAATGATGGTAAGTTCCTACTGATTTGTGGTCAATTTCGTAGAACATGCACACACATTCTCAAACCATTTTTTTATTTTAGAAATACTGGATGTATGGAAGACGGGTAGATTGGGACAAGCAAGTCCTGATTCCTGAAACGACCTCGCCTGATGCCATGCACCCTAAACGCAGTGACCATCACCGAAACGGGCAATTACTTCGCATACGCTCAGCTGTATTTTCAAGATACATTTCACTCTTCCTGTCCAAGGTTAGACGAGTTCGACGGGAGCTACTCGCTACCTTTTCGTATGTCTTGTATTCGGGGCAAAAAAGAGCCTCTTGAAGAGATCGGTGGCATCCAACGGTTTCCAAGGAGGGAAAAGTGGCTTCTACACTTCCTATACGGGTAGTGTTGACAGTCTCAAGAAAGGAGATGTTATATTTGTTAGTATTTTAACGAAACAACGCGTCATTATGAATACGAACGAAAGTTGCTCCTTTTTTGGACCATTTTAACTTTGATTTTATCTTTAAATTTACCAGTTTGCGCCCGCTTAACATAACAGGCCTTAAAGCCAAATCTATGTAGGCATCTACTGAATATTTCAGATCTTTTGTTCAACGACTCTTCTTTATTAAATAACATGATAAGCCTTTTTTCCTCAATACACAGCGAGCAAACATTCATTCCGGGGCTAGCCGAAGGAAATTGTATTGTTCAAGGACGTAAAATGCCGAAAGTATCAGGAAATTCCACAGATGCTGAAGAACTTCACAACACATGCTCTATACGCTCTACATTAATCTGTGCCAAAGTATCTCAGAAAGAATGCATAACGCATTTATTTATCACAATATTAGGGTGTGGAGATCTCTATATTGCCTTTTTTTAAATACTTTGCTTTTATTCACAGTTTAATACACTGCTCTTAGTAAAACCATATTTCCATAACAAACAGTTCTAGCAATTTAAAATAAATAAAATATATTTTTTGCCAGTGACGTTTCCTCTTAACTTAAGGTGGCTAGATACAGTTTTCAAAAATTCCATTGTTCATCACTTTGACACCAAAACAAGAGAATATTAACATTTTCGGGGATTTTTTGCTGAAAATTTCACCATCTTTTTGATAATATAAAAAGAAAGGTGATTTTTGCCAGATGAAAAAATATTGTCGAAAAAAGTTAACAAAGATCGCAGTTTGTCTCAATAGTTCAAAAACAGAGACTGGCAAAAAAAGGGCAAAAAAGAAAAAAAAAATTATGATCGAAACAGAAGAAAGGGATATCTAACAATATTTATATATATATATATGTGTGTGTAACAGCAGATGTTATATTTGTTAGTATTTTAATGAAACAACGCGTCATTATGAATACAAACGAAAGCAGCTCCTTTTTTAGAGAATTCTAACTTTTATTTTATTAATTTTCGTAAGCATATCACGATTCTTTTTAAAGCAAACATGTTTCGGCAAACTGAAGCGTTGATGCATCATGCATTCAACGCCAGAACTATTTTGCGCGATTTGGTTACGTTTCAAACATAAAGTCCGGGTTTGTCTAATTAGGGCCACAAGATCTTTTGAAAAGAGTAAATTTCTTCTCCAGTAGCCTGGTGAATCAATTACCGGGAATGAAGGAGAAGGGACGACGCTGCTGGCCCCAACGGAAAAATCTTCCGTTATTATTTTAAATACAACAATAAAGTATTATGGTAAGTTTCACCAAAAACACGTTCTACGATAGGTTGAGATATTCTATTGGCGCCAAAACAAGAGAATATTAACATTTTCGGTGATTTTTTGCTGAAAATTTCACCATTTTTTTGATAATATAAAAAGAAAGGTGATTTTTGCCAGATGAAAAAATATTGTTGAAAAAAGTTAAGAAAGATCGCAGTTTGTCTCAATAGTTCAAAAACAGAGACTGGCAAAAATGTACAAGTTTGCGCGCGCTTAACATAACAGGCCTTAAAGCCAAATCTATGTCGGCATCTACTGAATATTTCAGATCTTTTGTTCAACGATTCTTCTTTATTAGATAACATGATAAGCCTTTTTTCCTCAATACACAGCGAGCAAACATTCATTCCGGGGCTAGCCGAAGGAAATTGTATTGTTCAAGGACGTAAAATGCCGAAAGTATCAGGACAATCCACAGATGCTGAAGAACTTCACAACACATGCTCTACACGCTATACATTAATCTGTGCCAAAGTATCTCAGAAAGAATGCATAACGCATTTATTTATCACAATATTAGGGTGTGGAGATCTCTTTATTGCCTATTTTTAAAAACTTTGCTTTTATTCACAGTTTAATACACTGCTTTTAGTAAAACCATATTTCCATAACAAACAGTTCTAGCAATTTAAAAGTAATAAAATATATTTTTTGCCAGTGACGTTTCTTCTTAACTTAAGGTGGCTAGATACAATTTTCAAAAATTCCATTGTTCATCACTTTGACACCAAAACAAGAGAATATTAACATTTTCGGGGATTTTTTGCTGAAAATTTCACCATCTTTTTGATAATATAAAAAGAAAGGTGATTTTTGCCAGATGAAAAAATATTGTCGAAAAAAGTTAGGAAAGATCGCAGTTTGTCTCAATAGTTCAAAAACAGAGACTGGCAAAAAAAGGGCAAAAAAGAAAAAAAAATTATGATCGAAAGACAAGAAAGGGATATCTAACAATATTTATATATATATATATATATATATATATATATATATATATATATATATATATATATATATATATATATATATATATATGTGTGTGTGTGTAACAGCAGATGTTATATTTGTTAGTATTTTAATGAAACAACGCGTCATTATAAATACAAACGAAAGCAGCTCCTTTTTTAGAGCATTCTAACTTTTATTTTATTAATTTTCGTAAGCATATCACGATTCTTTTTAAAGCAAACATGTTTCGGCAAACTGAAGCGTTGATGCATCATGCGTTCAACGCCAGAACTATTTTGCGCGATTTGGTTACGTTTCAAACATAAAGTCCGGGTTTGTCCAATTAGGGCCAGAAGATCTTTTGAAAAGAGTAAATTTCTTCTCCAGTAGCCTGGTGAATCAATTACCGGGAATGAAGGAGAAGAGACGACGCTGCTGGCCCCAACGGAAAAATCTTCCGTTATTATTTTAAATACAACAATAAAGTATTATGGTAAGTTTCACCAAAAACACGTTCTACGATAGGTTGGGATATTCTATTGGCACCAAAACAAGAGAATATTAACATTTTCGGTGATTTTTTGCTGAAAATTTCACCATTTTTTTGATAATATAAAAAGAAATGTGATTTTTGCCAGATGAAAAAATATTGTTGAAAAAAGTTAAGAAAGATCGCAGTTTGTCTCAATAGTTCAAAAACAGAGACTGGCAAAAAAAGGGCAAAAAAGAAAAAAAAATTATGATCGAAAGAGAAGAAAGGGATATCTAACAATATTTATATATATATATGTGTGTGTAACAGCAGATGTTGTATTTGTTAGTATTTTAATGAAACAACGCGTCATTATGAATACAAACGAAAGCAGCTCCTTTTTTAGACCATTCTAACTTTTATTTTATTAATTTTCGTAAGCATATCACGATTCTTTTTAAAGCAAACATGTTTCGGCAAACTGAAGCGTTGATGCATCATGCGTTCAACGCCAGAACTATTTTGTGCGATTTGGTTACGTTTCAAACATAAAGTCCGGGTTTGTCCAATTAAGGCCACAAGATCTTTTGAAAAGAGTAAATTTCTTCTCCAGTAGCCTGGTGACACTAACAAAGTGCTGTTTCAGCACCAAAAATTAACACCTAAAAATCAACAGTGTGCATTGTTTTTATCATAGTGATCCGATGCAAATGTCAGCTATATAGCATTTTTTGTTACAAAAATGTTTAATTTTATTTTTCTAAATCACAAAACATTTTGTGAAACGTATATACACCATGCACAAAATTCTAAACATTGATAAAAAAAGCACTAGCCATATGTGTTTTCCCCCACTAATTCACTGAAACATTTCTTTTGCGTCTCGTAACGTTGTCGTTATAGTGTCTAATTTGTTTGTAAAAGAATCATAATATCAGACTTGGTTGTATTGGTTCGGTACCATCAGAAGTGTTTGCATGGAGAGTAGATCACTCGGTATCAGCGTATGGATTCAACGACTGCGAGGCGAAATAGTGCAGAGAAAATAATTTTGCCATGAAAACAAAATGCATGCAAGTTCATTTACCAATGTGCTTTGCAAATGTAGATCCTTTCACTCCAGATCAAGCTAACTAATTTCTAATGATATAGCAACAAATTAAATCTATATTCGATTCAAATTTTCATGTCGTTCAATCACAAAAATTTAGAGAAATAGAAAATTGAGGGTAATTTTGGAAGCAGAAAAAAGGATGTACAAAAGAGTAGGGCAGCAAATAAGGAGCACCTTGGAACCTCGTATTCGAAATGGATCACCACTAAATGTGGAGACGCCACACAAACCTTATAATGGAGCGCAAAGTGGAGCGCAAGGTTTTAGAATTACGAGAACGTCCCAATTGGTAATTCAGAGATTTCAGAGAGGGAAACGCTCTCTAGTGTGACATGAGGTCAAAACGCCAAGAGAAAGAGGAGAAGTACTTTCTGGAATTGTCCGATTTTTCTTGGTACAAGAAGTCAAACAATGTCAAGTGTGATAAATACATTGAAACTCTTCCCGCTTGGCTTCCTCAAAATTGACGATTCTGCTCGCACCTCGTCCAAAGCGATTTCGATATTTTTTAGCTGCCATTCCGTATAAGGCGTAGACACAATTCTCGTTTACGTATTAACCCGTGTCCGCGTAAGGAACATTACTGTTTCAGAAGAAAATTGATCTATTGATTGATCACCCCCACATTTGAAATCTATGATATACTTTCACAATCCAGGCTTTACTTCCATCTCGGCAGCGACACGTATTTCATTCCCGTAAAATCGCGGCTGTTCGAGCCGTCCAAAGTATGAAAATTATAAACCCATATACTGCTCTAAAAGTAGCTTTCAGTAAGCAATTTTTGTATGGAACACATAAACGTTTGCAAGGAATTATATAGAGAAACAAAATTGATGGAAATTGTGACTGTGGCTGGCTAAAAAATCTGTCTTTATGTTCGCATCCACACGTTTTTCATTGTCGACGACGATTGATGCTTGGTATAGTTGCTGGTAGTTGTAGCAACAAGAAAGGACACATCAAAAGCATTATGATTTTTTTCATCGATGTGGTGCTTGGTAGTTCTTGCACGGGTGTAAGTAAATGTATTTCTTGTAAATCTCTTGTAAATGTATTTCTTGCACGGGTTGAAAAACCGTAGTCACCGCGAAATAGTCACCGGTTGAATGTTTTCAACAATAGACGTTCGTATATATAAAATGCCCGAATAACCCAGAGCATCTGTAAATGACATTTATACTAAAGAATATGCAAGTGACAGACTTGAAATCAGCACTGGCCATTGATAGAATTCTAAGTGCAAGACTTGCAATTGTTTTCTTTAATGCTCACCAACGATTGATTGACGAGGAATGATTTAGGGAGGAAGACTACACGTTGAATGGGTAACATTATGTCTATCAGTACGGGCACATGTTTTGTTGAGATTAAACATCACCATGAACTCCAGATTTCTTAAAGGATTATCTATATTGTTTGATTTATCAACGCTCATCCATGGCGGGGGTGTCTTCCTGACCCATGACCAGTCAAATTATAGTGGAGTCGCTGTATTAACGGTTTTTCATAGCACTTTGCAATTACACGTTCTTTAAAGCTTCCAATACTTTTTCAGAGTTTTATGAACATAGAAACATACAAGCGTTTTAAATAGTGTTTTCTTTAAAGAACACGATGCTCGCAGAATTCTTTTGGTTTATTACTCAACTCTCTGCATGCAATCCTTGTCTTTCATGTGGATACTAAGCCAGCACCGGGATCACGAAGCATTGAGCATGTCCTCCAGCATGACTTGGGTTGTAAAGAGTTTCTTCTTAACAGACATAACTTCAGTTTTTGTCAAATAACACTTGGTGCAAGACAAGACGGGAAGACACTTGACTCAAGCAGGAGTTTCGAATGAAGAATAACAAACAAGTACCTTGGCTAATTGCACGTCAATTACAATACAAGTACAATAAAATATAAATGATGACGATGGACGAACAACACAATACAAATTATTGTAATTTGTTGCATATAAAATGGAAGAAAGTTATGCACAAGACGTTTCATTCCAAATAAATTTGCAGGCAATGATGAAACTGGAACCAATAAGAATTTTTTGTAACACGACATATATAACACGGTAATTTGTCATTGCAGCATAAAATAATCAAGAAATGATTTTCATAGCATTTAGGAAAAAATTACTACAAAATATGAGTATTTTTTTAAAAAAAAATATTTAAAGCAAAACAACCTCTAAAATTGTATTGAATTTAAAAATTTTTCTGCGTGAAAGTGTCTACAATTGCACTGCATACTGTTGATCACATCATTCCATAGTTATAGAAAATGCTTAATAGAAAAAAAATGGTGAAGCATCTTTAATCACCTGGAGCCGGTTGTATAAAAAGGCAGTTAACTTTTAACTATAGTTAGTGGCAGAATTGGCCAATCAGAATCGTGTATTTTCTAGTTAACTACGATTTAACTATACTTAAAACGTAGTTTTATACAACCGGCACCTGCACTGACAACATGAATATTTCTTAACTCGAATTTGTGAGTGCAGTGGTACGTCAAACTAACATCTCATTCATTAAATCGTCTATACCTCATTTTGTCAAGGATCACTAAACAAGCTGTTAAATTCTAATATCACAATTTTGTTGCATGCTCAAATATCGGCAAATATCACGTTTGTTCAACGAAAACAAGTCTCTCACTTCTGATGGTACCGTTCTTCTACAAGTAATGATGGCCTAAAACAATATATATGTTAATTATTTACCAGCTGCAAGATCCGGATAGAAAAATGATTTTCCGAGGTATCAAAAATAACCCGAGGCCGCAGGCCGAAGGACGTTTTTGACACCGAGGGGAAATATTTTTCTATCTGGACCGACCAAAACGGTAAATAGGCGTTCGGTCGTATTATAATCGTATAGTCAGACTCAGCAGTAGTGACAAAAACATAAACAATCAAAAAGTCATTCGTTTAATTTACTAAAATGCACTTCAATTTATCGTGATAATCATTTGGCCCATATATTTAAAATAAAAAAGTCAAAAGTTTGCGAATAAATCTTTAGAAAAACAATCACAAATAAATTTTTTAACAGCCGAGGTTGTGTGAGTTGGAAAAGGAGCCAATCCAAGCATTAGCTCTACATTATTTCTTGGAGCATCACGGCTTTAGAGAGACTGACGTACATTTTGACGCGGACAATTGTGGTGAGCAAAATAAAAACAATTTCTTTTTGTGGTACTTTGCTTGGAGAGTTATAAACAAGCTCCACAGCACAATTATATATATTCGTTTCTCCTTGCTGGTCACACAAAGTTCAGTCCCGATCGTGGTTTCGGCTTGTTGAAAAAAGCATTTAGAAATTCGTGTCGTCAATATACGAGTTTGGTTCACTGGTTGATCTGTCAAGCTCAATTGGACTTAATAAAGCCCAGCTTGTGGGAAGCCACGATGGTAAAGTAATCGTCCCAGTTTATGACTGGTCGACATTTTTGGGTAAGTACTTCAGAAAGATCTCCGACATTACAACGTATCACCACTTCCGTTTTGCTTTTGACCAACCGGGAATTGTTGCTTACAAAGAGTTCGTGAATTCAGTTGAGAAGAAATTCAACTTATTAAAAGATGCGAACCAATTGCCACCTTTCAACATGCCAGCAACGATCGAGCAAGATGGCTTAGATCTGGTGAGACAAAGATACCTTTTTAAGGAAATAAGACAATTTTGTAAGCGGGGCACTGAAGATCTTGTTGCTCCGGCTTCCGTTTTAGACTAGATGCACGTACATATTTAAATTGCTATGATATTCATGCAGTGGCGTAACGAACGGAAGTGTTTGTCATTGATCACGTTTTGCTTATACTATATGATGTTTCATTATCTATCCTGGCCCCCAATAAGGTCACTGTATTTATAGCCCCGTTTACACGACAAGTGTTTTGGGTACGGCACTCTTAAATTTAGGCACGCGGACCCATTAATATCAGCACGGCACTCTTAAATTTGGTCGTGTAAACGGTAACAAAATAGGTTCGCGGGCCGAAATATTTTGGCGGGCCGAGACCACCTCGAGAGGTAGTCTCGGCCCGCCAAAAGCGAAGTTGGCGGACCAAAAATTAATTACGCACGCGCCCTACGTGTCGCAACATGTGACAAACACTGGTGGCAACATGGCGTCGAAAGAAGCATCCGGGACGACATGTACAAAAAGCAGAGGAAAATTATGGCCAGACGAGACTACGCGTTGTCTGATCCAATTGTGGAGTGAAGAAAGCATTCAAATATCCTTAGATGTTTGTAAAACCTCTCGGCAAAGCTCTAATGTTTATAAAAAATTGCTGGTGAGTCGTTGCTGTTTACAATTTTTTATACTTTGTACATATTTTATCAGAACTATCATTGATTTCTCAAACGTAACTTTAACATCATGATAATACCTAAGCACTAGACGTGTTTTTAACAGCACCAATTGGAAGGCAAAGGATTTACGGGATACACTTTAAAGGAAATTATCAACAAAATAAAAAAGCTTCGGCAAAAATACAAGCAGGAAAAAGATAAGGCACGCAAAACAGGCAATGGTGCATCTAGGAGGTGGAAATTCTTTGAAGAGATTGACAGATTTTTGATGAATCGTCACAATGTCAGCCCACCAGCCGTGATTGATACAATGGCAGAAGGCACACTTGAAACTGGAGGGGAAACTGAGGTCATGGGTAATGACGAATTGGGTCAAAGTAAGTGAAAAAAGTAAACTCCTCCCATGTTCATTCATGTAAACATCCTCAGTGTGCCTTGTTTTTCTACAAAATCAAGGAACAGGTTTTCCATTTATTTTGTATACAAGTTTTTATGTTGGAGCAATTGGAGAAGTAAAGGAAAACAAATGTTTGCATTGTTGACTTACAGTATTCAAATGAGCAATTGAATACCCTGATGTTTTTAGTAAATATTTTTATTGCCATATCATATATTTTCCTTTTGTTTTTAAAGTTACTAATTTGATTGAAAAATATGGTGCCGGGGAGACCAGCCTTCGCAAGTGTAATACATGCAGTTACGAACAAGAAATCAGATCAGAAGGAACCCATGTGTCTGAGGGTGGATCTGTCAAGGTATTTTATGACGAAGACCAGTTTAATTGTCCAAATTGTAATGAACTTGATGCATCCAAATGCAGTGGCAATGGTATGTTGCTGTTAGCTAATCTGTGTAGATAATACAATGTCAAGATTGAAACCCCCTACTGAACTCTCAAATGGCTTTGTGGTATAATTCTTTCTAGGAAGTGATAAAGGCAATGATAGTGGTGATGATTATCCAAAGGAAAATTGTGGACTTGATCAGTCTAAAGACAAGAGTGAATCTGATGAGTCTAAAGATGACAGTAAATCTGATCAGTCCAAAGATGAGAGTAAATCTGATCAGTTTAATCAAAGCGAAGAGAAAACATCAGTTATACCTAAGAGAAAAAGAAAAGCAATGTTGAAAAAAGCCTAGAATTTGTGTTTAAAAACTTCAAAGAATCTGCTGCAGATGATTTTGACAGGTACCTGAAAAATACACTTGTAATGTCCTGAAAATAAATAAATACCAGGTAAAATTATAGTGCATGTTGTGTTAAGAAATCTTAATTTTGCAACTGGGTCATCTATTCTTGTGAATGTTAATGAGGCAAAGCTAGAAATACAGCAGATTACGTGGTATATATGGTTGGCATTTTTAGTGTTACAATACCTACAGCCAATGCATCATTCTATATTGTTATAGATATCAGAAACTTGAGGAAGAAAGAATTAAAAAGGAGCATGAATTTTGAATACAAGAAATGCAGTTAGAAAATGAAAGGCGAAAAGAAGAGAGAGAACACGAGCTATGCATGATGCGTATGCTTTTGTCTGCACAACAACCTGGCAATGGTACAACTGCAAATCGATGCAGTCCGTTTTCTATGCCCATCGTGTATGGCCAACAACCTTGTTTTGAGAACATACACCCAACTGGTGATTTTTCAACATATTATAAACTCTAATGTTGATTTGTGGACTTCATTGGATCTGTATTCACGTTGAACAACTTCCAATATTGTTGTATACAAGTATACAAGTTTTAAGTATGCGTAAAATTTTATATTCACAACAAGTTTTTACGCCAGTTGTTGATTTTGTTATATACTTTACATACACTAAACTTGCCATTAGCAATGTTTTCATAACTTTACAGAATAAAAGAACTGTTCTCAGTTGAGGGAATGTTTGATAGTATTATGAAGAAAAGTATTCGTTCAATGCACTGCGAATGCTCTCGGCATCAGGTGCATCAGCGTCATCAATATCATCTATTGGCATAATCAGGGGGTCTTCGGGCACCTCCCAGTTTGGCAGGTTTTGATTGTTTTGACGCTCACAAATATTGTGCAAAATGCAAGATGCATGCACGGCAATCACTAAAGAAGTTACTTCCATATCCACTTGTTTGCGAAACCTGAAGAATCTCCCTTTCCACCGCCCAAAAGTGTTTTCCACAGTCATCCGTGCTCGACTAAGGTTATAATTGAATTTTCGCTGGTCTTGAGATGCTTGATTTCTGGGATAACCTTTTAATACTCAGGGAAGATAACCTTTGGATAACCTTTTAATACTCTAGAGAAACCTAGATGCTTGACATGTCATAACATATTTAAACTATAGCCACAGTTTAAATAAGGATATATATCCTTGAACTGTGCTATAGCTCTGACATAAATTTGCAACCGGATTAAAGCATATTTTAACTCACAGAGCTAGGCCCTGGGGACGAGGATGATTTTAACTGAGAAATGTTTCTTATGACCATGACCAGACCCTTCTACCTGCAAAATATCACCGCCCGCCATATTTGCCCGAAAAGGGCCTGCGGAGGAGGTAGACCAGACCCTGGGTACGAGGTTGGTTGGACCACCAGACCCAGTCCTTTCCCGCCATTTCATGTGACCTGACCAATCTCGTTATCACCTGACTTGTTCTGCATGTTGCATTGCACACACGAAATATTGAGTTTATTTTTATATAACTAGAAGTTACTATCGCAAGGGGAGTGCTGGTTTAAACAAATAAACATTTCTTATTTATTGCCAAATAGTGAACACAGATGCATCATACAGGGTTTTTGGGACGACTTTAGCTCCATCATAGTGGACCTTAAGCAAACTATGGAAGTAACATTATTATAAACGTCCTCCTGCGCGCCAATTTCAATACGTATTTAAGGATCGTCCTTCTTCGACGAATACGGCTTTCTTTTTATTTCTCTATACAACTTAGTGCGCGCGCAATATATTGGATTTATCGTTGCTAGTTTCTTCCAGTATAACTGGGAACTTTTCTTGCCGCACAAAGAGAAAATATTCGAAGAAATCTCTGTCGACTTCTTGTACCTTAATCTCATACAACGCATTGTCCTTCTTCTTTCTGACTGGCTTTCGACTAGATATCGCAGTGGATTCAAAGGCAAAACAGTCTGGCGCTTGACGCACACGCTTCGGTCTCTCCGCCATATTGCCTTTGCAGTGAAATGGCGCGTATACAATTTAAATTAAAGGGCCTGAACCCAAACTTAAGCAAATGTTCATTTACATAATGTAAAAGTTTGATATTGACATACCACTCCTTGATAGTGCTGCACGGCTTTTCTCTAATAAGAGGCAAAGAGGAATACAATGCTTATTTCGAGAACCCCAAACACGGAGATTTTTTATGACCTGTGATGGCGAGTTTTTCAAACATTACACCTTATTTTCGAATCACTAAGATGCACTCATCATAATTGTTTACCATGATCCACTGGAAGTTTGCAATCCACTTGAAAGCCATGCAGGTATGTATAACTTGATATGTTTTACTATACCATTGGAAACCTGAATCCTAACGTCAGATCGAAGTGCTGTGCAATTAGACTATTGGGAATTGCCAATTCAAAACGAGAATTCATACTGTGGTACTGTGCAACCACCACAAGAAGTACAGTCATGCAAACATTGCTAAAAGTTTAGTTTGGTGTGAATTACACCACATAATGCTCCATTACATTTATGTTGGGCAATTTACACTCATTATTAGCAATCTAGAGTATGGCTATAGTGAGGTCTCGGACAAGCCATGTCCCTTGAAGGAAACTGTCTTTTAGGATGATGAAAGTTAATTCACCACTGGAGTGAAGGCCAAGCAAAAACTGACCAGGGCATGAAGGTGTTTGATTAGTAAAAAGAAAATGGGGAAAATTTAAGATCAGAAGTATTGGGCATGCCTTTGTCATTGTCGAAAGCAAGATTTCGAAGAAGTGCTTGACAAACTTGATTAAATTCAAAGAGGTAGGTTTTTTTATTTCATACTTCGCTAATATGCTTATAAGCACTACCAAATGTTTTTGCAGTCAGAGATGCAGCGAAACAGCAGACTGGGCTAAACACCACAATTTGAAAATAGGTGACTTATAGTGTACTTTGGTTTAGTTTATAAGTATGTCAAATTAGAACTTCAATTGAAAATGCAGATTGGATAAGTAAGTTTTGTTTACTAATAAAGGTTTACGTAGAAAGAATTTAATATGTGCATATGAATTAAGTAGTTTGGAAGTAAACACTTTGAAGAATACGGGAAGCCTATCCTATACAATTTTTATCTATTTATATCGCAATCTATTTATATCTATTTATATCTATTTATATCGCAATCGGGACAACACACAATGGGTACCGCAGGTGCATAGCTACATAGTGACCACATATAGCTACATGTAAGAGACTTGCATGGTGACAGGGAAAAGCTATATGACACTAATGACAGAACATTATTAACTATTTTACTCCAAGCATAACCATGTGGAAATGCATGTACCATATTTAAGCCTAGCGTTCAAGACTGGATTACAAATAACAAACAAATAAACCACTTGTAAACAAACATACGCACATACTGTACACCCATTTTAAAATGGTTGGAACCAATGGTTCCAATCACATTGTTCGACATACAACTGTTCACCTGCATGAACCAATTTCATCAAAAAGTCATGGGCTAGTTGTATATGAAGGTAGTTAACTTCTAACAATACACAGTGACATAATTGATTAATCAATAACTACAACTTGACTGTGCAAAATACAGTGTATACAACTAGCCCAAAGATCTTAAAGACACAACAAATCAATTAGCTGGATATTCATGCTCAAAGAAACTATTAGATGGTACAATTGAACAAGAAACAAAAAAAATTAAATTACTTAACCATGTCACCAGATTCATCCACGCAAATATTCCAGCATTTGTATTCACTTCACAATCTAGCTTACCTAAAAAAAGAAATCCCAAAACTTTTATTGTAGGATTCTAATCATTTCATCTCTCCCATCAAGCCATGAGCTGAAGCATTTGTTGAATCTTAACTTAAGATCGGACCTGGCTCAGTAATCCTCTGAATAATTTGTCAGGTTTTTTTTCCGCGAATAAGAAAATTTTAGTATCTTTTTCAGCTTAATCTTTCCTTATTTTCATATTTAAAAAGCTTAATTTCACTTTATTTTCATATTTTTCCTAAAATAAATTATAATAACAAAAACAGATTTTGATAATAACCTAATATATTTCTAAAATTTATCATATTTTGTAATGTAGCATTGTTGACCCTGTGTAGAAATGACAACCCTGCATGATTACCACACAGAAACATTCTCTAGAATACAGTACCAGGGATAAATAACAGAATCCCAATAATATGAAATGCATAATTACATTACAAGACGTCTTACTTCTAATGTGATATTAACCCTATAACCTATGAACATTTTGCTTTTCCTTCCAAAATAAGATCACACTATTTTTACCTGATGGTTTTCCCTGTGCGTAGTAACCGCTGTATCTGACACTTCTGTATATTTGACACGTGCGTCATGACAATCGACACAGATTCTTTTATGCGTATACTTAATACTGATAAATAATACTTAGTAAATAATGCGTAAACTCAACATAAATAATACTTACTGTGTAAATTGCGTCCTTTTATTATACTTTTGACCTCATAGTGATTAGTGAATATTTTTTTCATGCTACGCCAACGCGAACACCAACAGGCAACAGCATCTCTACGACAGTACGACGAATATCGAAATTTCTACCCCTTTATTTCCCGAATAATGTAAGGCAATCCCCGATGTCTTCATATTCAAAAAGACGTTAGATTAATAATCGGGAAATGAGGAAATTTTCAAATGAAATGATTTCAAAATGAAATGAATCCCATGATCTCAAAAGTCAAAATGAACATTGATCCATGTGACTGCTGCCGCGTCTTAGCAGCCTGGCCTTCTCAACAGATAAGGTTCAATCATTAGGTTCAATGGGGCCGGGGGGTGTTATATATATGTCTGGCGTCGGTTGTATCAAGCCCGTTAGCTTAAATGGTGAAGCCTATCATTTTATTCAACAAGCAAACTAAACATACAAAGATACTGTTTACAACTACATATTCAGTGCATAATCTTCAAGTTGACTCATTCAAGAGGGATGTAAGAGTGTTATTTAATTTTGACTTATCCACCGTTTAAGCTAAACGGGCTTGATAGTTGATACAACCGGCCCCTGGAGTTTACCTTCTCTAAAGCTATACAGTTGACCTTAAATAACGATCCGTAGCTCAGTCGTTTTGGATCAATCGTCTCTATTTTGCGGTATTTTCAACTGAAGAAAAAGACAAATTTGCGAGGGGAAACCGAAGGCAGTGGGGTTCGAGGGCGATTTTTTGGCATGCAAAGCAGGCTTTTTAATCAAGCCAGTCATGAGGCATGACTGTTTAGACTCAGTTTAGTATTTCCAGATTAAAATTAAAATCAAATCGTAATCATTTGTTTTTTATCCGGGGTCTTTTTGGTTAAAAAGGTCTATACATATACTGGAAACTTTTATCTTTATTTATATAACTCAGTTTTATGAACCTGTAATCAAATATTTATTTCTGGAAACGGGAGTTTATATGTTTTGGCTGAAGCCGGTTTTTCTTAGTTTTTATGTCCTATCACTGAAATATTTTTTAATGTATTTAAAAAACATGTTCAAAAAAGTCGATATACTACGTCGATTGACCAAATTATAGTACAACTGACATTCTTTGAATAACTTGGTTCCTAATAATATTCTTGTATGTTTGCATGGTGACATGAATAAGTACATGAATAAGTACATGTAACTTAGCTTGTAGGTACACCACGTAAGCTTTGCAGTTTTATAAATACTTACGTCGTGGTGTACCTACAAGCAAAGTTGATGAGTACGTGGACAGGGGCGCCGTGGGTGTGCTAATGTAGGGGTGGCCAAAGGCAACATTATTCCGACCAGCACGTTTTTTCCGACATATTTATAAGAAAAAAGTAACGAATATTGATAAAACTGACAGGGGGCTTTGGGCCAGAACGCGCATGCATTTGCTATGACAAAGATCACGAGCTACGTCTACTAATTTAAATTGACGCTTCATGCACAATGAATATGACCGATAAATATTCACGTTTTACATACGCTTTTCAATTGAGTAGTTGAATATTTTTTGATACAGTTAACTGTTTGTGGGAAAACTGTATTACAGAGATTCCTAATCCACATGCATTAACAAATAACGCGATAAGTTATTTCACGATACTCTATTATAGCTTTGTAATCTTAGTGGATGAGCATACAGCGTATTCTATACGCAACATTTGTTTATAACCAAAATATAAACATATTTGCAATTGCTTCAATCCTCTCATCAGTTTACTTCTTCCGCTGTACTATCGTGGTACCTTATCTTTGTATAAACTTCAGGAACCGTAAACGTTTGACTAAAAGTACTAACTTGAAAAGGATTTGCTGTAGCTCCAGCATTCTGATACGGAACATGCTGGTGTTTCTTTAGACGGTCACCATATAATGCAATAAACTGTATAAACTCACTGAACAATAAATGCGGTCGAAGATACATCGTCATTCATGATTTTATCGCGCCAACCTCCGACATTTCGAAAATTACATTCCTTGCGTAATGTTATATTAATAGAAACTATGCATGTTTATCGGAAACCGGAATTCAAAACGTTCGGAAGAAACAGCTAGTTTAGCCTGCGCGACAACAGTATAATAAAAACCTGGGGTAGTGTCGTACCGTATAATATTAGAAATAACCGCGTCTATTTTCTGATAGTTCAAACACTTTTGGGTTGTTCAGCATAACACAGCTACAAATGCAAAAATAGCTTAGTCTCTGTTATGATTGATATACTCCGACGACGTGCAATGTTCGTAAATTTCCGACAGGTCTGAATCCTGGGGGGGCCATGGCCCCCCCTGGCCCCCCCGGCCACGGCGCCCCTGTACGTGGATGAGTAATTGATTATTGCCACAAAATGCATGAGTAAACTATAATTTGACAGTTTGGGTGAATAATTAATGCAGTAATAGGGCAAAAGTTGCTTTGGCTTTGATGCATTTTTACATGTATTGAACTGGAATTATTGGAATATGTAAGAATATGCAGCAAATATTTAGAGTTTGCTTATTAATATGGCAGGGATAAAGTTTATTTTGAAACCGGGCTTAGTACCAAGGAATGACCACACCCCTAAAGATCCTAATCTGTTGAAAAGGCCAGGTTGCCAAGCCGCGGCACCAGCAGTCGCATGTCGCATGGTTCACTTTGTTATATAAAACGTAAAAGTTGAATACGAAGAAATGATGAATTGCTCTACACGATGATGAATTTTTTGCAATAAAGCATTTTAAGGAATTTAGAATTTAATGTTTCATGGAGTTGCTGTTGGCGTTGCTGTGGGACCAAAGTCAATAGACTACGTCAAGATTAACAAAATATCGCTATTTAATAGTCCAAAGTATATAAAAGAAGGCAACTTACACAGTAAGTTATTAACTTTATACGTAACAACATTTCAAGTAATATTTAAGAGTATACGCATGAAAGACTTAAAAATCTGTGTCGATTGTCATGTCTGCAGACTGCAGTCCACCACGTGTTAAATATGTAAGAAGCGATACAGCTGTTGCTACGCATCGGTTCTACTCAAACACAGGGGAAACCCATCTGTTCAATAGTTGCCTTATTTTATGAAGAAAAAGAAAAATGATAATAGCATAGGTTATCCCATGAAGCATGAACAGTTAATATTAGCAGTACTGCAGTAGTCATGTTTTCATTTATGAATTTGCTAATGGCAAGAACAAGGTCTTGTTGACCTTTTCTAAGCTATTGAAAGAGCTAAAGGTTGAAAGTATGTTTGCTTTTGTCATGAGTGTACTGTAGATGCAATTGTGGCTAAAATAGATTAAAAGGGACATTAAAGTGAAGTAGTTTTGAAACAGAATATAGAAATTATAATATTTATAATACTTACCGGTTTGATAATCTGTGTGTCAATTCAAAATTGGCCTCTGCAACTTTCCCAGGCAGAGAGGATCACTGAGCCAGGCCCTAATTCAGATTTAACAAATGCCTTAGACTGCTTCATTGTGTAGTTTGGTTAAAACAAATTATTGCCTTTTTGCTGCGTATGTATTTTGAATTACACTTTTGTAACGCAATCAAAATTTGATAGAGAGTTTCAGAACTTGACAGAATATTTTTGCATCTTGATAGTACTTTACTTGGATTGAATTCTCTTTTTTTAAACAAACTGTAATTTGAATCACCAAAGCATGAAATGGGAATTGTTGATGATTAACTATCTCATCAAGCAACTGCATGGGTGTTCATACATGAAGTCAAGTGCCAATATGAACTATACCCAAAGCTTTCTAAGGAAACATTGTTAAGGTTGCATTGTGTTTATGATGTTTGCAGCTCAGGGGCCGGTTGTATCAAGCCCGTTTAGCTTAAACAGTGGATAAGCTCAAAATAGAAAGCAAATAAGTCTATTGTTTTATTCAACAAGAAAACTAAATGTTTTTAACCATAACACAAAGATACTGTTTACAACTACATATTTAGTGCATAATATTAAAGTTGACTCATTCAAGAGAGATGTAAGAGTGTTATTTAATTTTGACTTACCCACCGGGTAGAAATCCTATATAAGATCCTATAAGATCTTATAGGATCTTATAGGATCCTCTAGGATTCTTTTAAGATCCTATATTTTTCAGGATCTTAACAAATTCCTGTCCAAGATCCTAAAAGATCTGAAATGACTTAAGATATTGACTGATCCTAAACAGAAAATCCTAATTTATTCAGGATTCTAAATAAGATCTTAAAATTCTTACAGGAGCATAATCTGATCATAAATAATAAAATATGTACTGGGAACTGGGAAAATGTAGTTTCCCCAATCCTGTCCTGCTTTTAAAATATCACACAATAAAAACTAAAGATTTCTCTGAGATCTTATAATTCTTATGGGATTTCTTTCTTCAATATTTATATATTGTACAGGATTTTTTGGATATATATATTCTTATGAAATTCTTACAGGATCTATTTAATAACATCTTACCATATTCTTACAGGATTTTTTAAAGATCTTATTATATTCTTACAAGTTTCTTCAAGATCTTATGAAATTCTTACAGGATTTTTTTAAGATCTTACCATAATCTTACAAAAATCTTATTGTATTCTTACGGGAATTTTTTAAGATCTTATTATATTCTTACAGGATTCTTCAAGATCTTATGAAATTCTTACAGGATTTTTTTAAGATCTTACCATATTCTTACAGGATTTTTTAAAAATCTTATTGTATTCTTACGGGAATTTTTTAAGATCTTATTATATTCTTACAGGATTCTTCAAGATCTTATGAAATTCTTACAGGATCTTTTTAAGATCTTACCATATTCTTACAAGATTTTTTAAAAATCTTATTGTATTCTTACAGGATTTTTTTAAAATCTTATTATATTCCTACAGGATTCTTCAAGATCTTTTGGAATTCTTACAGGATCTCCTTACGATCTTACCAAATTCTTATACATATTCTTATCATATACAGCCCAAGTACCCAACATACATGCAACTACACATGCACGAAAGATAATGTATATCTACTATATCATGATATCACAGTTTAATGATATAATATGTATTATGTATAATGTATGTTATGTAGCAGAGTTATGTAGCAGTGGTATGGTATGTAGTCCTCTGCGTCTGCGATAACTAAAAAATTTCAAGGGAAGCACAGTTCCGTGTATGGAAGCACTGCGTCAAATTCAAATTTCAAACGCGCCATTTTACAACTGTAAACTGTTATTTCACTTCGTCTGTCTTCCTTCGCTTGGCGTTTTATATACTTTCGACACAATTTTAGTGTTTTAAAAAATGGCCAATTGTGCGATTTCTTTGTTGAAAGAAATATGAAGGCAAGTTCCCGAGGCAGCGTCTCTTATCGAAGGTAAATTCCGACTTAATGAATATTTGTGTGTTGACTGTTGCGGCGTTGCGCGAATTCTTCGATTTCTTTCTTACTAACTATGTATGTATCTTACTAACCTAAATATGTATCCATTGCCAGTAAGACAGCATTGACTGGCTATAATTTGAATGCTGCTGTTATAACATGAGCTTGTTATATATTATATTGATTCTGAATATGAAATTTGTTCAAAATTAAGGTCTAGCTAGCTAGATTCTAGAAGTTGATTCATAAATCTCTTCTAATTTTAGGGCCAATTCTTCAAAGTTATATGGTACTCCTTAGGCACTGGTGTATGGACTACTATGAAAAATGTGTTCACAACAGCATATTATCAGATGGATCTGGATTATCCACCTGAACATGAGATAAGTCTCACATTTCTGCATTACATGGTGTTTGTTGATATAGCTGTGCTAAGCCTTTTATTGTTTATATTTTAGGGCCATCTCAATGTTGTTAAGCCATTTGCAAGGGGAAAACATTTTGCAAACTGACGACTCTGAATCCATAAGGTAACAATAATTTCATTTGACAAAATAACCATCATTTCATTTCAGAGTATAACTATCCATAATTGGTGTTCAATTGTGCATTATGACAAATTGGTGTATTCAACAATCATGTGATTATTCTTTTTCTAAACTCTATACATTTTAGGTTTTCAAAGGGACAAATTTACTGGTGGACATTACCGCAAAATAATTTTTCTGGGTAAGCACAGGAGGTTTTCATGAGTAGCCAAATCACTTTGAAGACAAGCGCTTAATTTCTGCATTTTGTCCTAATTGAAGCCTAGATTGCTTCCACGCACTGTAGTCTAATCCTGTTTCCTCTTTTTATTATGTCAAATAGAGTCAGTGATGGTGAAGAATGGGGACAAGGCAACTCAATGGATGGCCTGAAATTCGGCAAAGTCTCAATCAGAAGTGCCTGGACAAAGTAAGACAGAACAAAAAAATATCAATGTCTACAGAACTAAAAGACTAAAAAGATGAACATTAATTTGAACTTTATCTGGGGTAATATTTGTCTTATATTTTGATTGAGTAATTTTTTATGTAATGCAAAAATAAACATTATTTAATACAATTTACCATGTTTGTGTTGTGTTATTTATGTAATCAATTTAGAGATTATGTTTAAGATCAAGCTTCGATTCTGCATTCCTAGGATCCTAAAAAGATCTTTAGGAACTTATAAGATCCTGCCTAGGATCCTAAAAGAATATTTAGGAATTTATAAGATCCTGCCTAGGATCCTAAAAGAATATTTAGGAATTTATAAGATCCTGCCCAGGATCCTAATTAAGATACTTGTAGGATCCTATAGGAATCTTTAAAATCCTACTTAAGATCCTATTTAAGATCCTTTAAGATCTTATAGGATCTTATAGGATCCTATAGGATCTTAATGTAAGATCCTATAAGATCTTATAGGATCCTATAGGATTGTATTGTAAGATCTTATGCAAGATCTTATGCAAGATCTTAATAAGATCTTATATAAGATCCTAACTAGGATTTCTACCAGGCCGTTTAAGCTAAATGGGCTTGATGTTACAACGGGCCCCTGGAGGCCGGTCGTCTCAATATGTCTCTTTAAAATTCTGGAATTCATTCTGTGTTGCTTAATACAATTACAACCCTGTAAATTAATTTGAGTGATTTTTTGAATCTGGAGAAATTATTAGAATCTCACAATAAAAATGTTGGAATTTCTTTTTTTAGGTAAAACAGATCTTAAAGTGACCACAAAATGTTGGGATATTTATGATGATGAATCTGATGCCATGGTTAAGTAATTTATTTTTTTTGTTTTTGTTTAATTGTATCACCTATTTCACAGTACTTAGCCTTAGGCATAAATGTCTAGCTAATTAATTTGTTGTGGCTTTAAAGATTTTCGGCTAGTTATATAAAACTGTAACTACATTTTGTGCAGTCACATCATAGTTACCTCCAAAATTTCCAATTCTGACTAAGCAATTCTGTCAATGCATGTGTAATTGTTGGAAGAATTACTTAACCACATTCATATACCCCTAGTCCATGAATACTATACCACTAGTCTGTGAATTCTATTCCAAATATATTTACACTGTAGCAGACTGCACACATATATTGAGGCTATAGCTCCAGTGTAATTGTTTTTAATTTTCAGTATCACTAAACTAAAAGTAATTACACTTGGTTCATGTGAACTGTTGTGTTGCCAGACAATATGATTGGAACCATTGGTTCCAACCATTTTGAAATAGGTGGAATATGCTTGTGGAAATTTACCTGAGAGTGGATGTTTGTTGTTCGGAATGTTAATCTGCATGTTACATGTTACTCCAGCACAAAAAAGGGACATAGCAGCTTTACTGTGTTGTGATCAGTTGAATTGCTCCAGTTACACACTCAAGACAATAATACACTTACATTCATACAGACACACATTCATACATAAAACTTTATTTAGACATGCTAGCCTCAACAACATGGTTTTTTTTCATGAGGGGCATGTCAAAAGATACATAATGGTTACATAAAAATTACATAAAGCATACAGAAACTAACAGGCATATACAAAGACTAAAGCAAATACAAAAACGTATAAGCGGACAGGGTATATTTAAAAAACAATTATCATCAAGGAAGAAGATCCCTTATATTTGAAACTTATTTGATAGCTACCTTATATTTGAATTTTATTGTTAGTATTACATTACGATTGCCTTCATTACATTGTTCATTACATTACCACTGTCTTAAATTTGGAGCGGCATGATCATTAATTATTTTATACATCTAAAGATTCCCAGCCTAACATATTCAGTACGTCAAGAAATCGAATATCAAAAGTGGACCTCGTTATAACTCCCGCAGCACGATTTTGCAGTCTTGGAAGTTTATCTCTTAGACCACTTCCACAATTGTCCCAAAGAGGGCTGCGTAGTCAAAGTAAGCTTGTACCAGAGCATTATAATATTAGTTTAAGTGTTTCTATTGGCACAAAAAGCTTCTTCCTTTTCATAACTCCAATCCCAGCCCTAACTTTCACGGAATCTGGTCTATTTGTTTGCCCCAAGTGAGCCTTTCATCCATGTCAACTCCCAATCATGTGTAGTTTTCCGTTTTCGGGACTGGTACGTTATTAGATAATTAAGATTTGGTTATAAAAAATTTTGCTTTTAATATTAAATGACGATCCAATATACATATATTTTGTCTTTTTTGATAAATTTGAAGCTTATTTTGTAACATCTATTTACGAACATTTTCATGCAAGATCACAGTTTATATTGTTGACCAGCTCGTCGCAATCCTTAGCAGATGCATATAAATTATTATCTTCGTTACATATCCTTCACCTTAAACATGTATTTGCACAGAGAATTTTAACGAGTTATTTTAACTCCAAAAATGGAGTTAAAAAAACGGTGACAGAATAATCCGTATTTTAGAGTTACTTTAACTCTAACGAATATAGAGTTAAAATTACTCTTTGTTGCAACGAGTTACTTTAACTCTAAAAATGGAGTCAAAAAAACGGTGACAGAATAATCCGTATTTCAGAGTTACTTTAACTCTAACGAATATGGAGTTAAAATTACTCTTAGTTGCAACGAGTTATTTTAACCCTAAAAATGGAGTTAAAAAATAGGGACAGAATAATCCGTATTTCAGAGTTACTTTAATTCTAACGAATATAGAGTTATTTTAACTATTGGCGATGGAGTTAATAAAACAAATAAGAAGAGGGTAACTTTAACCCCAAAAAGAGTCATCATCCGTATTGCAGGGTTATTTAAACTCACACACAATAAACGAGTGAAAACAACTCCCAATCATTAAAATATCACCTTTATTTAAAAACACGTATATAAAACATATAAAAATATGCAGTTATTAACTTTAAATCTATAACATGAAAATATAACAGTATATAACTTATTTGATCCTTTTCAATCGCAAATAAAACATATTGTCTACACTCATGTAAACCTAGGGGGTAATTGAACATTCTTAGTTATGGTCAGCCAATTAATTGGACTGAATATAACTGGCCTTTTTCTGATTGGCTTATAATTATATAGGGGTAGCTACATAAATATAGTAAGCATAATTCACTAAAAGTTTCACACACGAGGATTAATAGACTATATGATGTATCTGCGAAGTCATGGACAACTGTAGGGCAAGTTATGAAATTATAAAAACATAGCAATGAACAATTAACTATATGCCTATACTGTACATGTATACATATATACATGCAATGAAAATGTACGGATTACATTGCACACATCTCGGACATACTCATTTCTGGCTTTGTCTATCAACTTTCCTTCTCTTAGTCCCTGTTGTACTCTTGGAGATAACTGCAATGCAAATAAATATTACTAACGTTATACTAAAATATATATATATATATATATATATATATATTACAAATATATATATATATATATATATATATATATATATATATTATATATATATATGTATATATATATATATATATATATATATATATATATATATATATATCATATATTTGATATATGATATATTTGATTTATTTTCTCATAGAATTGCTTTAATTACCGATGACTTTTCAGGCAGCTCTATGGATAATATATTCTTTTTTCCAGATTCAGGTGTTTTCACAAAAGCACTGGACACTGATGCATTGCTCTGTTGATTAAAACAACAATGATTTTCTAGTAATTAGTATTCTAAAAAGTGCAATTTCATGCAACCTAGTTCTATTTGCTCTTAAATAAATAAGTTTTCTCCATGGAAATGAATGGTCGTGTCTAAACCTGCCATGTATTAATCAGCAATATTATATCACATAATAATTCAAATGAATAAATAAATACTACATGACAGTCATGACAGTCAGTAAAATACTACATGACAGAACAGAGATCTTCATTTTGCTGCTTCAAAATTTGTGGATGAGATGCTTATAAGGAGTGGACTGGTGAAAGCAAACATCTTTTTTGCCTCCCACTTATCTCCCACGTATAAATTCTAAAGGCCCTGTTACACAGTTACACACAATTTTCCTTGTAACTCGCATTGCAATTCTACTTTAAAGAGCTGTAAATTAGTGAGGAGTCATTAAAATGTAAGTGTAAGAACTGCAATAGAGCGTAATAAAGACAAAAGTTTGGTAGTTGCCAAATCTACATCTCCCAAAAGAAGAATTGAAGTGCAAGTTGCAAGAAAAATTGCACCAGGGCCTTAAGGTGGCAAATCTGTTTCTAAGCTAACTATAACTGTATGTTTGAAAATAATGTACAAGTTTATAGATTTTTAGGCTTTTGCACTTCCTTTGTTTTTTAACTGGGTAAATGTAGGTGGTACGGTAGTTTAAGAGAACAAAAGATACATATATATATATATATATATATATATATAATATATATATATATTATATATTTATATAAAATATGAAATTGAAATGTGACATATATTAATATTAATAGGAAATTGATATGTGACATATATTAATATTGATTACTCACATGACTTGTTTTGGCAGATTCCTGCTTTTCTGCAGAAATGATTGCATTGGGGGTCTGTGTTCATTATAATTTGGCAGCAAAGAAAACATAAAAAAGGAAATGTAGAAAATGACTCAAAAATCAGATATGTTGACAACAAATGAGATGACTGCATCCTTTAGTAGTAGTTGCCTGAACATATTAAACACAATCATACCATAGGAATAGTTGATTAAGGCCATGGAGCAGTAGATTCTTTAGTGCTTGTATCCAAAGAACTAGGAAATGCTTTTCTAATTGCAATGATTTGTCCACATTTTAGGCCAATAGTTCTTAGTAACTCATTAGTGGATAACCTTAAAGACTGGGCATCGAAAATCTGTAGACACAATTACACAAATCACATTAAAGACCCTGTCAAATCCGATTTGGCCCAACATGCAGGGGCAAAAGATGGGCACAGTACACAAAAAAATCTACTATGTCAAAATTTCAGTTGTACTGAACAAGCATGTATACTGAGTGGGAAAATATACCAGTATTGATAGATGTATATGCACTATGAAAACATCATTCAAATATGTTTCCTCATTAATTATATTTTAACTGAATCTTTGTAAGATTCACAGTTAACAAATCTATTAAATTACACGATGGTATGCAAGCAGAAGTTAACAATGGGCCTGCGTACATGGGCATTTATAAATTTTCATAATCCTTTTTCCCAACCGGAGGGAATCGTGTATTTTAAAAGTGCAAATATTTTAGTATGAACTAATATCACTAAATAAATAGAAAATGCCAACCTCTTCATCAACAGTAGCCTGATTATCGTTTCATTGGCTTCCGATTCGGATAATTTCCGTTTCAAACCCTCCACATCCTGCTCCTGCAAAGTTTAAGCATGCTTTGAAGTAGAAAATAAGTAAAGACTTTGGACTTTGCTCGACTTTGGTGACGATGCTTCCACTCAAAGGGTAATTTTCCTACAAACTTCCCAGACACTGAAACTTCTTTACTTTTGTATTTTGACAAAAATGCAAACCCCTCTTGACGTTAGCCTTTTCGAAAACAAAGTCATATTTTACGTAAACTGACAAGATTCACACACAATTAAAAGTCATAAAGTTATCACTAAATTATTTAAATATCCTACAGTGGCTGTGTTCACGAATGTGTACGAAATATACACTAAGTTTTTAATATAAATGAAAAGCCTTAATTTTTTGTTTTCAAAGTAAAGTTAAAAGTAAATTCCCTAATCCTTACGGCCTGAAAATAATTAAAAAGACTTCAAAAATAGAAAAAACTGTGCAAAATTGTTGGAATATCTTGAAAAACCGTAAAGGAAATTAAAAAATTCAAGATAGTGTGAATTTACTAGGCTTAGTTTCGCCGCGGCTGTTTTATGGCTGTTCACGTTCACCATGCAGTTTATGCTTGCCAACCAAATTTTAAAAATGTACTCACCATCTATTGTCTCCTTAAGCAGTTGCTACTTGTAACTTTCAATAAAAAGACTTGCTAAGTTAGCGACAAGGTGTATTAAATTATTTTAACCAGTGCGACAAGTCCGACAACAGTCGACATGAACAAAAAAGTCTTGAAAAACAGAAAAAGAAACCCGAAGCACAGCCCGAAGTGTGCCTGACCAAAATGCATCATAGGAATGATTTTGACCATATTTGGAACCTGGATATGAAATACGCGGGAAAGGGAGATGAGAAGAGTTCAAGCTAGAGTCACTGCATAAACAATCCAGAAGACATCTTCTGGATTGTCTATGGTCACTGTCTTTTGTAAAATTTACTTTATGTACAGGTTTACATTTGAGTTAATTTAACTTTGAAGTTCGAATTGACTTAACTCTCAAGTTCGGAATGATTGTACTTTGAAGTCTTACTTGATTTAACTCTGAAGCTGGAATTGGTTTAACTCCAAATTTCGAGTTAATTTAACTCCAGAGTCTCGAATCTTTCAAATCTTCAGTTTTGAGTTCATTTAACTCTGAACAGACTGAAATTCGAGTTAATTCAACTCTGAAGTTCGAATTGATTTAACTGCGAAGTGCGATTTGATGTTTTCGCTGATTTAGCGAACTCTGAAATGCGAATTGATATAACTCTGAAATTTTAGGTGATTTTAACTCCGACGTTTTAGTTGTTTTAACGCTAAATTTTGAGTTATTTAACTCCGAAATTCGAGTTGATTTTACCATGAAACAGGAGTTGATTTAACTTCAAAGTTAGAGTGAATTTTACTCCGTAACTGTAGTTGATTTGACTCTCATGCAGTAAAAATAACTCCCTTGGGAAGTTAAAATAACTTCTTCTTTTTTTAACTCTCTAGATAGTGTTATTTCAACTCCGATTATTGGAAGGATAATTAAAATAACGCTCTTTTCAGAGTAAAAATAACTCTAGAAAAATAACTCTACACCAAGAAGTTATTTTAACCCTACAAAAAGAGTTGCTTTAACTCGGTAAAATTCTCTGTGTGATCCAAATGCATGATACAGATATTTATTCTGAGTTTTATACCTGAAGATCTGGCTTGACACCTAAGATACTTAACTGGGCATTGGGTTGCATTTATTTTATAATTGTGTAATCCGAATGGCCCAAGTATGTTCTTTTTCTTTATTTTTTTTGTTCAAAGAACTTTGTTACATGCATTAAACAACATTCTATAGTTTTAAGCCTTAATTACTTGTGGAAGAACGGTACCATCAGAAGTGAGAGGCTTGTTGCCATTGAACAAAAGCGATATTTGCCGATATTTAGGCATGCAACAAAATTGTTATATTAGAAGCTAACAGCTGGTTTATTGACGCTTGACAAAACAACTGAAATTGGATATAAGCGGTTTAATAATTTAGATATCATGCATGCAGTTTTGACAACGTGCCACTGCACAAATCAGACTATTAGACTTCAGAAATATGCAGTGCGATATATAAAGATGTCCAACCTTTTTTTTTTGGGCGGGTGTAACATTTTCTATAACTATGGAATTATGTGATCAATAGTATGCATCACAATTGTAGATACTTTCACACAGAATTTTAAAATCCACAATTTTGGGGATTGTTTCACTTTAGAATTATTTTGTGATAATTGCCCAATACCTTTTTACACCTAAGAGCCATGAGTAGCATTCTAAAGAATATGTTTTCTTCATTATTTTACGCTACAATGTCAAATTATTGTATTATTTTTGTCGTGAAGTGGTTGCGTCTTGAGTAACATTGTCCTAACATAAATATCCCAATTATAACTTATCCGTTTCGTTCAAAAAATTGCTGTCGCTTCCAGTTTTATCTTTGCCTGAATATTTATTAGGAATTAAAACTTCCTGTGCATAACATTCTTTCATTTTATATGTTTGTATACGTTGTTTTCTTTACCTCGTGTAATTTGTATTGTATTGTTCGTCCATCCTTATTTTCACGTCAATTAGCAAAGATACTTATTTGTCTTTCACCAAACTCCTGCTTCAGACTAGTCTCGTCCTCTCTTGTGCTGTACCAAGTGTTTTTCGACAAGAACTGAAGTTATGTCTGTTCTGAAGAAAATGTTTCCAATGCAACTTATATTCGAGGAAATTGCTCGATGCCTCATGATCCTGTAGTGCAACTTTTTATAATATTGTTGATGTATAAAAGCTATCATATATCTTGTTGCTGAGAAAAACAAAACGTGAAATTCGTATCGAGGATTATTATTGCAGTCCCTAAATCAAACACTGTTTTGTGTTAAAAAATAATCGGAAAGTGTTGAGTATCTACATGGAAGATAAGGATTGCGAAGAGTTTAATAAAGTCAAAAGGATTCTGCGAACATTGTGTTCTTTCACGAGAACACTATTTAAAACGCTTGTATGTTTGTTCCTAAAAATTAAAAGAAAAGCATTGGAAGCTTAAAACGAAGTGTCATTGCAAAGTGCTATGAAAAACCTTGATATAGCGACTCCACTATAATTGGACTGGTTATAGGACAGGAAGAGACCTGCGTTCTCCAAAATGGACGAATGCATGTTGAAAAAACAAACAATATTAATCCATCAAGAAACCTTATTCAATCTCAACAAGAGATGTGTCTGCACTGATAGAGATAATGTTACTTATCCATATACCCCCTAAATCAACGTGTACTCTACCTGCCTAAGTAATCTCTAGTCAATCAATCATCAGTTGGCGAGCATTATAGAAGAGAACAATTGAAAGTCTGGTTCTCAGAATGCTATCAATGGCTAGTGCTGATTTCAAGTCGTCATTCACAGATGCTCTAGGTTATTTGGGGACGCATTGTATACGAATCTGTTGTTGAAGACATTCAACCGGTGACTATTTAAGTCTAAAGTCTAAGAAAAACTACATCAGCCAATATCAAAATGCTTTTTAATCAACGTGGAATTCCTATCTTGTTATCACCACTATCAACAATTATACCATCCATCAATCGTCGATCAACAGTGAAAAACTTGTTGGAACCAACGTAATAAAGACGAATTTTAAAGAGTTTTTCAGTGTCACAATCACACTTTCCATTGTGTTCGTTTGTGTGTAATTCCTTGCAAACATTTATATGGTTCATATACAATATTTGCCTACCGAAAGCTACTTTTAGAGCATTACCTGGGTTTATAATTTTCGGACATGAGACAGCTCTAACAACCAAGTGTTCCTGTCAAGATGAAAGAAAAGCGTGGATTTGAAAGTATATCATGGATTTCATATGTGGGGATAAAACAGTATTCTTCCCCACGGACACTGGTTATAGTATATACTGTCGGAATGGCAATTGAAAAACGCTTTGGTCAAAGTTCTTCTCTGTCTCTTGGCGTTTGGCCTCATGTCACACTAGAGAACGTTTCCCTGTCTGAAATCTCTGAATGACAAATTGGGATGTTCTCCTAATTCCAAAACCTTGCGCTCCACTTTGCGCTCCATTATAAGGTTGGTGTGGCGTCTCCACATTTAGTGGTGATTCGTATCGAAAATGAGGTTCCAAGGTTGTTTTTTTATTCCTTCCTGTTTTGTACATCCTTCTGCTTACAAATTACCCTCAATTTTCTATTTCTCTAAAATAGAAATTAAATTTGAATCGATTATAGATTTAATTTTTAGCTATATATAGCCAACGGTTAGCTTGACCTGGGGTGAAAGAATCTACATTTGTGAAGTATATTCAATTGGTAAATAAACTTATACATGCATTTTGTTTTCGTGCATGGCAATTTTTTTTGTCTAGACTATTTCGCCTCGCCGCCGATGAATACATACGCTGATACCGAACGATGCACTCTCTCTAAATTAAGACCCTGTCTACACTAGTGCGTTTTCGTTTGAAAACGCATACATTTCTATGTGTTTAGGCCTTCCGTTCACACTAATACGTTCGAATACGCTCAGCGTATTCACCGAAAACGCATCGATTTGAATACGCTGTTGAAAGTGAATACAAATGAAAACGCATACATATCGTATTAGTGTGAACACTTGAAGGCGGTACTTTTGAAAACGATTACGTCACACGCATCGATTGCCACCAGTGTCAGTGATTGCCACTCATTTCCTGGTCTTAAGTCAGTTATCTGCGGCATAATTCCAACCAAACATGGCGGACGAGCACGATATGGAGTTTCTCATGCTTTTAGCAAACATAATTGTTTGTTTGCCGTTAAATATTGCGTTTCAAATGACGATACTTTCAAATGACTTTGACACTTTGTAATCGTTTGTAACTCTTAACAACAGCTCCACTTCTTGGTCTGTCCATATGAACGCCTCCTGCTTGTTGTTATTAGCATTCTTTTTAGGTTTATTTTGCTGCGAAGAACTAGCCATTATCGACAATTTCTTAAAACACACGTGTCTAGGTTTCCTTTTAAAAATTTATAATATTACGCTCGCAAAGAGTATCGGAAAAATCAGGCCTGCATCCGCAAAATGCCGAGCATGCGCAAATTACCGTTTGACGTCAGACTACGATCCGATCATCGTATTCAAGCGTTTTAGTGTGAAGAATCGAATACGCTACGAAAACGGTAGTGTGAACGCGAATCGATCGATTCGTTTTCGGTCTTGCGAAACCGCATACAAACGAAAACGCACCAGTGTAGACAGGGCCTAAGTGTATAGCAGGTGAAGTCGTCAAACACTTATGATGGTACCGAACTAATACAACCAACTCTGAAATTATTATGTTTTACAAATAAATTGTACACGAACGACGATAATTTATATATATACACGGAAATAAAATGTGTCAGTGAATTGGTTAAAAAAAAACACAGACGACCAGTGCTTTCTTAAAAAATATCAAAGTGTAGAATTGTCTGGTATACGTTTTACATAATGTTTCGTGATTGTTGAGACACATCTATTTGGCGGTTTTAATTGATATTTCGGTTGATAGAAATTTGATTCGATTTGATTTTTTTTGTTTTTGAAAAAATGAAATTGGAAATTTTTTTGATGAAAAATACTATACAGCTTACATTTGCAGCATTGTAAAAGATGTAAAAAATGGTGCTATAGCTTATATTCTACTGATCCAACTCTCTTGGCTTTAAGAAACGGTTATTCTTTATTTATAAGGAGACAAATTTGAGTTAACTGGTCCCGTGTCGGATAACTACATTTCAAGATAAAGTTAAAAAGTTGTCGTCCAAGACATCAATCATACAGTTTAGATTAAGCACACTATAGGCCCGCCATTAATATTATTATATAAGCTTATATATGTAGTCCAAGAGTTGGAATGTCAAATGCCGAAATGGAGAATGTTGGTGATCAATGGGGTGAATGTTCACTTTAGTAACTGTTGTAAAACGTGTAAACGTTGAGAAATATTCAAATATCCTGGCAACAATATTTTTCTTAATTTACCAGTCAGTTAGGTAATGTTCTTTGAGTTGAGCACCCTGGCAAGCTCAGGACTGCAATTTTTCGGAAGGGTGACAGGTGACTGTGACCTCTTAGCGTTGAACTTCGGCTGACTCCCTGCAACTGGACTTGTAACAACTGTTAAATTCCAAAACAGAATAAAAAAAACAAATGCAACAAGTAAGAAAGACTCAGCAGTCCTGGATATTTATATGCATGCTGCACATTAATTATGCAGATTTCTTTAACAATACAAGGAAACATTTTTTGCAGGCATGGCATATATGAAGGCAAAAACTGAATTATCCATGGTTTAGACTTCCAATTTTCGAAAAGTTTCAACAATTTGTAAAATTTGTGCAGAAGTACACCTTGATGGGAAAGCAGTGAGGCATTTTTTAGCTTTTTTTTTATCTGCTTTATGTTTACAATGGTAATAACATGTCCTTAAAACCACTTCAAACGAAACTGCCGTCAATAACTTCAGGTGAAATGTGACAGTTTTCTTTTCGGTAGCGGCTTTGCCCTTGTTGAATAAATTTCTTTACTTTAACCTCACTAATTAGACAAGCCTTACCAAAGTCAACTAAAAGTGGGGAATCAAACCTTGCACTGGTCACGATTAAAATATTGTCACCCTTGATATCATTTTGAAGAATATTTTTCTGATGGAGGTGGCAAAGATCATCAACAAGTTGTAAAATGACATGAAGTCACTGCTCAATAGTTCCAGGGCTTTAATTTGAATATCTCCATCTAGTACGTTTTTTAATTTTTTTGGACGAGTTGTTAATTCTCGATAAAACTGAGTCATAATAAAATAAGGACTTCAAGTGCTGTTCATTCCATAAATTATCGGTAAATAAAAAATGCTTTTTCAACCATATTCGGTGATATTCTTGTACCAAAGCATCTTACCGACAACTGGGGATGATCTAAATGTCTTTAACACTACAGTACGAAACCGTAGTGTATATATTTATATGTTACTGTCAGCCATAAATACGTAATAGTAATAAAAGATAAATACACGTGCGTATGATATGGAAATGATATGGAAATGATTTAATATACAATAGTGTCACCATGATTGACAGTATTTTGAAATGTGGTCACATCAATATAATCAAACACTTCATTAATACAATAAGGAGTAAGGACTTCTCTTCCGTGGGCTGTAGAAAATACAGGGATATACAATCTAAAATTACTTTAATTGCAAACAACTTATGCTGATTGTCAAGAACATCTGAAATATGCCATGGGCGGGACGGGAGCAAACATTGTTTCATGGAGCCATTGTGAATCCCATACAGATCGGCCGCGAGTATTTTAACGTGCTTGTGAAATGAATAAATTAAGCCTAATGCATATTAGGTCATGTGTGTAACCAAGGTATGAATACTAATTAAGATTATAGTTGTATGTACAGTATGTATGTATGTATGTATTTAATTTATTTTAAGACGCTATCCTCAAAGAATCCAAAAAAGAAATAGAACAGCTAATTAACTAATGAACACACAAACAAAGACGACTATTATTTACAACAATATTTAAATGAGTCTTTTCACACAAGATATCGAATGAGCAGACTTAGCCTCAGTAGAAAGACTATTCTACAATACAGCTCCACTATATCTAAAGCTTCTTTTGAGAAATTCTTTCTTAGGTTTTAGAAGTGAGAGATCTGTATCATAGCCCTAAGGTGATAGTCATTTTCATTACTGCTTCGTGCAGAAAAGAATTCTCGAAGACAAAAGGCGGTGTCATTATTAAGAATGTTGTATACCAGAACCGCCTTATTATACCTAAATCGGTTTTTAAGATTTTTCCAATTAAGCCGATCAAGGAGCTCAGAGGAATTGGTATCATGACTTAATCCCGTTAACACCCTCGCGGCTCTATTTTGGGATTTCTGTAGTTTTTCTTTTAGAAAGATGCCACATTTATCCCACAAAGGGGAGCAATGATTTGCTCACTGAACACTTTAATTAACGCTTTCTAGATGGTGTCCAAAGGAACGAATTGTTTTGTTCGTTTCAATACTCCTATCCCAGTACCAACCTTTCCACAGATTGCATTAATATGAACTTCGCAACTAAGGTGTTCGTCTAACTCAACTCTTAAACAGCCGATTCTTCTTTTGAATTGCTAATTTTCACAAAAGCAGTAACTAGCAAAGCATCGATAGATAACAAGGCTCCATACCAGAAGAACCATAGCAATTTTAAGAAGCGAGTTTGAATTCGGCACACATGTTTGTTTCTCCACGTCTTATATGCTTTCTTTCATTTGAGAATACCAAGAATCCTACAAATATATCAGGGAAATTTGAATCAGTGCACACGACACTTTAATATTTAATACACACGAATATTTATTTACTTGGGTAGGAATTTATTTCAGCTTACATGGCCAGATCCAATGCCCTTCTTTCGCAGAAATAGATAGTCTCTTTTAATTTGATGACATACGTATTTGGGTAATTTGGTCCCTTGTAGGGTATCTGATTCATTGTAAAACATTGATCAATACAGACAAAAAGATTTAATATATATGAAACATATGTTACCCGAGTGCATGATTTTGTTTACTTACAAAGTATACAGAGAGAAGTGTTCAAAAATTCTCGAAACGAAAGCTTTTCTCAGCCTTCCATTAGATAACCTTGATTGCAGGGCATGGGAGAGCTCGGGTCTACTTTTTGGGGAGAGAAATTTTTGCTGTTATAAGGAAATTATAAAGAAATATAAGGAAATTAATACTTTTCTTTTCATTCTTGTGTTAATTTTTTGACATACTCTGTATTCAAACCAGCTGTTGCGGTCGATTGTTGAATCGATTTAATTGACAATGTTACATACCATATTACATTATACTTTCTTTGCTTGACGATGCATTTACTTTAATTAGTTTGTTTTAAATTGATCTATATTATTTGTTTTACATTAAACCACTGACTTTCATCACTAATTAACGACTGGTTTTCGACATTCTTTACACACTTTGCCCGCTTTACGATCTTTAGCATCGTGGCCTTCTTGTTGGCATTTCCGACAGGTGCGTCTCTGGCCCTGGTACGATACCCTTACGCGGTATTTGCCAGCGTATATGAAGGACGGGATGTTCTCCTTAAGGCTCTTGAACTGCGAAATTTTTATGCCCGTTTTGATCTGTGGTCGTCCATCCATGTCGTCCACTATATAAGGACACTAGATCGCCGTATAGCTCCGTGGTCGGCTGTAAAAAGGAACTATTACAGTCAAAGGGGTAGCCGAAGATCCCGACCCATATATATTTCACTCGTTTGATATCCGCGCTGACTAGTTGGTATTGTTTGTCGTATAGCGTTATTTGCCGATTTTCAGCCCTTTCTTTCTGCTGGTGTGTTTTCGATACCACATACCATAACACTTTGCTAAAGCACTTGATACCTTCTATTGTTGCATATCGATGCCTGCTTCGCTTAGGCTGTTGTAGATTTCTTTCCGAAGGACATTTGGTTCATCTACGGTGTGCTCAGCTGGTAAACCCTCCAGGTTAAGGTAGAGAGAGCGCGGTTGTTGCATATTGATGCGCGCGCATCTCCGTAACCGTGATAATTCATAATTTTCTCCTATAAATTCCAAAGCTGAATAGTCTGAATAATTTGTTAAACGCATATATGTTAGCGCTCGTAGCTTTAAAATAACTGACCGATTCCGTTACTATATAGAGCGTCCACGGCCCAGTGTTTGCGAAGTGCCGATTTGTCATCGCGCGACCAATTATAGACGCTTATAGTTTCGTCGAAACTCGATCGACGAAATTTTAACACTTGATCTTAGCCAAAAGGCCGACAAGCGATAACTTTTCGTTTAAATTAGCCCACCTTTTCTGTGAGAACTGTTTGATAATTTAGTTGTTTGTTGATTAATAATTAATATGTTTTTAATTAAAAATTAATAAATCGCCATGTGCATTATACAATTAAAATAAAATTTTAAATAATAGAATTATAAAATTTCAACTTTAAAAAACCCTTGTCAAGGTAAAACAATGGTATGGTAGCTTTTCGTACTCGGTTTTATCTTTGCAAAAAACAGCTCAATATACAGCCTACAAATAAACTACATCTTTAGGCCGTATTCTCTGGCACGAAAAGTCGCTTGAAAACGATTTTCGTTGCCCCCCTTCGGGCACTACTTGAAAACACGATAGAAAATTAGGATAAATTCTAGAAAGTCTAAATTCACTTGTTTTCACCTTCACAAACCTGCAGTTTTCGAGCATTTCATCTTCGAAAAGTCAGTGAATTTGCATGTTTTGCAATACACCGACGCCATTTTGATTCAGGAAATGTCTCAGATACTTGGTGTAACATACGACATATATAGCAGATTCAGCAGTTTTATCCGGTATTTACATGAAGTTTCCAGAATTTTTGCTGTGCAAGCAGGTTTCAACAAGGCAGCTTTGAGTGGAGTTTTACGAGGTTTTTCGCAAATTTTCATAGTTTTTCAAAACGAAATTAGTCAGAGAAGACTTAGACAACATTTAATCGGAAAAACATCCGCCAATTTTGCTCACAGCATCAAAATCATCCACGAGCGTTTTGTTTCTAGTCAAGTTATATAAAATAATTACTACACAATTCCTTTCCAGCATAACCTTTGTTTTATATTAACTACTTTTACAATACACACGTTTTCTCAACAAAACTATTTACAACATCTCAGTTTTTTGACAAAGTTAATTACCAACGCCTTTATCTTATTATCATCAATCCGCTAAAAACGAATTTGTTGAGCGAAGACCCAGACATCTTTACGAAGTTGAAACAGAACAAATTTCAAACATTTTCCTTATGAAAACGTGAGAGGACTTGTGAAAACTGCCAAGTTGGCCCAAGTCTAAACTTGCCGAAGTATTGGAAAATGAATCTGGAAATCCAGAAGTCAATGTTTGTGCATTTAACAACAATGCACTGATTGTAGATGCTATATGGCAGTTGTTCAGTCGATGAAAGGAAAATGGAAAACATTTGGCGATGATGCTCTTTTAAAAACCTCATCACGCTAGCACGAAAGTATAATTCCAAACGATTAGATTGTTGCAGACGCGTATCCTTCGTTGAGCATAAAGAATGCAGAGAGACAACGAAGAGCTGAGAAGTGAAAAAGGAGTCCAAAACAGTGGAAAAGTGTTTAAATTGCGGTGAAAACAAGAAATCCCTCATATCTTCCTTATGTGAACACTGGAGGTCATGTAACTCCTCCCGGTGATGTTCCATTTCAACTATGTACGTAACTGATAAAGAAAGATGCTATGTTTTATATCCCGGTGATTCCCCGAACGATAGTGTTACAAGTAACGAGGTGTCTTCGCTTCATAGCAACCACGAAGAAGCAGACACTCGTTTAATTCTACATGCTAACCACGCAGCAGCAACGTACGATAAAGTTATTATCAAAAGCCCTGATACAGATGTTCTTATACCTGCGATTGCCATGCAAGAACAGATGCAGAAAGAGATTTTCTTGAGACTGGCACGGGAGATAGACGTCGTTGCGTATTTGTAGCAATTATCTCGAATTTCTTGGGCGTGGATGTTGCTCTTTGTTTACCAGGCTTTCATGCTTTTACTGGTAATGGCATTAGCAATCAAGCAGCATCATGGTATCAGTGTTTAAGTGCAGAAGTCGATCTTCCATCACTGGTTGGCAATGGCTGGACGCTTGACGATAAAGAGCTGGAGTTAACTTGGATGACACGCCCACCCGCTCCGCGATCTTTAATTGAGTGTGTTGAGTGCAAGTGCAAGACTGGATGCTTGACCATGCGTTGTTCCTGCAAAAAGGCTGACTTAAAGTGCACCGATCTATGTTCGTGTGGTGATTGCCAGAATGCAGTAGTTGAAGATGGTAACGACGATGATAGCAGTTATGGCCTGGCTCAATCTGATGACAATGATGAACTTGAAGGATCAGGATCTAATCTGGATTTCGGAGATGACGTCGATGATGAATTCTGGTATTAGCTGTCCGATTGAAAGGGTTGAGTTCAACATTTTATTTGTGTTTTAAAATTATAAGGCGCTCGTAATTCTCCCACAATGGTATTAAAACGTATGGCTGATATCAACCTTGGTATGCGTGTTCAATATTTTAACATTTACAGTAGTTGTACGTTGCAAATCACAAAACAAAGGGTATGCTGGAAAAGAATTGTATACTATTTTATATAAATTGACTAGAAACAAAACGCTCGTGGATGATTTTGATGCTGTGAGCAAAATTGGCGGATGTTTTTCCGATTAAATGTTGTCTAAGTCTTCTCTGACTAATTTCGTTTTGAAAAACTATGAAAATTTGCGAAAAACCTCGTAAAACTCCACTCAAAGCTTCCTTGTTGAAACCTGCTTGCACAGCAAAAATTCTGGAAACTTCATGTAAATACCGGTATAAAACTGCTGAATCTGCTATATATGTCGTATATTACACCAAGTATCCGAGACATTTCCTGAATCAAAATGGCGTCGGTGTATTGCAAAACATGCAAATTCACTGATTTTTCGAAGATGAAATGCTCGAAAACTGCAGGTTTGTGAAGGTGAAAACAAGTGAATTTAGACTTTCTATAATTTATCCTAATTTTCTATCGTGTTTTCAAGTAGTGCCCGAAGGGGGGCAACGAAACTGAACGATAATCGGCCACAGAATACGGCCTACTTTTTCAATACAGAAAATACAGACTAAACAAAATATACACCTACCTGTTTAAAAGACTTGGTATAGCTTATATAAATTATATATCATTCTCCGTTAATCGCCAGTTCTAAGTTTTATCCCCTGATTACCAGTCTTTATTCGTTTAAATTTCACAATCCTGACTGGTTCCTATGATAAATTATGATAAAGTATTGTAAAATATAAATTGCATTCAATAATATGCATGTGGACGTATTAACCACAGCATGCAGGTTTGGTAACTTGGCTTTTTTGCGGCCAAAGCCCAAATAACTCGATTTTGGCTTCTTTGTTTCTTGTTTGGCCTTGAAAAGAAGGTTTAGATTTTTGGAAGCGAATCATTAACCGACTCACCACATAATTGAAATTTTTCAACTTCACTTAGACCATTAATTTCCCTCCAGGCAAGACCATTATTTTCCACCCTTATCACGCTTCTCTTGAGGACACCTAAATTTTGCTCAACCAAACTTGCTGTATTATCCAGAATTGAATCGATCGCGTTTTGACTGAGTTGGTTTTCTTCTTTAGTTTTTAAAACGAATAAAGCTATAAATCTGGTCATTTTTTCAATATCATTTTCATCATTGACATCGCGTCCAAGTCCTTCATCCTCATCATCATCGGATGCATTGCCATTGGAATCTTCATTCGTGTTGGTATCTGGCTCAGGAAACATGTCTTCGAGTACTTGGACGTCTTCATTATCTATGCCTTGTTCGTTGATATCATGCTTTCGTCTTAGATGTGACTTAAAAGATGAAAACTTTTTAAAATACTGACTACAATATTCGCATGAAATTTGAAAATGTGACGAAATATTATCCCCCCAAGGGAAGATATATCCCGAGGGCTTTGCCCGCTGCAGCAGGGTATTCAACTTTTATAGCATAATGTGAAAAAATTCGATGGAACTCCATGATTAATTTACTGATCACGTGGTACAAGTCGAGCTTTCTGATTGGATGATTTACAGTTGAGATATAATATATATGTATATATACTGCCATGTTGATATAAAAGCAAAAAGATATATCCTAATAAATTGTATACACTATATTTACAAAATTTTTGAGAGTGCTGATTAGTAATTTCATAACTGTGGATTCATCCATTCCTTGTCTCTACAGCAAAATATATAATACGTAGACCTGATACAGACAGCCATTATTCTCCTAATTAGGTATTTCTTATATGCTTTGAGCGAATGCAAATCAACGAGAAACGAGAAAAGCCGTACATGACGTGTGTACTATCACTAGAAAGGATTACACCTACCCTAGACCGCGCTTGAAATCGCGTCCATCTTTTGAATCTGGCGTATTTGTTAGGTCTATTAAGAAATCCTCTAGTTGATTTTGACGAGAAGGTACAATTTCGGAATTATCATCTCGCGGGTTCGTGGGAATGGCTGTTGGCGGCTGATCAACTGCGTTGTTTTGTGTGTGCGTTTTTTCCGATAATATATCCAGAGATCTAAACGATTGAATCATGAAATAATATAAAATTAAATTACTCCTAAGATTCTTATACACATTTAAACTTTACACAAAAGACTGAAGTCAGTTTGTTCGATGTATCCCAACAAAAGACAAAATTCTTTTTGTTAACTTTTCATATACGTATCGTGGAAATTATAGTCATGCGGAAGTTCTATAAAAAAAACTAATTAACTATCGCTATAGCTTATTTAAAAAGAAAAAGTACAACGAACCATTCCTCCATGTTAGGTCTTTCAGAATTTGCATCGTTTTCATTCTCGGTAATAAGTTTCCTAAATTCATTGGTAATTTCTGTTGCTGTTGGTCGGGAGAGCTGGGGTCTAAAACTTTTTGGGGAGAAAAATTTTTGCTGGTATAAGGAAATTATTAATACTTTTCTTTTCATTCTTGTGTTAATTTTTTGACATACTCTGTATTCAAACCAGCTGTGGCGGTCGATTGTTCAGTCGATTTAACTGACAATGTCATTGTCAAATGTCTCATTACCATATTACATTATACTTTCTTTGCTTGACGATGCATTTACTTTAATTAGTGTGTTTTAAATTGATCTATATTATTTGTTTTACATTAAACCACTGACTGTCATCACTAATTAACGACTGGTTTTCGACATTCTTTGCGCACTTTGCCCGCTTCACGATCTTTAGCATCGTGGCCTTCTTGTTGACATTTCCGACAGGTGCGTCTCTGGCTCTGGTACGATACCCTTACGCGGTATTTTCCAGCGTAAATATGAAGGTCGGGATGTTCTCCTTAAGGCTCTTGAACTGCGAAATTTTTATGCCCGTTTTGATTTGTGGTTGTCCATCCATGTTGTCCACTAAGGACCCTAGATCGCCGTATATCTCCATGGTCTGCTGTAAAAAGGAACTATTACAGTCAAAGGAGTAGCCGAAGATCCCGACCCATATGTATTTCACTCGTTTGATATCCGTCCTGACTAGTTGGTAGTGTTTGTCGTATAGCGTTATTTGCCGATTTTCAGCCCTTTCTTTCTGCTGGCGTGTTTTCAATGCCACGTACCATAACACTTTGCTAAAGCGCTTGATACCTTCTGTTGTTGCATATCGATACCTGCTTCGCTTAGGCTGTTGTAGATTTTTTTCCGAAGGACATTTGGTTCACCTACGGTGGGCTCAGCTTGTAAACCCTCCAGGTTAAGGTAGAGAAAGTGCGGTTGTTGCATATTGATGCGCGCGCATCTCCGTAACCGTGATAATTCATAATTTTCTCCTATAAATTCCAAAGCTGAATAATCTGAATAATTTGTTAAACGCAGATATGTTAGCGCTCGTAGCTTTAAAATAACTGACCGATCGTCGTGTAACACATACCAGAATAACGAAAAAGTTGTGCCGATTCCGTTGATACTATATAGAGCGTCCACGGCCCAATATTTGCGATATGCCGATTTGTCATCGCGCGACCAATTATAGACGCTTATAGTTTCGTCGAAACTCGATCGACGAAATTTTAACACTTGATCTTAGCCAAAAAGCCGAGAAGCGATAGCTTTTCATTATTATTATTATTATTATTATTATTATTATTATTGAAAAATTACACATCAAATAGCTATTCTAAAAAGCTAAATTGCGATGCATATTACAATGTTATGCTAAATTGCGATGCATATTACAAAAATACTATAAGCTAAGTATTGCAGTTAAAATTTGTCCTATCATATCTTATATCTATAAAAATTGGTATATTATATATTAAGATCGTAAAGTATTAAAAAGTTATTATATCATACATTAAAAGAGCTATTAATAGAAATATTTAAAATTTTATATCATATATTAAGAGAATTATTAAAAAGTTCGATTGAGGAAACAATTGGGCTGTTCCTAAAACGTTCAGTTTTGCAATAGTAATTATAAAACAAATCACCATTCTGCCTTGTGTCCCTTTGCCGTGTCTGGCAAAGTTTATTTGGGAGAAGATGATGCAATTTGTGTTGAGGATTACACATTTTAGTAATAAGATCAATGCACATCGCACTTCGACGCTCCTGAAGTGTTTCCAGCCCAGCTTTTAGCAATGTTCTTTCATAGTTCTTTTCGGAGTAGATTATCCTCAAGGCTCTTACTTGTATTCTTTCGATACGACTACTTTGTGCTTTAGTAAGTCCCCCGTGCCAAACTTGCGCCCCTTATTCGAGTGTGGGCCTGATGGCTGAGGTGTAAAATCTTTTCATATCTTTGATGTCCGCGCCGTATTTCTTTAAAACCTTTAATAGAAAAAGTCTTTTTGATGCCTTCCTTGTTATGTAGTCAGTATTTGTGTCCCACTTTAAATTATCATTCACCCATAAACCAAGTAATTTGAAAGTAGAGACCCTCTCCAAAGTTATATTATTAAATGTAAGTGCTGGGATGACCGTCTTATTCTTACGAAAGTCAAACTGCATTTCTTTGCATTTCTTAAGGTTTGATTCCATTTTTTGAGACGAAGCAAAATCCATGATTTTTCTAACATTATCATACGCACTACCAACTTGTGATCCCGAGACATGGTCGCTGACGTTTTCGTTTAAATTAGCCCCACCTTTTCTGTGCGAACTGTTTGATAATTGAAGATATACTCGTTGGCAACTGGGCCTTTATAAAGCTTGAGAAAATTGGCTTGACTGCTGTAAAACTTCACTTAGACCATTAATTTCCCTCCAGGCAAGACCATTATTTTCCACCCTTATCACGATATGAAAACATGCTCCTACTACATGAAACACTAACAACTGGTAGGTTATCTACAGATAAAAATTGGACACCTGGGTCTAGACCTATTAAGCCACTATTTATAGCACTAAGGTACATTTTGTCTCCTTGCAGTAACGCATTATTAAATGTAATTTTTGTCCAATCTACAATTGGGATATTCTGGGCTGTTAAAATTGCCGATAAACTCATGAAAGCACATTGCTTACCTCTAGATTGAACACTGAAATGTTCATCACCTTGATGTAGATTACTAGCAATATGTAATTTAGCCATATTTTTTTGCAATTTATATTAAATCTTTCGACTTTTTATAAGCACATGGAAGGGGAAACGGAACAAAATCTTGCTTGACAGTCACTCCCCTTCATTCCGTAAAAATCCCCCCCCCGAAATGTTGACCGACAGACAGACACAAATCGAGATCTCGGCAACATATAGATCGCGCGTAAGAATGTGCCCGAAGTACCAGTGAACTGGGAACGTCAAGAATAGTGTGCTGCCACGCTGGTGCGTGGTACGCTGTGCACTTTCTTTTTCTTTATCGTGAACTTTATAATGTATTGCGTTGCTTGACTCAAAGGAATCACATGTACGAATCGAGTACTCGATCTTCTATTATGTTAATATTACATGAAGTTATATTAAATTTAAATTATATGGATTAAAATTAAATATGTGTAAAAAGTACGGCTTGTAACTTTCAATCTCCATCCTTCAAATTGACATCACCAGTAATAAACATACACGAGGCATCAAACCAATCATGGTATTCAATCCAAAATTACAAACGTCAGTAAATCATTTCTTGCAATTCTTTGTCCCGGACGAATGCTATTGTTTAGGTTGCGCAGCTGTTTCTGAACGATTTCTTCGTTTTGGTAAAAGTCCATCAGATAGTTAAAGGCTATGTGGACTTCCATTTGCTGTTGCCCAGCACTTCGTAACCGCCTCGCATTCTTCCGAAAGTTTTGCGACTCTTGAATGCTGGTTTTTAACGTGTTCCTACCACTTGCCAAGTTCACATCGTGGTACAAACAAAGAGGAGACTTGTGAGGGTTCACAGAGTTGTAAAATTTGTCGCCAAGGACAAAGTGGTTGTCGGATTTGTTGACTGGATGCTGAAAGCGTTTTAAGACGTTGTAATCCTGATGGTAACTTTCAGCTTGGAACTCTGGGATGATAAATTCTGGAATAGATTGTCCCTTTAAAACAAAGTAAAAGTTTATTTAACGTATGTGGAAACATAGTGCAAAGTAATTATAGTTGATATAGTTAACTTTATAGTTAATTATATTTTAGAACATCCAAAAGAAATACATGAAAAACTATACAATATACTCACAGATGTTCGCTGTTTGTCATAAGTAGGTGTTTCAAAGCAACCTTCTTTGTTTCCCCATAGTTCATCTGCAACATCTAGACAACGGACATGTCTGACAAAGCCACAAGGAGTGTCACAAACAAATACTGTTGGCTTGTACTTCATTGACATGTACAAGTCTGCAGCATCCCGAACGCATTCACTCAGACAGAGGAATTTGGATGCATATAGGTACACTAAAATCAAATGTATACCATACATTATTACATGTACCTGCAAGGAAGCCTTAACAATCACATGTGTTTGCTTAACTTTAATCTTTAACACTTTTAGTGATTGCTTAGAAACAATTACCCCATGTCTGCATACAATATGATAAAATCCTCTTGTGCGGCCTGGAATCTTTGAAAATCCATGGCATGGGCTGTTTCCTATCAAAATACTCAAATACAGCATTTGCAGGTTTCCAATCATTAGTTCCTAAAACACAATTGACGGCAATTTTCATTACCTGGGCAGTATTTCTCGGGCCAACCACTAGTGATTCCAACCATGGAGCAAGCGTCCTGCTGCATTATATGACGTAACATCGTGCGTGGAACATTGTAATCATATTTAGCTTCTACCTGCGCCAGATGGATTGTTGAAACCCTGCCCTGCGGCTCCTCTTCACAATCATCGCCATTGGGCACAGCTGGTCTTTCGTCTGTTGTCGTAACCTCATGATCTTGATCATGCACATTAATAGCAGAAAAGAGGATGTGTTCGTGTAAGCAAATTGCTTTGGTCCGTGCATGTTTTCCCTTAGACGAAATCCCGTTGCACTCCTTGCCGCAACATACAAACGAACTCCTTTTCTCAAAAAAATATATGTAACAGTAGTCAACTGTGTTACTTGCCGTGGGACGACCGTAAACACAATACATGTTGCACGACACTTTCGCCACAATTGGGTAAAAATTTGCAGCCATATCAAGTACAGCTGCAATTTCATCTTTCACTTGCTGGCTACATGGATATTTATCCAGGCTTAAATTAAGGAACGGTTTTGTTTGCACTTCTCGGAAAGCACATCCACATTTCGCCATCTTTGCACACCAAACATCGATCCCCTGGTTACTGGTGCGCACAGAAAGAATATTTTCCGTAATTAACACGGCATCTGGTACGCTTTTTCTTGGTTTTTCAGCCCCTTCAAAGCTTCCACCAAGGTCATATTCAAAATTAGGGCATTTTGGAGGTTTTTGTCTGTTGACATAAGTAAATCTCTTACATGAGGGGCAAGTGCCAGTACCGCGATTTGACCACTTTTTGCCTTCCATGATCAAGGCTGCTACAATATTCCATAAAAAACAGAATAGTATAGTACGTTCATAATGCTGATTTATAATCACCAATGATTAGAAAGGTTATAGATAAACTAAGGATAATTGCAACAATCTAATTATTTTGCTTCGAGCCTTGACTTATCACTGTTATCATCTCATGTCATCATTAGTAAACATATTGACATATTATGAGTACTTTAAGGACTTACCATAAAATATCTTTTAGTGTGACAGTGCCCAAGCCTTTTGATGTAAGTTTTTTGGATGTTTTATTGACCTTTACTGATGTGCCGTTTAGACGCAGACAAAGAGATTATGCTAGATGCACAACTACACGGATTCTTTTTCTTCTTATATAGCTAAAAAGTTCGTTGCGCGCTTTGTTTATACCGATTGGAGGATTTGTTTATGGATCATACTCCTATACATTACTATTTATGACAAATATTTTGATTTTCTACAAATGACATCCCAACGAAACACTTCATGTATATGCGCTATACACGCTGAGATTGTTGGATTCATTAACTTCTCAAATTACAAGTGACATCCCAACGAAACGCTTTATGTATATGCGCTATGTATATCGCTGAGAACTTCTATGTATGTAGCTGAGAAGTTCGTTGTTCGCTTTGTTTATCACAATTATATCGATTCGATCATTGTAGAAGTACGAGACAGCGTATATTTTGCATTTTTCATTGCGTGATTTTACAGCGCGGGCATTGTAGGAGCCACCTCAACCAATCACAATCTTGCAACTCTTCGCAACGCTTAATTACACTTTGGCCAATCAGATGCATCGTTCTTCAAGCTGAAGGTCTACTGCACCTTTTTGATCTATCTAAACTTTTGTACCTGAACACCTTTGTCATCCTTCAGAAAAGGATAATCCTGTAGATTATTCCAGACATTTGTATTATGCAAGACAATTTCTTGTCTTCTCTTTGCATAAGTGTTATCCATTAGGTGTTTCATTAGGCTGTAATCTTCACTGCCTTTTTGATAAATTCCCTGGAATTTTCTTCTTTGCTGCTCCATAGTGCTTTCAGTTTCACCATCAGGAATGGCTGGCACATTGGAGCACTCTCTTTCCTCTTCTTTCGCCTTAGTTTTCCTTTAGGCCATCAATTTCTTCATCAAGCAATCTTTTTGTCTCTTGCTTTGGCAATCTTTTCTCGACACTGGCAAAGCCTTCATGAATCCCAGCAATAGGATATGTCCTCTCAAAAGGGCTGACGCTCGGACTACGGTCTTGTGGAGAATTAGGGTTGGTGTCATCTGATTGATAGTCATCCCTGCATTTTGACTTTGCTTGATTTTTAGTTCTGTTTCATCACTATTATTATTATTATTATTTTGTAGCAACTCTTTCGCAAACCTGGATTTCAGAAAACCTAGATTCAATAGTCAACCAATATATCCGTAAATGGCTTGAAATACCTATTTCTGGAACATTGAGTAATGTGCATTTAACAACCAACAAATTTCGTCTTAACATCATTCCACCATCAACAAAATTTATACAGTGTCAAACAACGATTCGAGCAGCATTAAAAGCATCACCTAATGAATCAATAAAGCACCTCTGGAAAATGACGAATAACCACACTAACATACAATATGAACAATACAGCTCGACAAAGGAAGTAATCAAATCATTTCATGAAAATCATGAACACAAACTACGAACTCAATTAATCTGTCAAGGATCATTCTTCTCCAGTATCTCGAAATTCTCTTTATATAGGACGATTACAAGATTACAAGATTGATATAGGACGGTAATTGTCCTTTCGAGATTTATCGCCTCCTTTAAACAATGCCGAAACCCTTGCTGATTTCCATATCTTAGGGAAAATCCCATCTGAGAACGATTTATTTATCAACTCTGTAAAGACTAGAGAGATAACATCGGAGGCAACCTTTAATAAGCGGGCGCTCAGCTTCTCCAAACCAACGGCTTTATTCATTTTTATTGATTTTAAGGCGTCCCTAACAAAATCGTCGGAGACATTATTCAGATTAAAATTAATGGACGGTGAGCAAACAACAGAATTCACACGGGTCATACGACCAAAGGCCTTTGATAGTGTTTTACCAATAGACACAAAGATATCATTCATAATTTTTGCAACAGATTGTTCGTCAGTGTGCAATCTTTCTTCAACAAAAACAGAAAATACAGCTGACCCTTTATTACTTGGAAGTATTTTTTTGATTACTCGCCACATTCTGCTGCCATCTTCCTTCGCGTCTTCGATCAGCTGACAGTAATATTTTAATTTCAGGTTCTTTTCTTCACGGTTGGAAAGGTTTTGCAACTTTTTGTACATATTCCAATGATACCTACTATTCGAACAGCGGGCTATTTAATGGTGATAGTCTCGATCACGCTTTATTTCTGTAAGTTTAGGTGTGTGCCGAGCTCTTCTCATCTTCATCTCTGGTCAGATCGAAAGCAATGGCCGAGTTCTCTTCTCTTGCTGCATGTTGTAACATTATTGACATCAGTATTAACAACAATGACGACAGAGCCAATTATCAGGTAAATTAATAGATATGCTGTATAAAGTTTTCGGAAGATGGAAAATTATTGACGGACCCATTGGCATTGTATTAAAAGAATTAACTTGAACGATGATCAAGAAGTAACTTGAACGAGAGAGTTGCCAGCCTTAGGATAATCATATACATAAGACAGTACGCGGTGCCCGCATTGACCGCGCTGCCTGTAGTTTTTCCTTGACAACTTGGTGAGCGTCGCCTAGTAACATTATTAGATGACGTCACAAACATTGCTTTCAAACTACAAAACTTAACGAACAAACTTTCGCAATTCCACGCTCAACTGGAAATCGCAGTATCAATCTCCCTCACTTTCTTTTTGCTCGAATGCTCTTGCTTTATGAAATCATAGATGACACTTGCTTTCTCTTCAATGCCACGATCCAAATTAACCAGGAGATTGAATCCCATAAGCTATTTTAAATCTCATGTTATTATAATTAATTATTCATGTCTTTAGAAATTTATTTTTTTCATATATTAGCTTAGCGGGACAGAACGTCAGGCTGGCTACGCCACTGAACCAAGCGAATTAGCTATCGCGCAATCATCCACGTACAAAAGGAGGGCAATAGATCTTCCATTTGAAAGAAGACATGCCCACGACAGAGTTACCGATCGTGGAAATCTCGCATAATACAATCTCTACTGGGTTGATGTGCTTTTCAGTAACTCATTCAAAGGGGTGTACTGGAATGTCGCATTTCTAGCTACCTGGTAAACATGATTAGTGCCCGGGTTGTGAAATTTCTCAATTGACATTGTCGAACACAGTTTGGCATTTCTTTATCTAATTTTTTGAGCTTGTAAAAGTAGAAATGTGGAAATACTTCTGAATAAAAGGCTAATATTATATTTTTAACGTCGCCATGTTGTTTTGTGTTGTTCTGCTAATATATTACGCCATTAGTTACCAGGAACCATAGTGCGTCGCTAGACGGGGAGTGACATGTCAGGTTTGATACAAACTTAAGAACAAATCAGGTAAAATATTACATATAACTCACGTCGAAAGATTGTATCATTTTCTCCTCATCTTTGTCAAAATATGCGAGATGTAGAAGGCAGATACCACGTGCAGTCGTTCTAGCAGCTTTAGGCTATCGGAATTCCACAGCATTCTTGATCAGTTTCTCTGAATCTTTAACTTTCTTTCTGGACACCTGCTTTATATAATCCTAAATCTTTAGCCTTTCGTTCAATAGTTTCCATCCATCACAAATAATTCTCACCATTTCTCTGTGGTCGCTTGGTTTTGAACGAACCTTTGCTTACATGCTTACATTCTTTCTACCCGCCAGGGTCGAATGCCTTTTTACATCCATCACAAATAATTCTCACCATTTCTCTGTGGTCGCTTGGTTTTGAACGAACCTTTGCTTACATGCTAGAAGTAATGTCTCTGGCATTTTAGACCATGCAATTTAGAAATCTCGAACCCTGTGTTTTCCATGAATATTGGAGTGTTCTTATTAACCAGAGTTGAAGGACTATCTACCTCCCTAGAGCTTGATGAAGTACTGGACCCTTAGGTAATTTACTGTAACATTACAAGACAAAATCGACACATGTGATCCACAAATCTTTCTCAACTCCTAAACATCATCTTTGAGTGCTGCATGTTAAGACACCCTTACATCTAAGCGCTGTATTTCTTTAATAACCCCGCTCGGATCTTTCTTCACATATAGAAAAGACACTTTCGAAAGCCGTTGTGTTTACACGATCCTATGTCGTCACACTTGATGTCGTCAGGGTGCTCCAAATAATTCGTGGTGAATTCAGGAAAGAAACGTTGTGGGAGATGTTAATAGGCTGAGATGCGGATGTTTCATCCAGTTTATATTCATTTATACTATACCAACAAGTTCCTGACTTGAATAGACTGTTAAAAAAAATTCTGTTGTCTTACAGTAAAGAATACTGGCAGCTTGAACGCCAGAGAAAGTACTGTAAATTAACGGAAACTGTTAAATTAAAAATCACTGTAATTTTACAGTAAATCTACTGTTTATTTTAACAGAAAAAGACTGGGTTTTGAGGTGAAACTGTTTTTTACAGTTTTTTGTAATTTTACCGGCAACCCTGCAGCGAAATACAGGCAATCGTGCTGCGAAAATAGCATGTACATAGCAAACTGCAGAAATATGTGTGTGCAGTTTTATGAAATTTCGTTTCTGAAAAAGGAAATCTGATCAATTTTCTCCAATAAACGTTGGTGAAGGTTTTCTAAAACATATAGATTTCGTTTCTGAATGACCCACATTTCACACAACTACCTATACCCTAGAGTTAAGCAAAAGAGGGCAATAAAGGCTGTTTTCGAGTGTTGAAAAAATTACAAATGACTATAAATAACAGATAATCAACCAATCAGCCAACAATGTCTAACTTTTACAGTAACGTTGTGCGCAATATTGTGTGTAAAATACAATATCATGGATATTCAGAGTGGTGGAGCAATATTGGGAAATCTAGCTGAGGACACATCATACAACAAAATAAGCCATGATTGATTTAAAACAAGCAACACCACAAATATACGGTTTATTGGGCCGTTAAACAAACGTGAGTTTTTACTTTTACATACGTTTTAACTATATATATTAATTGAGATCAACTAGTAGAGTAGCAGGGAGCAAATGTCTGTCCATGTGAACTCATGGTGAACTCATGACTGCAGAGTTTGAGAAAAGTTGTCGCAAATACACGTACTCCTACAATTACATATTAAAGCTCTGACACCAAAAATTTTTATTGATTATATCAGTTCAGTATAGGCTAATAAAACGAAAAGATTAGATATTCATGCTTCCAAGTTTCAAAATTGACAACATTTCTTTTGTTTAGCTAGGACTTCATTACGTGACATATTCTCCCCAACGAAGTGTGAGGAAACTGAGAATTTTACTCTATACTTTAAGCCACAACTTTGGAATGGACAGGTTATTTCATTTCCCTCCATTATGTGACTTTTCAAATGTTAAAGTAACTCAAATACGTTATCAACTTGCTTAGCACAAAAATGGAATGAGACACTGCATGCTGACATTCTCGCCTAAATTCATTAAAGTCTTACTCATGCTCGAGTGATCCCGAGTCACATGAAAATTGAACGCTATATGCCTAACATACGAACGTAAAGAAGCTGTCCTGTGTTGACACGATTTACATGAATGCATATTGGCTATTGAGTTATATAACCAAATTAATAAACATTGTTTGTTTTTTTATTTAAACATATTTAAATTCTCAACATTTTCTCCAAGAGCTAGGCTCATCGAGGGAGATCATGTTGAATTATTTAGAACTAAGGAGTACATCGTGTTTAAATAAAAGATACACAAATATAGGATGATTAATAAAGAGAAAGAATATAGTTAGCTCTGAGAAGAGATTTCAAAATCTAGAGATAAATTATTGCATATTAATATTCAATTAAACTGGTGAATCTCTTGGTTTGAAGGATATACAGTTGAACATTCCGCATCAAAATTTGATTTTCTTCATAACCAAGCGTTTCTGAACCAAATAGTAATGTTTCAACTATCTGATCCTCCGATAAACTTAACCAGGTGGCGTGGAGCAACTGTGCAGACGAGGAAAGTAAGCATTGTCGCTGAGCAGCATATCGAGGACAGTGCAGAAAGAAATGTTTAATTGATTCAACTATTCCCCATCTACATTTACAATATGGAGAAATTGCATAATTAATACTATAAAAATAGGAATTCAACGCACAGTGACCTAGACGAAGTCTGCTATGTAATATTGAACTGAATCGATTTAACGAGGTATTATAGAGAGTGTTATATTGCATTCCATGAAATGTATTACGTAGTTTACTTTTGAATAGTGATAATGGTTCCACATTGCACACGTTTTTATCAAGCCCGTTCCAGGCTGCAGTTGCTGACGGGAAAAAAGATTTTTTAAAATATTCGGTACTAGTAGGAATATAAGTAAAATTTTCATTAGATCTAAGATGATAATCAGATCTCTGATGGACTTATGGAGGTAAAAGATCGCGAAGGTAGGGTGGAGTGAGGCAGTTTATTATTTTATAAAGCAACGATAATTTATGTAAAAATCTTCTAGTTTTTAGATCTTCCCAACATAATTCGTTCAATAATCGTACCCTATTTGTTCCTTTCATTGCTCCTGTAACTATACGAGCCGATTCGTTCTGTATTCCTTCTAAAAGATTTGCTTCGCTTTCAGTACATCCGTCCCAAATAACGTCAGCATATTCCATCAGAGGTCTAATAAGACTTTTATATAATGATATAAGGGTTGATCTATGAAGCTTATATTTTACACTTTTTAAGAGATTTATCATCTTGCTAGCTTTTTTGTGTATACTTTGAATATGGTAATTCCATGTAAAATTTGACGTAAATTTCAGCCCTAGATGAGTATGAGAATTAACTTCTCGTAAACTTCCCATTTAAATATAGTGTGGGATGTACTTGTCCATAAAGTTTTTTTGAAAATGTAATACTTTCACATTTAGAAGGATTCATCTCCATTAGCCACTGTTTACACCACTGGCTAATTTTATTAAGATCCGAATTTAATTTTAAGGAAGAACTTATTGGGTCGTCAGTTATGTCAAATAGAGATGTGTCGTCAGCGTAAAGAAAACAGTTGGATACAATATTATTATTATTATTATTATTATTATACATAAAACATACTCCCAATAGGGCTTTTCAGTATGTACTAACAAGGCTAAAAATAGGTATATTTCTATCTACAATTACGTTATTGACTATGCTATGTTTATAAAATATGTTTACAATTAAGAGAAATCCTAGTTGTATAGTTATACTAAGATTTTAATACTTTAACTAAGATAGGTTTCCGTTAACGTTATTTGTTAACATATTTTTCTTTAAGTGCTTCTTAAATGTTTTAAAAGGTAGTTTTTTAAAATCTTTATCTAGAATGTTCCAGATTTTTATTGCTCTATAGCAAAAACTTCTTTGACCTGATGTTGTTTTGCATGGGGGAATGTCAAGGTCGTCTTTATTCCGGGTGTTCTTGTTGTGAACTGCATTTCGTTTTAAAAACTGGTCGCATAAGTACGGCGGTGCAAGTTCGTTCATGCATTTATAAGCCATTAGTGTATCTCTGTACTGTAAATGTTCCTTGACTGGGAGCCAACCGATCGCCTGTAGTACTGGTGTTATGTGGTCGTATTTCCTTGTATTTGTTATAATCCTACAAGCAAAATTTTGTACTTTTTCGAGTTTTTTTATGTTTGTTGCCGATGTATTCGACCACACCGTAGAGCAGTAATACAATCTGCTCATCACTAGGGCATTGACAATCGTGTGGAGGGTTTCGCTATCGAAGCTGTCCTTTACTCTATTTATTTGGTACAGTTTTGCCATTGAAGATGATATGACGTGTCGTATATGATGATCATAACTTAAATAACTGTCCATGAATAGCCCTAGGTCTTTGGCGTAAGAGGAAGGTGTGATCTCTTTTCCTAGGAACGAGATAACCAGTCCTTCAGTAAGGTTTCCGATTAACTGTCGAGTGCCTATTAGCATTAATTTTGTCTTTTCAGGGTTAATTAACAGCTTATTTGTGAAACACCATGTTGCAATCCTCTTAAGATCCTCTTCTATGTTACTTTTTGCATCGATTATATTCGTGATTGGAAAGGACATGAATATTTTCGAATCATCCACAAATGATTCTAACTTAGCTGTTTTTGGTGCTGTTGGAAGGTCGTTTATATAGATGCAAAATAACAGAGGTGACAATATTGCCCCTTGTGGGACGCCATGAGTGATTGAAAGAGTTTCTGATACTGAAGAGCCAATGCGTACGTATTGCTTTCTGTCTGAAAGGTAGCTTCTAAACCAATTTAGAGCCTTACGAGATACTCCAATATTGCTTAGTTTTTGAAGCAATATTGTGTGGTCGATGCTATCGAAGGCTTTTGACAGATCTAACAGAATAAGGGCAGATAGCTCTTTGTTATCCATTGCGTTCAGGAAAAAATCGTTTACTAATATATTGAGGGTTTCCGTTGAATGGTACTTTCTGTTTCCACTCTGGTGTGCCGTAAGGTGGCCGGTCCGATTTAAAAAACTCGTGAATTGATTTAAGGCCGCTTTCTCACATACCTTCGAGATTACATTGAGCATTGAGAGGGGACGGTTGTTGGAGGCTATTTCGTGATCCCCTTCTTTTAATATTGGTATGATTTCTGCTATTTTCCAGGCTTCTGGAAACGTATTAGTTGTAAATGAACTGTTGATGATATCCGTCAGGGGGCCTAAGATTACTTATCTACAATACCTAATATCTACACCAATATCGTTAATATATATAAGAAAAAGTAATGGCCCGAGCACTGATCCCTGTGGGACACCAGCTTCAGTGTTTAACCAACCTGAAGTCTGCCCATCGATAACAACTCTTTGTTTTCGGTCTGTTAAATAACTACGAAACCAACTTAGAAGAGGGTCTTTCAGCCCAAGAGTTTGCAATTTGTAGAGTAAACCCTTATGCCATACCCGATCAAATGCTTTAGTGAAATCAAGAAAAACCATACGTACTTCTTTCCCCATATCCAAGGCTTGGTAAATTACATGAACAATATGAGTTAATTGGTTAACAGTACTATCCCCAGGTCTGAATCCAGACTGAAAATCGCTAAGGAAATGTATTTCTAATAAAAATTCATACAGCCTTGCAAATACGATTTTTTCTGATATTTTTGAAATAGATGGAAGAAGAGATATGGGACGGTAATTCTCTTTATATTGGCTGTCGTCTTTTTTGTATATAGGACTTACATTAGCTCTTTTCTATTCAGTAGGATATTCTCCTTTTTGAAAGCTTAGATTAAGAAAATTTGTAAATGATTTATGAATGCCACTACTGCATAGTTTGAGGATCTTGTTTCCAATACCGTCAGGACCACAAGCTTTTGTAATATCGACCCTCTCCAGTAACATCAGAACTTCTTGTTCTGTTGTATGAATTATTGATAATGTTTTATCAGACTGGAAATAAGTTAATAACGGTAACTGACAATTGTTGAGTAAACAACTTACCCAATCAGTATTCTTTATTTTTTTATCACGTTGTTAATATAACAAACCGAACGCCAATTTCCAAAAGACAGACGTCTACAACACAGTTAAAATTTGTTCTGCTCGTGTTGAATAAATCTGCCAGGCTGTATATAACGGTGTCACGCGTAATGTGCCAAGAACACCTACAGTTGCAAGAAAACCAGGGAAAAATAAAAGAATAAAAATTATAACACGAACAAAGTTATCTAGTAAAATCCCTGGGGATCTATTGCATAATGCATGTTGTGTATAGCGCCGTAAAGTATATATATGCCATATCAATATATATTCGACTGCATGTATGAGTAACTAATTTTTTATTACTCTTGCGTGAGCGACGGAGTTGAAAATTCTCTTTGCCCTTGATTTTGTTTTTTGGTTTTGGTTTTGTTTTTTTGTTTTTTTTATTTTTCGTCGTCGCAATTGTGTTTTGGCGCGAAATCTACTAGTATTTGAAATGTGTCTGTGACCGTATTGATCTGCGACCCCCAATAGTTGTGGTGCACAGCTTTGGCTGATTTTTCGATGCGCGATTCGATTTCGCTCGCATGATAACGCAATTCCTGCAAGAAGAACAAATAAACGGTTCTTTTGATGTTTTTTAAGTACGATGTGCTTCTGAGTTTCGCGATCGAGCAACATTTAGGTTAGCAAGGCATCTAAATGAGTATGAACTGTATATATTGTTTATGTTCAGAAGCTTTATATTGAAGACTGGCACGTGCGCAGCACGCCGGAGTTAACGGGCGTCTTGTTGTATATAATATTTAGCTGTAATCATGTTTTTTTATTCTACCGTCTCTTTTATTTTACTTTATTGAAACTTACTTTATTGGTACCTCTCTAGTGGCACATGGTGTGGTGCACACTGTAAAAAGAAGAAAAGAAAGAAACTTATACCGGATTCACTCTTCGTCTATATAATGTAATTTTTTAGATATTTAATCTATTTTTTTTTCAGTGCTCGCCCCATTACTGAAATATTTTTTTCAAAATTTCTTTAACAAATCCATTTACTATTGTTTCTAAATAAAGTAACTTGACTACAATAAAATAATAGCGAGCTTAAGATGCGAGAACGCGCGCTGACGATGCGGCTGCATTAACGGAGAAAAGGCTGGGGAGAGCAACGGCGGCGTCACAACAACAAAAGTAGTTAAGATTTCAAATTGTGACAACGCGCCATCAAATTACATCAATGTAAACATTAAATTGCAACGCGCAGTGGTTTTCAAAGGTTTTTATATGCTTTGAGCAATCTCTTTGTTGCAATTGTTGCACATCAATGCTTGCTTTTGTGTTGTCAAAATACCTTTATACGTTCTCTCCGGTGTGGTTTCTTTTTATATGTGATGCAAGGGAACCAACCTTTTCTCTTCATTATTCTCTATCTCCAAAGACTCTGTTATAGTCATTACATCCGGAGCGTCCATTTCATTACTGAACAAACTGGAAATAGTCATATTTGAATGAAAAAATCTTTGAACAAAATAGTACCTGGAAGACTCGTCATTTAGGCTTTCTGACTTTCATGTAGGAATGAAAACTGCAGTAAAACATTTGTGGCATTTGTACTAGAAATAATCCAAGTACAATTCGTGTTGCGTGCATGAGTATCGTAAGGATAAAAAGGACTTGTGAGTCTGCCAGGGGTATACCGATAGGTTTTTCCACATGAACCTGAATAAGAAAAAGAAATTACTTAGAACGGATAAAACTTCAGTTGCTGCAAGTATTGAGTTATATTGTAAGGTAAGTTGTTAATTTTTTTTATGAAAAGACGATGTTTTCAAAACCTCAAAATAAGATATTCGTTTATTGTCAGTATTTCTTTCTGCAGTTTTATTCACAGCAATAACATAATCACTGTACATTAATTATTGTAGAAGGAAAACGACATGATGCAGGCATGCTTGCAGAGTCTGGCTTACTCAATGATCTGGAGGAGCATGCCTTTTCACCAACAGAACAACCCATGTGTCTTTATGGAGATCTAGCGTATCCACTAAGAGTCCACCTACAAGCTCCATTCAGAGAGACTTCCATCACCCCGGAAATGGCAGGTTACAACCAGAGTATGAGCAGTGTGCGAGTGTCTGTGGAGTGGATCTTCGGAGACATTATTAATTATTTCAAGTTCATGGACTTTTAAAAAAAATCTGAAGATTGGCCTTAGTCAAGTAGGCAAAATGTATATAGTCTCTGCAATTCTACGAAATGCACTTACATGTGTCTATGGCAACACAACCTCAACATTCTTTGGATTAGAGCTTCCAACATTGGAGGAATATTTCTCTTGAACTCCATGTTGATAATGACTTATATATTTATATAAAAATATATATACTGTACAGCTTTATTTATTTCAAAATATTTTTTTCTAATAATTTTGTAAAAATAACACTGATAACAATCTTTATAAATTTCAAATTAACCATTAAAATTATATGATTGACAAGTGCCATTATACACATATTTTCAATTTTTAATTAATTTAAAAAATGTACCTTTTTATAAATAAATCAGATATACAATTAAGCATTGTTGGAGGCAAAACAAATGTTTCAAACAACAAGGAACATTATTGAGTTAAAGGTTATAGAATGAAATATAAATATCATAGCAATGTGTGGACTTGTTAAACACTTAGACATTCTTTCTTAGATAGTTGAAACTGAATTTTACAAAATGCTAGGGTATTTTACATGGATACCTACAGATTGTTGAGTTTTTCAAAAAGAGCCACCAATGCCTGATTTTGTTCCGCTGTTGCTTGCTTTTCTCCAAATCAACTTCTGCTTTCTTCACTTCCATTTCCTCTCTTCTTATCTCCATTTCTGCCTTCTGACGTAAATATGCCACTGCATCATCTCCACTTCTTCGTCCACGAAAAGTTGGCTGCCTTATGACATATAATTTATCAGCAATCGACTCTCAAACTTTGCCCCTTTCAGTGGATGATTTTCTTGTGCTGAAAAGGTTTGACACAAGTATTTCTCGGCAGAGGATTAAATCTTTATCCGATGTCCATGACATAAACGGAGGTTTCGCAACCCTATACAAATATACAAGGACAAAATGTGATGAAAATGCTATGACTATGTAGATATTTAAAACGCTATTTTAGCAATACACATAAAAAGAAAACATAAAGAGATAAAGGCCTTTTAATAATATCTCATTTTCCGGGCTAAGTTCCGTCTGTGCTTTAACGACAAGAAAATTTATAAATAAGAAAGTAAAAAACTGCCGCAAGTTTATCGATATACGAGCAAACCAAAATGTAAGCAATGTTTATGTTTATTGAATACTGATCAGATACAGATCACAAACTTCCGGGTAACCTTACTAGCTCTCTACTTCCGTTTTGAATAAAAAATTAACGAGTAGTTTTTCAGATTGCATATAAGTGAATAATTATTTACTTACTTCTTGCTTGTTCAAGGTACAAGTTCAGCCATATCAACAAAAATTACCAGAATCTAAATAAAAATTTACGACGCCGTGAAATCTGTAAAAGTACGTCGCCAACAAGGTGACGACGCGCTTGTTTTGCAGGATATTTATGCGCACTCAGCAAAAATTGGAAAATTTACTTCCGGTCGGCCGCGTCGTCAGCGTGCGTTGTCGCATCTTAAGCTCGCTAATGTTAAAAAGTTACCGCGCGTTATGTTTGTGGTGTTACCTGTAACAAAAAAGGTCAGTTTAATTTAAACGTCTTATCATTAGATTTTCGGACCTGTGGCCTAGATCCCTTCAGGCACAAAGGACATCTTCAACATTTGTGTATAGCTAGCTACAGTTTGATGTTGGTGAACTTTCAACTCTGTTCTTCAAGAGTAGTGACCGTAAAGCATATTTGAATTGTAATGCATTTGGATTATTATTCCAGCCAAGTCGTCCTCTTATTTTACTGAAAAACATTTCTAGAGGGTCTTGTGAGAACCGGTATGTCAAGACAATGTCATATGTGTTGCTCTTTCTGAACGGTATAGATCTTTACTAATGGCGAGAATTGATTTTGCGGAGATTGCAGAGATTGCAAAGCCCAAAACAAATGTTTTCCTTTGACCACTGATAATTTTCAAATTTCAACTTCAACAAATTTCAAATTTTGCTTTTAAAATTTCAACCCCTTCTGTTAAAATATGCTGAAACTTGGTAATAATTTTCTTTGGTTATGGGTGTTTTGTTTTATTTACTTTTAACTTAATTTTAAAGTTGAGGTCAAAAAGGTTGTTCATTAGCAAAAGAAAGTCACTTTTCTGGAAGTTTGAAGCATTGATATTTCGTAAAAAAGTAATAGCAGCAGACACAGATGTGTCTGAGCAGCAATAGAAACTTTCATTTTGTGTTTGTGCCATTGAATGCGCTTTGTTCTTAATTTATTGCCTATATGCTAAATATCATCTTGTTGGATATTGTACACAGCTTCAAAATGTGCCCATGAAATTTTTTCCCCAATTGATCTCAAAAAGACCTTCATATCCCCTAAAGCATTCCGTTCTAATTTTAACATGTTGCATGTATACAGTTAAATCAAGTCACTAATTTTGCAACCAAGTTTTCTGGCGGTTGCAATTTTGCAATTTTTTTTTGCGGCCCATCAAGAGTTATAGATCTGACAATGATACTTTCTTTGTATAGAAGCTTTATAGTTTCTTCAATAAGGTTGGCTTGTATCTCACTATTTGTTTTACTTGTCAGGAAATAGGCGATTGGCCATTGCCAAGGCAATTTTAGGCCGACTGCCATAATTACTAAAACATTTGTTGCAATATTTTCAGATTCTTCAGCTATAGTATTGCCATAGTTAACGTTGCCAACAAATTTAGATTGCTTTTGCCCCATTGCGTTTCTTTCCGGATGGACATTTCGACATTCCTTACTATTTTTCAATTTTTCAGATAGAGTGTAAACGTGTTATTCACAAAACCAGGCTCGCACGTAACGTTGAACGCGAGGTCGGAAAATCCAAGTCTGTAATCCAAGTCACAATAACCTTCGTAACTGATTTTGTGAAAGGATTATTTCAATTGAGTACTCATTAAATAACATTTTTCAGACGATTCCACTTTTCTTATAATGTACTTTACACACAAGACTGTCTCATTTATACCAAACCTTTCCGAATGTGAAAAAAGTCGTTAATAGAATGAGCAGTTCATGTACAATACTTGGATTACCTTTTTTTATACACCCGGTTGTTAGAAAAGTCAGATCCACTGTTATGTGGGTGATCTCAGTAGAATAACTGCAGGTATGGAACCGTCGAGTCAGCTTTTTTTTTTAAGGAGCTCTTACCCCTGTCAATTAGTTTCCAGGTCGGCCGTGTGAGGGATATGCGTGCGCATGTTAATTGAATACGTCACAAATGGGAAATGATTGATTGAGAAAGGATGTATATTAATTGAAATATGTCGCAAATTGAAATATCTGGTTGAGAGCGGGTTTATGTTATCATGATAGATATATTTTATCTTTGATAACAATTCGAAGTCAAAATCCGTACAATTTTACCTTGATTGTGCCTTTCGGTTTAGGTGAAGTTATATTTTTGAAGAATATATTTTGAAATGACCATGTTTAAACAATTTTGAGAAGAATGTTTTAACTCTGTGGACAACATACGTTCTGTGTGTACTCTTTGAACATTTGAACAAGACTGATATTCAAAACGATAGCTTACAGTTGAAGGGATTAGATAATAACATGCTAATGAGTTTTTTATTAACAACTAGGGATTAATGTAACATTTCCCCTGTGTAGGTGTTTATTATTTCCCCCTTGTTTAAATCACTTTGAGTACATTAATTATATTAGTTTGTCCTGTACTATCATTTGTACATAATACAATTTCCCCTTGTGAAGCAACGACCGAGTAATTAGTTCTTTTTTCGTGAGAGAAAATCGTAACGGTTTTTTCAATCTGTTCCAATACCATATTCTGAAACGTATATGTCTAACCGGTTTTCAATTTGAAGATATAAAAGAGCATTCATTTAATTTTACTTTACACTTATCAGAACTTCAAAACCATGAAATGTTTACACGGAGAGCCCGCGTCTTGTTCACAAACGTCCAATGGACTTTTTTTTAATGTGGTCAAAGTCCCAAGTTGTAATTTCTTTTGCCCACAGAGTGATTGTAGCTACTTTCAAAATGCTATATATCTGTGGAAAATTTCAAAATGTCCTCAGCCGCAATGTCATGAGCATAAGAGGTTGTGTAAAATGAAAGTCGTGAAAGATATTTTAAAACCTAACTTTGGTCGACCATTTTTTATTTGTTCGGTGAAGGGAAGTCGTTGTTCATTCTGGCAATGGGGTGATGTTTTGAAACCTAATTGTTATCATGGTATCCAATGTTTTGTGCGAAAAGTTAAAAAGGACGGACCTAACCATGGTCGTCTGTTTTACTCCTGTTCAATGGGAAAAGATGAATCGTGCGATTTTTTTGAATGGGTACCCGAGAAGAGGGACTCACTCGACACGTACCCTTCAATCTGTAATTCAGGTTACTTTTAAAAACCTGGACAACCTGTAAATCAGGGTATGTTAATTACGAAGTTGAGATATGTAAACACTCATTCGAACCTATAGAGTTTATCAGTGTTGCTTTGATTGTTGAACAGACAGGGTGTGTTTTAAAATGTCTTCAAGAAAAACTTTGCCAAAATTACTTACTCCATATGACATTGGTGATGAAGAGATGTATTACAGTCATCGTCAAAGTCTCATTGAAGAAAAATTGCTCAAGTGTTACGTTGATGAAATTGTCTCTATCATATCTAACCTTGTTGTTGAGAATTGTTACGGTTGTGAAATTCAACATTGTAGCCAACGCCAACACAATTGTGTGATGATGGAATCGGATGAGAGAATTTGTATGTACTTTGACGAAGCATTAGAGAGAGTTTGTGAAGCGACGATCGCTGAAAACTTTATGAAAAGCTTACAAGACATCAAACCAAAAGTGAACGGACGTGAACTTTTGAAATATACATGCAAGGACTGGCGAATATTATTTTGTATCAAACATAGACAGTTGTTAAAAAAGAAAACACGACTAGAATTTCAGTAATATTTTTTTTTTTGTAAATGGAAGGGGTGTGTTAGTTGATTAGACAGCTGTTAAAAAGAAAACACGACTAGAACTTCAGTAATACTTTTTTTGTAAATGGAAGGGGTGTGTTAGTTGATTTGAAATAAATGAATTTTTTTGTCAGATTTTGTATGGCTTATACTATTAGGTTTCCCTTAGAATTATTAGAGGCGACACATGATATTTTATTGAAATAAATTTATTATGTTTCAACAAGAAATGCTGAGGCGTTGATCATTCTATAGGGAGAATAAAAGGAAAAGCAATAAGTTAAAGGGGAAAAAAAAAGGTCAATACAAATAAGGTAGCCTGGAATTTTCTATACTTACTCCAACATTGCCATCCAAAATATGACGTCATTCGCCCAACGAATGGTTTCATTACCCACATTTTTTCTACAAAAATAATAATATTAATGAGGTCATCTGACATGAAACAGTGGTGTGATTGGTAATAAACACTAAACTACATATGAGTGTTTTCACATACCGACATATTGGGCACACGAAGGGTATGCCTTCCAGGAGATGTATTTTTGAGATGTGGGGTTTGCAGCCGCATTCCAGGTTACATGTATATTTTTGACACTGTCCGCAGATGTCTACAAAACAGTAATATACATTCATTTTAAGTCAACCCAGCGACAAAAAATAAAAACAATTAGAAATAACGACATTTGAAAGCTATTGTATTATAACGTTAACTAAGTACAATATCAAACTAATAAAGCGAACTCATTATGTTTTACAACAATTTTATTGTTTGTTCATTGGGTCGTTGTACTTAGCTAGACTATAAAAAGGGCTAGGTACGTGCTGAGTTTTAACAGATTGAGACGTGCGCAACAATGACAGGAAACCTAGATGAACGAATCGAGAGGCTTAGAACGAGAGCCATTCGAAAAAACGTACTAGCACGTCGATTATTGAAAAAGATAGACAGAGAATTGACTAAAAAGAGAAGCGATCTTTCAAAAGTTCTATCTTGGCAAAAGAAGGCTACTAAGCTTTTAAATCAAGGTTTAAACAATGTTAAGAAGCGAGAATACTTAAACCGCTTTCGCGCAACAGACACTAAACCTATTAATTTCAATCTGGAGAGAGTTTCAGAACGTTATGTTTTGAAATATGGTGCTTCTTCTTGCGTTTTCCGAGCAAAGATGCAAAGTCCCGAAAATCCCGGTACAGTCCATGTCAGAGACATCACAGACAAGCTTAACTCAGTCTTTGATGATGCCATAAAACAGGTAATTTCTCGTAAAAATGCGGTTCATTATTTGATCTAGGATTTGTTATTAAGCATAGTTTTCCTAATTTTGTAGGTGAAACGTCAGTGTGACCTACAAAAACCTTTAGAAGATAAAATGCGTGTTATGGTCAGATCTGATTAAAAGCACCTATCAGTACCAAGTTGGTTCCAATGATTCAAATGAATTCGGACAGAGTTCTCAGCGAAGTAACCAAAGTTCTTCAAAGCAATGAAAATTTACCCCTAGACCAATCTTTTGTCATAGACATCATACCGGTGCGACAGCCGAAAGAGTACAGTACATCTTTTAAGGTACTGGATTATAGCTTAGACAGTTTAGCTAAAAAAATTTTTATCACTCAGAAATAAGAATAATTTATGCTGTGCTCGATCCATAGCTACTGGTCAAGCGATTGCAGATAGTCACCCGAAATTGAAGCAATTTAAAAATGGAAAACTTATTCAAAAAAGGTTAGCACTTGAACTGTACAGAAAAGCTAATATTTCATCTGGTCCGTGCGGGCTTCGCGAAATAAACAAATTTCAGGGGGTCCTAACTGGATATCAAATTATTGTCATAGATTTTAATGCGAGAAACACAGTTATTTTTGAAGGCCCCCGGGGAGATAAAAAGATCGTTTTGTACAGGCGTGGCGATCATTACAATGTTATTAATCCAAAGAAACTCCCGGCTTTCCATGGCAAACGATTTTTCTGGGAAAAATGTAAGTCTTTTTTTCAAGACTTTTTTGGTCATCCCTGTAACGATCCATGTCATACTTCACTTGCACAAAGAATGCAATTGGGTCTCTAGCGAAAAACGAACATGTCTAGACTGTTTTAAGATTTGTCGTTCGTTTAAATGTTTTGAGCATCATAAAAAAACCCGTAGATTGAATGGTGTCAATCTTCCTTCGAAATGTGAAACATCATTTAAATGTCGAACGTGTTTTTCAACAGTTCAACGAAAACGTCAAAATGAACACAGATGCGGCGAACGCGTCTGTCACATATGTAACGAGTTTGTTTTGTCGGACCATTTGTGTTATATGCAAAAGGAGTCACCAAAGGAGCCTAACGAAAATCTCATATTTTACGACTTTGAAACGGATTTTTCTTCAGGTGAACATATTGTGAATTTTGCAGTAGCTCAGTATTTTGATGGATCAGAGATTATTTTCAAAGGTTACTCTGCATTGAATGAGTTTTGTGAGTTTTTGTTCTCCATGAAACATAAAGGCTTTACGGCAATAGCTCATAATGCAAAAGGTTTTGATGCGATTTTGATTCAGAGATGGTTGATAAAACACAGACCAACTTCGGACATGTATGTTATTCATTCTGGTCAAAAAATTATGCAACTCACTTTAAATGATTATAGGATCAGACTTATCGACTCGTTGAATTTTCTTCAAATGCCACTTTCAAAATTTCCGGTGACGTTTGGTTTGGATCCCAACAAATTTTCAAAGGGCGATTTTCCTTTTAAATTTAACACGTTTGAAAATCAGAATTATATTGGTCAAATACCCGATATTGAATATTATAGCCCGGACATAAAATCAGAAAAAGAACGAACTAGATTAATCGCATGGCATCAGGAAGTAATGACGAATGATTATGTATTCGACTTTCAAAAAGAAATGTATAAGTATTGTTCACAGGATGTCACAATTTTACGTCTATGTTTAGAATTTTGCGATTTGTTTTTGTCTGAAACGAAAGTTGATCCATTTTGCTATTGTACAATTGCATCTTCAGTTATGAGCGTTTATCGATCGAATTATCTGAAAGAAAGTACGATTGGCATTATTCCAAAAACATGTATCGTAATAGCAATAAGCCATATTCTAAAAGTTCGATTGAATGGCTTGAATTTGTGGCAGCCCAAACAAACTCAAAAATCCAACATTCGTGTAACGGTGGAGAAAAAGTTAAACGAATACGGTATATGAATTTCATGGTTGCGTTTTCCATTCATGTCCTTTGTGTTTTTACGGTGATAATAAACACCCTTATCACAACGAACGTAAGATGTCTGAAGTTTACAGTGAAACAGTTGAACGGGAACAACGAATCCGTGAACTCGGTTACCAGGTAAAATCTATCTGGGAACATGACTACAGACAACTTAGGGAAACGAAAGAGATGAAAACATTTCTGGACACGTTCGAAATTGTTACTGATCTTGAGGCTCGCGATGCTTTCTTCGGAGGTCGAGTGAATGGATTTAAGTTATTCAAAGATGCTTTGCCCGGTAAAAAGATAGAATATATCGATATTTGTTCTCTCTATCCTTTCGTTAATAAGAATCGCCGTTATCCCATAGGCCACCCGACTATAATTCGCGAAAACTTTCAAGATATTTCGAATTATTTTGGTTTGATAAAATGTCAAGTTTTAGCACCGGGTAAATTATATCATGGAGTTTTACCTGTCCGAGTTAAGGGTAAGTTATTTTTTCCATTGTGCAAGCAGTGTGTCTTGGATGCCTGTTCAGAATGCCGGCATTCTGAAGAGGAACGTTCTTTTGGGGAACCTTTACTACGATAGAAGTTCAAAAAGCTATCGAAAAGGGATACAAAATCATTAAAATTCATGAGATTTGGCACTTTGAAAATTCATCCAGTGATTTGTTCAGCGAATATGTTAATAATTTTCTTAGGGTAAAACAGGAGAGCTCGGGGTTTCCTGATTGGGTACAGACACCCGAGGACCAGTTAAATATGTGAACGATTACTATGAACACGAGGGAATTCGATTAAGAATAGATAAGATTGAATATAACCCAGGGTTGAGAGCTCTTGCTAAATTATGTTTAAATAGTTTGTGGGGGAAATTTTGCCAGAAAGACGATCGATTAAATAGTGAGTTTATTAGCGATCCTCTGCAATTCTATAAGCGTCTTAATGGGGCCGATATAGAAATGCACGATCTTTGTATTTTAAACGATGATTTAGTTGAAATAGTCTATAAGCGAAGGCATGAATATGCAAAGGAGAACAAACTAACAAACCTATTTATAGGCATTTTTACTACAGCATGGGCTAGATTAGAACTTTACAAGACAATGGATATCTTAGGAGAAAATGTATTATTGCTGCGGAGCGAGCGAGCCTGAAGCGAGCGAGCGTAGCAGCAGTCTAATTTGTGCAGAGAGGGGGTTCTGAACTAAATTTTATTTAGCGCAAGGAATTGTGGTCGTGCGCGTTTTTTATGCGTAGAACACACATTTTAAACTCGCTCATATACAGGATCTTCAAATTTTTGTTAAATTTCAAAGCTTCTGTTCTATTTTGACTATTCAAGGTAAAATATTTTCATCTTTCGTTCATATAGTACGTTTACAGTTGTTTACAATTCTAACTGGTATATTTATGAAACGCTAAAAGCATACAATCGATCACAGCTAGATTCATGCTGTATATATATACGAACTATATAAATCATTCTAGAATATTAAGATGTACTATCCAATTTGCTAATTCGCTTTACTTTAGCAGTTGAGCTGTCAGAGCTGTGAAGCAAATCAAGTCTTACATACAGATGCTTTAAAGTCTTTTTTATCCATTGACATTTGTATTCTTTTGCTGATTTCCATATTTTGACATATTTTGCATCAAATGATGTTTTTAGGTATGCGGCTTGACGCTTGCGAGTCGTGTTTAATAACATGACACAGTCGCAGATAAAATATGCAATTGAATTGATCATCTAAATTGCCTGACTGAATCGCTCAGATTCGTGAAATGTTTGACTTATTTAAAATTAGGTTACTGTAAGCATAGGCATATGTTTTTATTCCTATTTTACAATGAGCTAAATGTTTTCGTTATTTAGTGCTTTTACCGGATCTTCACGTGGTTTCTGATTACACGTCTCCTCGAGCGCGTTCAAAGTTCAAAGTATTAAGTAATGTTTTGTTACTCTTCACATGAAGCGAAACATTTACATGGACACAACAAAGACAAATAGCATATTTAAAAAACAAATATCCATGTTACCAAAAAATGTTCTATTTTGTTAAACATGTGCTACTGGGCCTGTATTTTCGCTTTGTTGTGGGGAAAATGTCGCTACGCGCGCAAAATTCTACCTAATATTACTCTTAGTGTTAATACTCCTGTTGTGATTCGTATGTTAAAATATTTTTAAAACTAGCTGCTTCTAAAGACTTTGATTAAACGAGCTGCAACTCGCAAGACAGCATTGATATAGCATATATTGAACTAAATATTGACGTCATTGACAGTGTTCTCGCTAATAATGACAAGATATTCAGCTCCGGGTTCGTGGCTCCGGGTTCGCGAACCCGGAGCTGGCTCCGGATTCGAGCGAACCCGGAGCTGGAGTGGCTAGTTTTCATACAAACCGATGTGGCCGCTTCGCTTTTGATGGGAATCGAAAAATTTAAAAAGGCCATTTTTCTTTGTTATATTATCAAGAACATGGCCTAAAATGAGAGTTTTATTTTATTTGCTTTGCTCGCAATAGCTCCGTGAAAATGGCCATTTTTTTCGCAAAGTTGACTGGTCAGCGGCACGGGAGACCGCCAGGCTTTATAAAAGTTCGATTTACTAGCTTTACGACGAGTTTTTGTAAAAACTAAAAGATGGCCATTCGAGAGAAAGCTTATGAGAATATCCTTATAGTTCTAACCTTCTTCTAGCTTGCGAAACCACGACAGGCAACTTCTGTAAAGTCTAGCTGTCTGATTTAAACCACGCACCCGTGGCATAAATTTAATCCCTTCGCAAAGGCAACTAACCCGGTTTCTGCAAATTTTCGTTTTTCCACATTGGTTTATTGAACTGTAAATGTCATATAATCAATGCTAACAATTATTCGAATACTCTAAGCAAAAAAGATCTCTTCTACCTGTAATATGCTACGGAAACAACACCGTCAAACAAGTGTACACAAAGCGGCTCAAATCGACAAACGGCCATTGCATGTTAAGTACGCTTTTCATCGCCGAGATTTTTTCGCTGATTTCTTCGCTAATTTGACTTTAAATAAAATTCTAAAAGATGGCCATTTGAGATATACATTCATACTCTTCCACCACAAAGATTTGAGGTTCTAGGATTCGTATCCAGTGAGCAAAACTCCTGAGAGTGCAAGCCGTCAGAATTCTGTCACGACCCGACATCATTCACATTACAACCCGGTGGACACAACCGCCGTGTTTAAAGCAAATTCGCGCTGTAGCGGACAACGCTGGTAAACCATAAACCCCATATTATTATTGTTAGCCATTATTCGAATGCTTTACGTTAAAAATATCTTTACTTCTTGTACTACACGGCGCAAACAGCGTCGCTAAACGATGGTCTTAAAAACGGCTCAAGTTCTCAAACGCCAGAAATATGTCAAGTAAGCTGAACATCACTCGGACTGTTTCGCAAATTTCGTCGCTGTTTTGACTTCATATAAAATTCTAAAAGATGGCCATTTGAGATTTATATTCATACTACACCATGAAAGTTTTATAGGGCTTCGGGATTCATATTCAGCGCCAAAAACTCACGAGAATACAAATTTTGTTGACAACAAACTCTCAGGCGATGATAATTAACATTGTCATTGTTTTGATCTCAGGGAAAACCCATCAGGAAGATCGGGTGATTATTTAATTCTGTACTCGGGTAGTAGACGTTTTTAACCGCGTGCTTTTGCGTTTAATAATTTTTAAATTTGATTTTAAACATCGAAAAAATCCGATTTATTTGTATTGGTCAGATTCATTCTAATACGATCATACGAGTGCTTCTATCTAAACATAAAAACTTGGAACGCTTGCCGGTTATGAGCATGAAAACAGCAATCACAGAGAGAAAACCGCGTTCAAGAAAGGTTAGTGATAATCAGTTTAAAGGTCTAAGCTTAAGTGGTAAAGTAAAAGCGCTGCTACCCGAGTACAGAATTAAATAATCACCCGATCTTCCTGATGGGTTTTCCCTGAGATCAAAACAATGACAATGTTAATTATCATCGCCCGAGAGTTTGTTGTCAACAAAATTTGTATTCTCGTGAGTTTTTGGCGCTGAATATGAATCCCGAAGCCCTATAAAACTTTCATGGTGTAGTATGAATATAAATCTCAAATGTCCATCTTTTAGAATTTTATATGAAGTCGAAACAGCGACGAAATCTGCGAAACAATCCGAGTGATGTTCAGCTTATTTGACATATTTCTGACGTTTGAGAACTTGAGCCGTTTTTAACACCATGGTTTAGCGATGCTGTTTGCGCCGTGTAGTAAGAGAAGTAAAGATATTTTTAGCGTAAAGCATTCGAATGATGGCTAACAATAATAATATGGGGTTTATGGTTTACCAGCGTTGTCCGCTAAAGCGTGAATTTGCTCTAAACACGGCGGTTGTGTCCATCGGGTTGTAATGTTAATGATGTCGGGTCGTGACAGAATTCTGACGGCATGTACTCTCAGGAGTTTTGCTCACTGGATACGAATCCTAGAACCTCAAATCTTTGTGGTGGAAGAGTATGAATGTATATCTCAAATGGCCATCTTTTAGAATTTTATTTAAAGTCAAATTAGCGAAGAAATCAGCGAAAAAATCTCGGCGATGAAAAGCGTACTTAACATGCAATGGCCGTTTGTCGATTTGAGCCGCTTTGTGTACACTTGTTTGACGGTGTTGTTTCCGTAGCATATTACAGGTAGAAGAGATCTTTTTTTGCTTAGAGTATTCGAATAATTGTTAGCATTGATTATATGACATTTACAGTTCAATAAACCAATGTGGAAAAACGAAAATTTGCAGAAACCGGGTTAGTTGCCTTTGCGAAGGGATTAAATTTATGCCACGGGTGCGTGGTTTAAATCAGACAGCTAGACTTTACAGAAGTTGCCTGTCGTGGTTTCGCAAGCTAGAAGAAGGTTAGAACTATAAGGATATTCTCATAAGCTTTCTCTCGAATGGCCATCTTTTAGTTTTTACAAAAACTCGTCGTAAAGCTAGTAAATCGAACTTTTATAAAGCCTGGCGGTCTCCCGTGCCGCTGACCAGTCAACTTTGCGAAAAAAATGGCCATTTTCACGGAGCTATTGCGAGCAAAGTAAATAAAATAAAACTCTCATTTTAGGCCATGTTCTTGATAATATAACAAAGAAAAATGGCCTTTTTAAATTTTTCGATTCCCATCAAAAGCGAAGCGGCCACATCGGTTTGTATGAAAACTAGCCACTCCAGCTCCGGGTTCGCTCGAATCCGGAGCCAGCTCCGCCTCCGGGTTCGCGAACCCCGAGCCACGAACCCGGAGCTGAATATCTTGTCATTCGCTAATAGGTGTTAATTCATGTACAGCCCCAGCGAGTTAACGCTCAATAGAGGTTCACTTTGCGTTTTTTAAACCTGCTATTGCTATTAGTTAAAACGGATTTAGTTTACTAACATTTCATATAACAATTCACTTGGACTCTAAAATGCTCGCAGCAATCTCTACCTTGCAGGTAACCTAGTATGTTGATACAGATAGCGTTATATACGTTAGCAGGCCAGGGCAACCCAAACCACGACTTGGAGATTTTCTGGGAGATTGGACTGACGAAATCAGACCAACTCATGGGGAAAATAGCTACATCACCAGGTTTGCATGTGGTGGGCCAAAAAATTATGCATATGTTGTAAATAATGGTAAAAAACATTGCAAAATACGTGGATTCACGTTAAATTTTAGGAATAGCCAAATTTTGAATTTTGACTCAATGAGAAATATCATTTTCAAATTTGTAAATAGAACAGTTCGTAACGATGAGAAAAATTACGTTCCCCACATCTCACAATATGGCAAATGAAATAAATATTCCATTTCGAGTAAATCGTAGAACATTTTTTTTTGGACATATGAGAAAATATCATCACAAAAATCAAGCAAACCTATGTTTTAATCAAGTATATGAAAGTGTAAATTTTAGAGTTGCTTTTGACAGCATCACCTATAGGCAGAACAATAATTACTTCAATCATTTTCACATCATCATCTCCCCCACAGCTTTTTTCTCAGTTGTTTTCTTCCATTATAAACTTAGAAACGACGTTAATCAGTAAGCAAACACATGTGATCGAAGCATATATAAAGAGCGACATACATTAAACTCGCAAAGAGAACAAATAGTTGCAAAATGGTGAAGACACCAGTGTTAGGTATGTATATATAATATAGTTAGACCTATTCTTGTTACTGTGGAACATAGTTTTTGTCGCTGGGTTGACTTAAAATGAATGTATATTACTTTTTTGTAGACATCTGCGGACAGTGTCAAAAATATACATGTAACCTGGAATGCAGGTGCAAACCCCACATCTCAAAAATACCTCTCCTGGAAGGCATACCCTTCGTGTGCCCAATATGTCGGTATGTGAAAACACTCATATGTAGTTTAGTGTTTATTACCAATCACACCACTGTTTCATGTGAGATGACCTCATTAATATTTTTATTTTTGTAGAAAAAATGTGGGTAATGAAACCATTCGTTGGGCGAATGACGTCCAATTTTGGATGGCAATGTTGAAGTAAGTATAGAAAATTCCAGGCTACCTTATTTGTATTGACCTTTTTTTTCCCCTTTAACTTATTGCTTTTCCTTTTATTTTCCCTATAGAATGATCAACGCCTCAGCATTTCTTGTTGAAACATAATAAATTTATTTCAATAAAATATCATGTGTCGCCTCTAATATTTCTAAGGGAAACCTAATAGTATAAGCCATACAAAATCTGACAAAAAAATTCATTTATTTCAAATCAACTAACACACCCCTTCCATTTACAAAAAAAAATATTACTGAAGTTCTAGTCGTGCTTTCTTTTTAACAGCTGTCTAATCAACTAACACACCCCTTCCATTTACAAAAAAAAAATATATTACTGAAGTTCTAGTCGTGTTTTCTTTTTTAACAACTGTCTATGTTTGATACAAAATAATATTCGCCAGTCCTTGCATGTATATTTCAAAAGTTCAAGTCCGTTCACTTTTGGTTTGATGTCTTGTAAGCTTTTCATAAAGTTTTCAGCGATCGTCGCTTCACAAACTCTCTCTAATGCTTCGTCAAAGTACATACAAATTCTCTCATCCGATTCCATCATCACACAATCGTGTTGGCGTTGGCTACAATGTTGAATTTCACAACCGTAACAATTCTCAACAACAAGGTTAGATATGATATAGACAATTTCATCAACGTAACACTTGAGCAAATTTTTCTTCCATGAGACTTTGACGATGACTGTAATACATCTCTTCATCACCAATGTCATATGGTGTAAGTAATTTTGGCAAAGTTTTTCTTGAAGACATTTTAAAACACACCCTGTCTGTCCAACAATCAAAGGAACACTGATAAACTCTATAGGTTCGAATGAGTGTTTACATATCTCAACTTCGTAATTAACATACCCTGATTTACAGGTTGTCCAGGTTTTTAAAAATAACCTGAATTACAGATTGAAGAGTACGTGTCGAGTGAGTCCCTCTTCTCGGGTACCCATTCAAAAAAATTGCACGATTCATCTTTTCCCATTGAACAGGAGTAAAACAGACGACCATGGTTAGGTCCGTCCTTTTTAACTTTTCGCACAAAACATTGGATACCATGATAACAATTAGGTTTCAAAACATCACCCCATTGCCAGAATGAACAACGACTTCCCTTCACCGAACAAATAAAAAATGGTCGACCAAAGTTAGGTTTTAAAATATCTTTCACGACGTTCATTTTACACAACCTCTTATGCTCATGACATTGCGGCTGAGGACATTTTGAAATTTTCCACAGATTTATAGCATTTTGAAACTAGCTACAATCACTCTGTGGGCAAAAGAAATTACAACTTGGACTTTGACCACAGTAAAAAAAAAGTCCATTGGACGTTTGTGAACAAGACGCGGGCTCTCCGTGTAAACATTCCATGGTTTTGAAGTTCTGATCAGTGTAAAGTAAAATTCAATGAATGCTCTTTTATATCTTCAAATTGAAAACCGGTTAGACATATACGTTTCAGGTTCAGAATATGGTATTGGAACAGGTTGAAAAAACCGTTACGATTTTCTCTCACGCAAAAAGAACTAATTACTCGGTCGTTGCTTCACAAGGGGAAATTGTATTAGGTACAAATGATAGTACAGGACGCACTAATATAATTAATGTCCTCAAAGTGATTTAAACAAGGGGGAAATAATAAACACCTACACAGGGGAAATGTTACATTAATCCCTAGTTGTTAATAAAAAACTCATTAGCATGTTATTATCTAATCCCTTCAACTGTAAGCTATCGTTTTGAATATCAGTCTTGTTCAAGAATTTCGTCCTGCCTAAAACCGCACATATTGTTAGAATGAATATATTCATTCTATATCCTCAAGATATTACTTACTATAACCGCTACATGCCCGAGATGAACAGATTGAAGCGCTACCGGATGAGAAGCAAAGAGAAGGAAGAAGAGAGAAACCCGGAGCTTGAGAGGCTCGGCGAGTTCTACCAGTATGTCTTTGAGAGACATGCTGAAATACAGATAGAATTCAACAATCAGCAGCTACCTGAAATGGATGAAGAAGATCTGATCCGTGACATTTGAAAAGAAATGTTATAGAAGTCAAAAACAGAATTCAAAAACGGTTCTTTTAAGAACCATCAAATTCAAGGAAAGAATACGAGCGAAAATCTTGCATAATGTGTGTATATGTGCTGGTGTGCGTGTACGTGTGTGTGCCTATGATTTTGTTTTGCTTGTTATCTTGATTTTAGCAGAATGTTTTTACATTTGTCTCTCCAATCATAACCCATACGCTTCTACTTCAAGTTTAAAACAATGCTGATCGTTGATCTTTTAAAAATTGCAATATGTTGTATGTTTCTCTTTGAAAAGCCCTTCACACATCCAGAGCTTTAGGGACTAAAAAAGTCCCGCAAGGGACAAGCAGTCCCGCAATATGTTGTATGTTTCTCTTTGTATGCTCCTTTCTTCTATTAACCTTCAAAACGACGCTCATTAGTATGCAAGCACATGTAGGCAAAGCATACTAAAAAGGGTCTTTCTAAAGTCAAAAGTATAGATGTTGTTGAACAGAACAAACATGGAATTAAAGCTTGGTATGTGCTCTTATTTTTTTCTTCTTTTTCTTACAAATTAACCCATTCTTATTTCTATGGTTGTTAACCTAAGTCCCTATGAATGAACGTTTCTTGGTTTTTTCTTTGCAGAAACATGCGATGAATGCAAATTCTTTAAAACAAAATTGAAATGTGGGTGCAAGGCCCACATTTCAGAATTTCCTATTCTACTGGGCATAACATTTAAATGTCCATACTGTGGGTATGTAAAATCTATGTCTATATCTTTATAAATCTTATCGTTATTGTTATTTGCATCACTGATTCTTTATGATCTTACTATTATTATCTCTGCAGAACGCCAGCTGATGAAAAAGCTCTGAAATGGTGCAATGATGCACAATTTGGGTTGGGGATGTTGGAGTAAGTAGAACAATTTCAACTACCTTTCATTTGTATATTAAGGTGGCTCGATACAATTTTTCGAAATTTTTAGATGCACATTTTAAACAGGGATATTAAGCACCTAAATATTTCACTATAAGGCTAAAAGTTAATATACTTTGCAGGAGACATATCTAGAGCGGAAATATTCTCAGAATTTTTGCCTGGCACCCGTTACCATGGCAACAGAGACGTTTCAAAATGGCCGCCAAACAGGGTTTAATCGTGTTTATATCGCAAACGAGTTCGGTGACCCCCAATTTTTTTTTCATTAAACGTTTACGCCATAAATGCTTTATCTATAAAAAAGTTTTAAAAAAATTCTAACATGGGGAATTTTTTCTATTTACAAAAACATCATTTTTGCTTATTAAAAAATTCCCCCATGTTGGAATTTTTTTAAAACTTTTTCATAGATAAATAATCTATAGTGTAAACGTTTAATGCAAAAAAAAGTGGGGGTCACCGAACTCGTTTGTGATATAAACACGATAAAACCTTGTTTGGCGGCCATTTGAAACGTCTCTGTTTCCATGGTAACGGGTGCCAGGCAAAAGTTCTGAGAATATTCCCGCTCTATATATGTTTCCTGCAAAGTATATTAACTTTTAGCCTTATAGTGAAATATTTAGGTGCTTAATATCCCTGTTTAAAATGAGCCCAAAAAAAATTCGAGAAACTGTATCGAGCCACCTTAACCACACGTTCAATATTCTTGCAATTGTTAAATGGTACAATACTACAAAATTTTGGATGGGCATGTTGGAGTAATTATAAATTAAGCAGAAAAATTTAGATCACCTTTTATATGCATATTAACCACACGTTCAATATTCTTTTCGTTTCCCTTTATACTTATAGTACCTTTCTCTTTTTTTCCCTGTAGTGTGATCAGTGCTTCAGCATATTTAGTAGAAAAAATTAAAAAAAGAATTTATTACTAAAATATCGTGTATCGTCTTTATGATTTCTAAGGGGAAAACGTAATATTAAACAACCCAAAATCTTACAAAATCCATTTTATTTCAAATCAACTATCAAACAATTACCCATACAAAAATAATACTGAAGTTCTAAAAATATTACTGAAGTTCTAGTCATGTTTTCTTCTATAACAACTGCCTATTTTTGACACAAAATAATTGTGTTTTAATTATTGTATGGTAACCACACGTTCAATATGCGCTACGGTGCGCGCTACACCTACGCGTAATTATCAACTGTCGGCGTTTTCGTGTTGCGCTATACCATTTATGCTACACCTATGCGCAGTTATCAACAGTTAGAGTGTCGCTAATATGTTTTGATGATCGCCTCGAAACACATGAACACACAAAGAATTTCATCCTGCCTGTTAGAATGAATATATTCATTCTATATTTCATTCTATATCCTCAAGATATTACTCACTATAACCGCTACATGCCCGAGATGAACAGATTGAAGCGCTACCGGATGAGAAGCAAAGAGAAGGAAGAAGAGAGAAACCCGGAGCTTGAGAGGCTCGGCGAGTTCTACCAGTATGTCTTTGAGAGACATGCTGAAATACTGATAGAATTCAACAATCAGCAGCTACCTGAAATGGATGAAGAAGATCTGATCCGTGACATTTGAAAAGAAATGTTATAGAAGTCAAAAACAGAATTCAAAAACGGTTCTTTTAAGAACCATCAAATTCAAGGAAAGAATACGAGCGAAAATCTTGCATAATGTGTGTATATGTGCTGGTGCGCGTGTACGTGTGTGTGCCTATGATTTTGTTTTGCTTGTTATCTTGATTTTAGCAGAATGTTTTTACATTTGTCTCTCCAATCATAACCCATACGCTTCTACTTCAAGTTTAAAACAATGCTGATCGTTGATCTTTTAAAAATTGCAATATGTTTTATGTTTCTCTTTGAAAAGCCCTTCACACATCCAGAGCTTTAGGGACTAAAAAAGTCCCGCAAGGGACAAGCAGTCCCGCAATATGTTGTATGTTTCTCTTTGTATGCTCCTTTCTTCTATTAACCTTCAAAACGACGCTCATTAGTATGCAAGCACATGTAGGCAAAGCATACTAAAAAGGGTCTTTCTAAAGTCAAAAGTATAGATGTTGTTGAACAGAACAAACATGGAATTAAAGCTTGGTATGTGCTCTTATTTTTTTCTTCTTTTTTTTTACAAATTAACCCAGTCTTATTTCTATGGTTGTTAACCTAAGTCCCTATGAATGAACGTTTCTTGGTTTTTTCTTTGCAGAAACATGCAATGAATGCAAATTCTTTAAAACAAAATTGAAATGTGGGTGCAAAGCCCACATTTCAGAATTGCCTATTTTACTGGGCATAACATTTAAATGTCCATACTGTGGGTATGTAAAATCTATGTCCATATCTGTATAAATCTTATCGTTATTGTTATTTGCATCAATGATTCTTTATGATCTTACTATTATTATCTCTGCAGAACGCCAGCTGATGAAAAAGCTCTGAAATGGTGCAATGATGCACAATTTTGGTTGGGGATGTTGGAGTAAGTAGAACAATTTCAACTACCTTTCATTTGTATATTAACCACACGTTCAATATTCTTGCAATTGTTAAATGGTACAATACTACAAAATTTTGGATGGGCATGTTGGAGTAATTATAAATTAAGCAGAAAAATTTAGATCACCTTTTATATGCATATTAACCACACGTTCAATATTCTTTTCGTTTCCCTTTATACTTATAGTACCTTTCTCTTTTTTTCCCTGTAGTGTGATCAGTGCTTCAGCATATTTAGTAGAAAAAATTAAAAAAAGAATTTATTACTAAAATATCGTGTATCGTCTCTATGATTTCTAAGAGGAAAACGTAATATTAAACAACCCAAAATCTTACAAAATCCATTTTATTTCAAATCAACTATCAAACAATTACCCATACAAAAATATTAATGAAGTTCTAAAAATATTACTGAAGTTCTAGTTGCGTTTTCTTCTTTAACAACTGCCTTTTTTTGACACAAAATAATTGTGTTTTAATTATTGTATATTAACCACACGTTGAATATGCGCTACGGTGCGCGCTACACCTACGCGTAATTATCAACTGTCGGCGTTTTCGTGTTGCGCTACCACTTATGCTACACCTATGCGCAGTTATTAACAGTCGGAATGTCGCTAATATGTTTTGGTGATCGCCTCGGAACACATGCGCACACATAGAATTTTGTCCTGCCTAAAACCGCACGATCAACGAAGTTTTGAATCATTTCAAATGAATCCAGCTATTTCATTAGATGAGCCGAGGGATGATTCCTCTTCGTCCATAGAAATTTACACACCCTTGTTTCTTTCTTCTATTAACCTTCAAAACGACGCTCATCAGCATGCAAACACATGTGGGCAAAGCAGACAAAAGGGGGGTCTTTCTAAAGTCAAAAGTATAGAAGTATATTGTTGTTGGACAGAACAGACATGGAATCAAAGTTTGGTATGTACTCTTATTTTTTTCTTTTTCTTTTTACGAATTAACCTAGTTTTATTTTTATGATTGTTAACCTAAGCCCCTATAAATGAACGTTTCTTGTTTGTTTTTTCTTTGCAGAAACGTGCAACGGCTGTAAAACGTTCACAGTAAAAATGAAATGTGGATGTAAGGTCGACCTTTAAGAGTTAACCATTTTATTGGACATTCCTTTTGTATGTTCAATTTGTCTGTATGTAAAAAAATACTCATTTGTTGATAACTGTAGATCATCTCTTTGTTACCAAAGTCACTTGGTATATACATAATATATACAAATTAATGTTTCATTTTTATTATTCACATCAATGATTCTTCATGATCTTACAATTATTATCTCTGCAGAACGCCTGCTGATAATGAAACATTAAATTGGTGCAATGATGCACAATTTTGGATAGAAATGATGGAGTAAGTAGAAAAAAAATTAAACCACCTTTTATTTGTTTATTAATCATACGCTCAAAATTCTTTTCCTTTTCGTTTCCTCTTTGTACTTATAATACCTTTCTTTTTTATCCCCTGTAGTGCTGTAGTGCTGGTCAGTGCTTCAGCATTTTTAGTTGGAAAAAAATTAGAGTAAATTATTTTTTAATAAAATATCGTGTGTCGTTTAGGAAAAGAGAGAAGGAAGAAACGCTGAGCTGGAGAGGCTCCGCGACTTCTACCAGTATATCTTTGAGAGACATGTTGAAATACTTGTAGAATTCAACAATCAGCATCTACCTGAAATTGATGAAGAAGATCTGATCCGTGACATTTTAAAAGAAATGTCATAGAAGTCAAAAACAGAATTTAAAAACGCTTCTTTTAAGAACCATCAAATTCAAGAAAAGAATATGAGCGAAAATCTTGCATAATGTGTGTATATGTGCTGGTGCGCGTGTACGTGTGTGTGCCTATGATTTTGTTTTGCTTGTTATCATGATTTTAGCAGAATGTTTTTACATTTGTCTCTCCAATCATCATAACCCATACGCTTCTACTTCAACTTTACAACAATGCTGATCGTTGATCTTTTAAAAATGGCAATATGTTGTATGTTTCTTTTTGAAAAGCCCTTTTGAGCGCTTTTGGACAAATAATAAGATGATCACCTAAGAATAATTAGCATGATCATTTTTAAATAATTTTGCCTCATTAAAAAATGATATGTCTCATTATTATGCGCATAAAAGGGATGTATTAAGCCCATGATATTACCACTAACTCGTGTAAACCAATGTACATGCAAATCAAGTATGAATGTCAGAAGCACTTTTCTAAAACAGTATAACAATTAACTCAAGTAAAAGAAAACAAAACAATCTAGTCTTATTACCATCGTTCATAACTTTAGATCCCTATGGGGATTTTTTGCACAAACGTGTGATCAGTGACAAATGTTCTCCGTTACATTAAAATGTTGGTGCGAAGCCGGCATTTCAGATTTGCCAATCTTACTGGGAATCAACTTTGTTTACCTCATTTTTGTTTGGTGTGTAGCGTAAATTGATGTTTATAATCGTTATATTATATATTTCGATGATTCTTCATGTAAGATAAACTTAGGATTACTCTTATCCCTGCAGAAAACACGTTGATTACGAAACATTAATGTGTGCTAATGACGCCCAATTTTTGCTCGCCATTATAGAGTAAGTGGGAAGAAATATAAACAAACCTAATAGAAATTCAAATAGAAATACAAACAAACTTAATATGGAACTAATGTTTGCTATGTGGTTGTTAATTTTTCAAAAATTATCACTCTCGTTCGTAACCTTTTCATATTATTCTACATCCTTAGAAATGAGTATTACCTTCTTTTTTTGCATATACGTGCATGTGACCAGTGCGAAACTTTCTTGGTGAAATTAAAATGTGAGTGGAAAATCCAAGAATTTTTAAAAATCCCAATTTTTGAGGCAAACAAAATGCACACGCTTATATACCATTATGCTTTACAAGTGTAGATTCTTTCGCTCCTAATCAAGCTAACTGTTTTCTAGAGATTAAATTCAGACTCATATTCAAACATTCGTTCAATCGCATATATGCAGATTAGCAGAAAACTGAAGAAATTTATAAGCAGGTAAACTGGACAATAGATGTATAAAAAAGGGCAAGGTAAGAAAAAAAAACCTGGAGCCTCATATTCGAAATGAACCACGCACTAAATGTGGAGAAGCCACACGAACCTTATAATTGCTCAGAGTTAAGCACAAGGTCTAGAACTTCACAATTTAGCATTAAGATAGGGGAACGTTCTACAGTGTGACTTGAGGCCAGACGCCGAGAGACAGAGGAAGCACTTTCTGGGATTGCCTGAATCACAAGTTAAACAATGTGTGTTAGGAGTGTGCTGTGACAATTCCAACATTCAGTTGCTCAAATGTCTTTCGTATTATCAATCGCCATTCCCTATAAGACGTCAAAATTTGGGATCTTCATCATCATTGTTTACATATTAACCAGTGTCTATAAGGATGAATACTGTTTTGGACGAACTTAACTGAACACATCTTTTTACTGCGTTATCATTTCAGACATCTTGGGTACATCATTATCATCACATTCGAAATCCAAAATATACCAACATATTTTAGCTTTACCCCAAATTACATCCAAAATCTGTCTTTATATATGTTCGTATACACAAGAATACACATTGTCGATCGGCGATGGATAATCTGAAAAGCTGGAAATTGCTGATGATGTTTTTAACATTAAGGGAGGAAGTCAATGTTGATCGGAATAAGCACTTTAGGTCGATGAAGTGTTCGATGGTGACGTTTTTCTTGCCGTGGGTTGAAAAACTTTCAGTTTATTGTTACTATATAGCCAAAGCGTTGAATCTTTCTCAACAAGTTTCTAGGGAGGATAGATCACCCGTTGATTTAGCAGAGGGTTGTGTCATTGAGTGACATATATCTTTCCGTTCAGAAATTTCTCTTGTTAAGAGTGAATGTCACTTGAACTCTAAGATTTCTTGACTATTTAATATTGTTTGATTCATCAACATATCTCCGCGACGTGGTGTCTCAGGGCCAGTCTTTTAGTTGGGTATAATCTTTTTGAGGTTTAATAAACAGATAAACTGGGTTATCATAGAATTTGATTGACGTTTTCTTCTAGTTGGCTTCCAATTCGTTTTGTTAGGTGTTTCAGAAACACCAAGCGTTCTAAATCAGTGTTTTTTAAGATGGTCGCAAAATCTTTCCACTTTACTATGAACTCTTTGCAATCCTGATGGTTTGTAGGGATATTTATTCCCTTTTCTTTATTTACTAACAGTGTAATCAGAAACTGCAATAATGCGATACGATTTCTCCAACCTTTTTCTACGACAGGATGTATAATAGTTTCTTTCATTCTCAACGTTATTATAAGAATGTTTTATAGGCCACGAAGTATTGAGCATTTCCTCCAACACAATTTAGGTTACAAACATTTGTCTTCTTAAGACAGATACTACCACAGTTCTTTGTCAAACACACACTTGTTACAGGACAAGAGAGGAAGGGACCCGAGTCAAGCAGAAGTTTCAGATATTGATACACAAACAAATATCCTGACAAATTGAATATAGGCGTGTACCAAAGGATGGACAAACAATACAATACGAATGTTAGTTACTAAAAGATAAACACACCAATTATTTGATCTTAACGAAAGCAACGCACACAACATATAGTGGAAAAGAAAGTTATGCTCCGGGAAGGTTTATTTCCTAACAGATATTCAGGGAAAGACGAAACTAGAACTAATCAGATTTTTTATTTTTTTCATGAAACTGTTTTGTTTTCAAAACACAATTTTGAAATTAAGAATCCTGCACGAAAGTATCTACAATTGTAACGCAAAATATCGGTTGCATAATTTCATGGTTATCGGATTTGTTTTCTCAAAAAGGTTATAAATATCTTTGTTTACATTGAGATGAATATTTCTGATGGATTAATCTAAATGAAAATGAATATCTGAGTCATCAAAGTCTCTAATAATTATTCGTTTATAGCTAATTTTAGCTTTCTATTAATTTGACTTTAACTTTAAGCATACCTCTGAGGCGCATAAATATAATACACATAATTTCTTTCTAAACCGAACAGGAATCACGACAAGCTTACTTTCACTTATTTGGAAGGATAAGGACTGGAATACGCTCCCTCAGGAGATGACTTTAAGAATTTCAAATTGAGACTTAAGAAATTCTTGTTTGTCTGATTTCCTTATATTGCATGTCTTTTTAATTTTCTACCTTAAACGTAGTTTAACATTCTAACTTTCACTCTATATATTTGTACATGTTTGTACTTTATTTTAATCCAGGACCCCGCTGAAAATCACTTTTTGAGTCGAGCGCCCAGAAAAAATATTGTCTTAATAATAACAATAATAATAATAAACAAGGCAGGTTTCACTATAAATAAACTAGTGGTTGTAATGTCACAATTTTGCTGCTTAACAAATATCGCATATCTGATGAAGACAACTTTAGACAAGTCTCTCATTTCTGATGGTACCATTCGTTAAAAAGTCAGTTATGCTTTAAAAAAAAATAAAATGTTCTTTCTTAGATTAATTCGAAGTTAGGAGTAATTCGCCTTTTTAAAAAAGATTTACACTTTATATATAAAACCTGAAATTGATAATCTTTTTTACCTTTATTGTGATATGAAGTCATCAATGGGGATATGGCTTAATCCCATGATGATGGGACCCTGCATGGTTGACATTAATTTCTCCGCTATTCAAAATCATGCTTTAAGACAAGTTATCACAAAATCACATCATGCAGCACGTACGATATTCCTAGCAATACCAAGCAGTGTTTTTGTTCCAAAGGATTAGGCAGGCTGCATGTGAGAGAAAAATATATGAAATTCTGAATACAAGCGATCTGCTGAGCTCACCCTGATGTCTGAGCTTAATACCAATAGTATATGTATATAATGTGAGGAATTTTGCCGGATATTAATCGTTATGTTTTGGGTTGATTAATCGTTATTTCGCAGTAATATGTATCGACAAGAGATATAAGTAATATTCCAAATAGTAAAAGTCTACCCTCGAAAAAAAAGGGTTTTGTGGTTGCTACCACACGGACATAAATTCATTTGAAAATGATTGGAACCAATTGTTCCAATCATATCGTCTCACAACACAACAGTTTAAGAAACCAATTACTTTTAGTTTCAGTTCAAACCAAAAGCTTTGCGCTGCCCTAGGTCTATCGTATGCAGTTTTTAACTATTTGAAATCGTATTCGGCTTGACTTTGGACAAGTCCCTATCATAACACAGTCAATAGCTAGTTGCATGTAAAGGTAGTTAACGTCTAGAACTATACACACTTTTTACACAGTCATGCAATTGATTCAGTATTCAAAATCGAGAATTTTGGAGTTAACTATAGATATGCGATTTGACTATATACGCAAAATATAGTTAAACGTTTTATGCAACTTCCCCCAAAGCCAAAGGTTTAACGACTTTATAACTAGATATTTGCGCCGAATGCTACTGTGAATTAAGCAGTACAATTAAAAAATGAATAAAAAACAAATTACTTAACCATGACGCTAGATTTATCATCCCAAATATCGCAGCATGTTGTTCTACGTCACGATCTGCCTCACCTAAAATTGCATATTTTTATTGTTGAATTCCAAGTTTTAACATGTCCATCAAATCGCACTTAAAAAAATTGTCCCAAGTTTATTATCCTTGATTGCATTATTATATAGCCAATATACAGAGAGTAGAATGAAAGAGATGAAAACTGCGTGAATTAGGAAAACTTTACCGATGCGCACATATTTGACACGTGCAGGGCCATAGCCAGATTAACTATCAATTTTTTAACACGTTTATATGTATATATACATTAAATAAAACTTACCCAACTCAGTGGCTTTCTTCCTTTTATTAGGCTTTCAACGTCGATGCTAATATTATCACTCTACGACATTAAGCCAATGACAGTCGCAGCACCAAAGGTACGATTTCGGTCAAATTGTCGGTCAATACGAATCCACGACCGTTTGCCACGACTACATGGCTGAGAATGCTCAAATGTTGACAACTGCGGCACAGTATAAAGATCATTCCAGTAGCCCACTCATATCGTAAACTTTTCACCCCCACGCATACCGGATTACAGGCTTTTGTCCGCCTCCATTTTGGCCAACCATTAGCAGTCAATGATATGTTAATTGTTTTTTTAATATACGTCAGTAGCGTCCTCACTTTATCCTAGACCTAGAAGATTACTTAAAAGCATATCCGGAATTAACAGAAATTAATAATTAACGACTGATTTCAACCACAAACTCATCATGCCGTTTCTTTCTCGCAGAGTTCATTCACGAATTAATTCACTTAGATTTGTTCTTAGAAAAATCTGCATAACAAGGATTTTGAAAAACCAAATTTTTTTAAAAAAACTTTTACCCAAACGCGTTGTGTTTCGTAACGTATGGAACAGAAAAGGACGAGGCGGCTTGAGCCGCGCTTGTTACCAAACCTTTTTAACTCGTCTTCTCTAGCCACGTAGTGAACCGTGAACTCTCTATTAAGCCTGTTTTCCACTAGGCGGAATTTTGCTCGCGGAGCGGAATTTTTCTTTGTTTTTCTCACATTAGTTCTGCGTGAAAGCGCGCAGACAATTATTCCGCCTAGTGGAAAACAGGCTTAAGGTGAGCTGAGCGTCATTCCTGAATGTTGGCGTAAGCAAGTCCTTCTAGTGTACGATGGCGTTTTGGGTGGAACAACATTTGCATTTCTGCTTATGCTCGTGTGAACCAGGCTTAATTAAATGTTTGACTTGAGCAATTTTATTCGTAATGACATGCATTTAACAATTATTGGATGAGGTTATTGTATTGAGTGTGATATCGCGAGTTATCAAGCTGAGGCTAACGCAAACTGAGGCTTGATAATTCTCGATATCATGCGAAAACCGATTCAATAATTGTTTTATTATGTATTTCCTTTTTAGAGAGGAAGCCTGCGCCATTATTGACAACAAACTAGAGGATGATTTTCAATGTCGCGTAGGTGGCAAGACATTGAGAATTATCTGTGGGTTTTTAGCCAATCACAGTCGAGATTGCATTAGTAATGCATAATAATAAAATTTGTTTGTGCCCACGAATGATTTTTTCAAATAATATTTACAATTTACAAATATGGATAACCATATTTAAATTTACAAAACAAGCGCCATGGCCATCGACATATCCCTCTTTTCTAGCAAATTTTAAATTTTGTATTTAGCATTTTAAAAGTCATTCAAATTGAAACAATAGGTGATTGCACTAGTTTCAACTTTTTAGGATACCCAGTGTATGTGGTATTTTCATCTGATATCTAACCTAAAATAAATATTAGATTTCTAGTATCAACCAGCGGGGATCAATCGGCTATCTTTAAAGCTAATTATTTTTGGACCAGGAACTGGTCCCCACACGCGGCTAATCTTCTTGTTGTTGTTGTTGTTGTTGTTGTTGTTGTTGTTGTTAGGGGGTGACGCTCTTTAAAAAAGCCTAAGGCTCCGTCAATTCGCATCAGATCGCAATAAAACTTCGCACAACTATTCTTAGCGATATTCCCCATCGATTGACGGAGTTATAATTTTGATTTTTTTATTTTAAAGAAATTTAGAAGCAACTCAAAATTGTAGCGTAGTAATGCGTATAGATTATATTCAATATTAGTATGCATAACTGAAGCAAGTTCGAATGGCTAAGGCTCCGTCATTTCGCACCAGATCGTGATAAAACTTCACACAACTATCTTAAAGGTTATTCTCTATCGACTTACGGAGTTAAATTGTTTGTGCTTGTATTCTGCAGAAGATTTGCAAGCCATGTCAGATTGTAGCGGGAGGCAAATTTTGATATTATTAATATTCATATCCTATGAGTTCAAGCTAGAAGGTCGTGTATTTTCGTTGTTTTGTACACAATATATATTCATGACTATAGGACCATTGCGTTAAATGCGTTTCTCTCTAGGCCATTTCTTATTTTTTATTTATTTGTTTAGGGTTTGCCCAGCATACATATACATAAAAAACGACTATAATGACAGTGGCACGGTGCACGCAACGCTAGCTTCTCGCCAGCTACAGCGGCATAGATTAGGACATAGATGTGCAACTCGGCATATTTTAAATGTCTTTGAAAAGGCAGATGAAAACTGTAGAAAAGCGATAATTTTAACATAACTGCAAGATTGCCTAGGTTCATAGATATTTGAAATTTCATCCTGGAGAGAAAGATTGAATCTATACTTCACCAGTTCCTGGTCCAATAGTACGATCGTACTTGTTCCACTAGGCATTATTTTTCGCGCAAGCGACTTTATGCCTTTGTATTTGTGTAATGTGTTCCAGGTGGAACAGGGAACTGGGAACGAGGAACCATTAATTAGAATTAACAGACCTTAGCAGTACCATTTACTCATTTTAATTCAATGGCCTCATTTCATTAAAAAATAAATTATTTCAAGGTTTGAAGCTCAACTTGCATTTTTCTTATAACCAATCTTTACCTTATATGAGGCAGTTACACCTTATATTTGGCACAACCCACTAAGCGTTTTCTGCGACAAATATTTTAATACAAAGTGATGTGGAATTTCTCTAATAAAACACACAGGGCTAGATCCAGTTATTACCTATACATATTACATACACAATACACTTGATTCATTTCATAGTTCATACTGGTCAGCTCTTATTAATGTGATCAATACTTAAATTCTTGCATAAGACAATTTTAACTAAACTGATTTATAGGACAGACAGTGACCATTATTTTAAAACCTATTCCTTTCGAATTTATTAATTGCAATCTGCTTCTATAAAATGCCATTGTCCATGGAAATCCTTTTAAAGAAGTAATGATATCAAACGCATCTTCTAATTTTTCAACCGCTAAAAAAAAATGCGAGGTGTATGTGACTTTTTCCTCGACGAATCCGACAAATCATGCATGTGTTGGATCTGGAAGAAATTGCTTCCGGATCTGTTTAATAAGAAATTCGCATCTGAAATATGTCTACGACTGTTTTACATAGCTATATTTATCTCTGTCGCACTAAAACCGTCGTCGAAAATACTGAAATATTTGTTTCCGATTAAGTTCATTTGAATGTAAAACAGGCCCCCAATGCAGTGGCGTCGCCAGCTTGATAAGTGGGGAGGATTTATTCATATATTTGTGTTTTACATTATTCATTTCTTTTCAAATTGATTGATTTAACGGTCTGTGAATATGGATATATGAATATGTCTACCCCACTTATCGATGCTGGCGACGCCACTGCCCCAATGTTCTTGAATGTGTGCTTTTGTTTTAAATGGTATGTTTGATTTCATAGCCCTCTATCTCGTGACAACAAGACAAAAACAGTGGAAAATATCACATTTTCGCTATAGTTCACTCCTCAAGGTCGTCAAGGTCGTCACAGTCATAGAGATTATAAATAACACTAGAGGAGGCGTTGGTGTCGAAAACATCAGTTGAAAAAGGGCGCACGATAAATGGGGGGCAAATTCAAGTCCCGGATGCAAAGCCAAGCGCTGGTTGGCTAGATCAATGCCTCCTTAGCACTGATCTGAAATAAGACTGGATAAGGCATCTATAGAAGGCAAAAGTGAAGCCGGAAGTGATCGGCCGCCACCCGATTCAAAGGCCCCACTTTCGTATCATTTAATATAGATTTCTATTACAGAACCGGAGTTTTTTGCGTTTTTTTACCTTTTCCACGTTTCTGCCCGGGCCAATTTTACAATCACAAACATAGAAGCATACGAGAAGAAATTTGAGCAAAAAATTTGGAATATTTTGGCCTCAAAACGCCGCGAATTGATATTTTGGTACAAAATCAACTCAAAATATAGAATTTCTGCTCTTGGACAAATATTCTCTGAAAACCTGAAGAAACGAAGCGGCTTTATTGCGAACAGCAGTGTACCGAGAGGTTAGTTTTCAAAACACTGTCTAGTATCCTCAGAGGTTACTAGTTTCTACAATAATTATTATTGATGGTTAGAGAGAACAATTCAGTTCTTTCCTATGTTTCCAATACAAAAAACCTTGCAATATGTTTGACCAGGTTGTGAATGTGGTTATATTCTGCTTGTGTGTCAAACATGAAACTTTGTGTTGGTTTAAGAATTCAAGGCTGCCCTGGTATTTTATAATTGCAATAACTTTGTAGTTGGTGCATCCAAAGTAGAACCAAGAGCAATCACAGCTAATAGAATATCATGTATATTCTTTGGAGACCACATAAAACTATAATACAACTCACAAACTATGTTGAGGTAGATTTATGCAAAAAATTGTTCCTTTGTCATCACATGTACATGTCTATTGTATTTTCCGCAGATAAACCAATAGCAATCTTATAATTAACATATTTTTCAAGTCAAGGTTGAGAAGCTTAGCAAGATGAATGCTATTGGTAAATTTGGCTATTTTTTAAGGAACTAGGCTATATCATCTTAGATGCCTGTGGAAACATAGGAAAGAACTGAATTGTTCTCTTTAACCATCAATAATAATTAAAGTAGAAGCTAGTATCCTCAGTGTTTTGAAAACTAACCTCTCGGTACACTGCTGTTCGCAATAAAGCCGCTTCGTTTCTTCAGATTTTCTGAGAATATTTGTCCAAGAACAGAAATTCTATATTTTGAGTTCATTTTGTATCAAAATATCAAAACGTGCTCGCTTTGAGTGGTGTTGATATAAAACGATGTCCAAGACGCGAAGTTGTAAAATCCGTTTTCGCGGCGTTATGAAGCCAAAATATTCCAAATTTTTTGCTCAAATTTCTTCTCGTATGCTTCTATGTTTGTGATTGTAAAATTGGCCCGGGCAGAAACGTGGAAAGGTAAAAAAACGCAAAAAACTCCGGTTCTGTAATAGAAATCTATATTAAATGATACGAAAGTGGGGCCTTTGAATAGGGTGGCGGCCGATCACTTCCGGCTTCACTTTTGCCTTCTATAGATGCCTTATCAAGTCTTATTTCAGATCAGTGCTCCTTAGCAACACGTTAGCAACAACTAGAATTTGTATTAAAAAAATTATATTTGTTTTAATTTTTAGCTCGTTTGGCGGTTTTTTAAGAAAAAACAGTGCTTTTTGGAACTGGTTTTACACCTTAGACATCCTGAAATGATATTTTAGGGAAAAACCTTTATAGAAATGAAAAAAAAACTGGTTAAAAACGACTTATTTTGCCTCGGACATCGTGAATGAGTGAACATCCGGGACTTGGATTTGCCCCCCCATGAACGCGCTTTCCGCACCCCAATTTCTCTTCTATGCCCCCTCTAGTGTTATTTATAATCTCTATGTTCCCAGTAAGATGGCGGCCACACGCTACTTCTGGCTTCAATTTTTGTATCTATCGTTGCTCTCTACATTGTATTATTGCTCAGTGAGACGACCGGACAAGTTCAGAAGCCTTTAATTTGGGTACCCTCAAACGGTGCATCTTGTTAAGGGAAATGGGGTCGGTTACAATCCGAAAGATACTTCCACCGATGTTTCCAATTGCATATATAGACTCCACAATTAGTTTGTGGCACAACCGGGCACAATAGGCTGTGTATAAGCACGCCATTTTTTTCTTCTTTATTTTTTGGAAATACCTGAGCTCAGCTATTTGCATCTTGGTAAAACGTTTTAAAGCACTATATAGGTTGTCAACTTGTCACACTGACAACATTAATAACACATTTCCAGTGCATTTGCCCAGTGTACCATATCTGTATACAAATGGCTTGTTGTGCATCACATTGTCATTGACCTGGCAAATTGGACCGAATGTGGTGGACATAAACTGCTTTTGGATGTAGTTTTGAGCAACCATGGTGTGTTTGTCAGTCAATTTTGATCCCCGAGCCGGCGCGAAGCGCCGTGCGAGGGTACTAATTCCGCCCGGAGATTAGGAATTACACCCGGGTATTCTGACAGAACATAGGCGAATCCAAACATAGACAATCCAGAAGACTTCTGGATTGTCTTCTGGATTGTCTATGATCCAAAGCAGTGATCCAAAGTTGCCAAAATCCGGACGTTCAATGGTCATGGTAGTTGTGCGCACGCGCGAAATTTGAACGAAGAAAGAACCGGGTCTACAACTTGCTGATTGGCTAAGAGAAAAAGAGAGCATGCATGAGAGCGTCAGCATTTTAACCGTCATTTTGCAAACTATTTTTTAAAAATATAAAATGAAATCATGGAGTGAAATATTAAAACAATAATAAAAGATTTAAAGATCATCACAGCACAGAAACAGTTGGTGAAATAGGAATGACTCGTAGTTTATAATCTTTGAAGTGGTAGGTGTCTATATTTTGCTTATTCAGTGTTTGCTGTAAGAATGCATTGTTTATATTTTGACAAGTACGAGCTTGGTATGTCGTTTTACAGGGAGTTAAAGCTTTTACAAGGACCGTTTAAGGCTTTACATCATCGCTTAAACTTTAAAAAGAGTTCTCAAAAGTGTACTTCAAAGTTTTGATAAAACAAATGACACTTTGCAGCTTATATAGTCGCTAAAATGAATGAAATAAATAATCGAAAAACAACATTCGACGTTTAGTGCTTGTATGGTTATTAAAATTATTTGTGCTGTTTGATGTTTTGAAGGTTTAGCTATAGAAAAGTTTAACACTCACTTTAACTGCAACGTAATGCAGCAGGCTCACCTTTACGACTGTCTTTGTTTCCGAAAAATTTGCACGAGTTATTTCATAATATTAGCGTAGAAAGTTAGGTCTGGGTAGCGCACGAAATATTTTGCTTCGTTTAAAATGGCGAGGGGTTGCTGCATGCATGTATTTCTAGTTACCTGTCATAAAAGGCTCGATTGAAGTAGGGTCTTATCTAAAAACTCTATATTTCATTATTGTTCAGGTTTTAGCTCTGTTCTTGTGATGTGCTCACGTCATCTTTCTCAGATGCATGCTGTGCGATTATGCTGTGCCTTCTTTGTGTATTTTTTCTTTGTCATCTTTTATCTATGGCCATACATTCCACTGCCCTCTCTTTTTCACTTTTCTCTACCACTTTTCCTCTTCTCTACCACTTTTCCTTTTTCCTTTTCTATTCCCTCAGCTTCATTGACAGCAACCCATAATCCCATATTCATACCTTACTGTCCAATTGTCTATCTTAAACACTATACTGACATTGCACAAACTTTAATTTCTACACCACCTCTGACCACTCTGCACTTCGTATTTGTTTCCCCTCTTGGTTCCACTGAACACAACCACGCCGATTATTTCTTTGCACAAAAAACTCGTATAATTTCATGCCCTATTTGAAATTTAGCTACCTGTTCGCGTTTTTGAAGACTTCTTTAAAACATATGCATTTCTGCTACGCCGGGAAATAGTATCACCTCCCGTTGAAGCGTGCGATGACAAATGAAAAATGAAAACAAAACCAGCCGTTAGTTATAAAAAACCCTCAGCTATTGGCAGTACTGAGAAGACTCGCGTAACCGCGCGAGCGCCACGAGAGGTAACATTTCTGGGCTAAGGAATTTGACCATGTGTTCGGTTAACTATCACTCTAATGATTCTGTCAATGTATTTGGATTTTTATTGATCCATAATTAATATCAAGTTACCCGATTTGTGAAAATGTAAAGACATAGAAAGTTTCTTCACACACTGATGAAATTTTGTCGAGAATAAACAATTCAAACGGTATAAATTTTGATCAAAATGTTTGCTTCCTAGTTGGGCCGATCAACGCCCTTATGGCTGATTCTTCGAAGAGAGACCGCGTTGTAGAACGATGGAAATATTCCCCTTGAGGTTGAAAGTATAGTGAAAGAAAACAAGCTGTGCTGGGTGAGTAGTTTTTGAAAGTGAACACATAAAAACACATTAAGTAAAGATGCGATGTTCATGCCCTCACGTGTCAGATATTTAGAAGTACAGCCGTTGCCATGGCAAAGACATAGTTGACTTTAATTGTTGACTTGTTGTCATAACAAAAAAGAATAACCATAAAAAAATTACTCAAATATTTATCAAGAATGTCTTTTAGTTCAATGAATGGATATCTTTTACATTAAAAGTGATTACTCAGTTGCAGAAATAAATACAATTTAACAATTGGTTATTTCATGAATGCTTAATAATCCTAATATCAGAGCTCATCACTCATGCCAGTGGTTTTTGAAATAATCCTGATTTCTGATGCAAATTTGCATTTATTTTCTGTGTTCAAATCAGTCATTGATGATTACACACTCATAGGAATATTCTAATACATCAATCATCACATGTGTACAACAATTAGACTAAATGAAAACCAACCTTTTGTAGTAATTATGCACTTTCAATGGCCCTAGTCTGGCTCAGAGATGTAAAATGTTGAACACGGTCTAAGGTGATTTACATTAGCTTGATCCTAAGAATTGGCCTGAATCCACTGTGGAACCAGGCTTAAACCTTGCATGAGAAATTTATTCTTGAGGGAAAAAATAATATGCTTTGATGAGTGATGTGCTTTCAGTTTATAAGTAAGCAAGTATACCCATAGGATTGCATGCTGCGATTATTCTGAATTCTTTGACCTTGAAAATTTGTCTATTGACACTCAATCTTGAAGAATTTTGTTGTTTATATAATCATGCATTTTATATTGTTAGGATTCTTTAGTAATTAAGTTGGAAGGATAAAGTTTAAGTGCAGTTAACATGATTGTATCATTTCTACCTGAGGTCAACAATGCTTCATATTGTATAAAATATTATTTACTATATTAAATATTGACTATAATAAATATTTTTGTTATATTTGATTCTGTCATGAGACTGAGAATTAAGTTATGTTATAATTTGCCACCTTCAATAATAATAATAATAATAATAATAATAATAATAATAGAAGCTAATTTATCTCAGGAACATATATAACATGCATGGAGAACTTCAACCTTTCAAGTAAAGGCCGTTGATAGGATGCATTGAATTAGCAAGATTGGTGAACTAGGTTTGAAGATTATATTTATACAGAATTTTAAAAGTATTGTAATTTTTTTGTTTATGTTATAGTATTACATATTTACTTTTATAAAATTATATTCCTCTCGTGCAATATTAAAGCCATTTTGCAGTTTTAGTTATGCTAATTATCTTGCGCAATTTTTTGACTATTTTTGTCGGGGGGGCTGCACCCGTTTTGTGACGTCACTTCTATTCGCGTTCTTCTGTTCGCGTTCTGCCTTGTTCAATTGAGTATGTCTTGAGCAGTTCATCGCAGATATTATAAAGTGTGTCTAAATAAAAATATATACGGTTCAAATATGTTATTAAGCGAATTAAGGAGAAAAACTTCAATAACAATCTCGCAAGTCATGGCGCTCCGTACAAAGTCAAAGAGGAATAATCCCCGAGCCGGTGCGAGGGTACTAATTCTGCCCGGAGATTATGAATTGCACCCGGAACCCGGGAGAACATAGCGAATTCTGAAGTTGTACAAAATGTCTTGCAGCTTGGACGTTCAATGGTCATGGTACTTGCAAGTATGCGCAAAATTCGAACGATTAAAGGTTGGTAATCAGCAACCTGCTGATTGGCTAAGACAAAAAGTATTTCTATGAAAAACGTCAGCAATTTAATTGTCATTTTGGAAACTATTTTTTTAAAAAGAATTTTCGTAAACACGATATGAAATGTGGAATCAAACAAAATGATATAAACACTCGGAAAATTCAATGCTAGCGGTGAAAAAGAAGGACTTGTAGTTTATAATACTTGAAGTGGTAGGTCTCTTTTGTTTATTTCGAATTGCTGTAAGATGCGTTTTATTTTCATTGAGTTGTTTGAGTATGAGCTTGGTATGTCCGCGTTTTGCGATGACCTAACCGATTATTTAAGGCTTTACATCTTCATTTTAACTTCAAAACGCCGGAGTTCTTGAAAGTGTAATTCGTAGTTTTGATATAACAAATTACACTTCAAAGCTTTTATGGAGTCGACTGCAATCTCTGCATGAATTCATTGAATTCAATGGACGAAAAACAACATTCGACGTTTAGTGTCTGGGGATTTTAATTATTTGTGCTGTTTTGATGTTTTGAAGGCGTAGTTATAGTGAAGTATTAACTCTTACTTATAATTTCATGCAACGTAATGGATGCAGCAGGAAAACGGGTGATTTATCATCATCATCATACTGGACTACTTTACAGGTGTAGCGCACAAAATATTATGGCTAATCTTAGGAAGAAGAAAACAGTTTTATTCAGTCTATACTGTAATTGAACTACCCACATGCACGCGTGTATTGATTGATTGTTCACGCTTATCGCGCTATTCAAAAAATTTCAAATTACAATTATTTGAATACCATTTTTAATGCCATTAAACGCGTATTCGAAGCAAAACCCATGCAAATGTTTCATTTAATATAACCTTTTCATGTGGTATTGACTGCGCTGTGTCAGCGTGACACATTCTGTGCAATAATAGTGATTTTTTAGTGTAGGTTTGAAAGTAGATTTGAAAATTCATATGTTGCCATTTCCATTGTGACATAACGCATGTGTTATTAAGGTCGGTTAGCTTCGTGTATCAAGTGTCAGTATATTGTAAGTGAAAGGGGGCGAGAACGCTATACAATCTTAGTACATATGTGCGAGCAGATTCTATCTTATTCAAGTTTGATGTGCGCTAACCAAAGTAAGTTGTAAATTATCTTGTTGTGTTAATCTTTTGTTATTCCAGAGTCTTGTTTTTAACCGTGTTTAGCGTAAATTGTATTAGTTATTCATGCTTATGTTTGTTGCGCGCATGCCGTAAGCTATGTAATTATTTTACACATGTAGTCCGAACCATATTCTATTGATATCCTATAGCGCAACCATACCACAATCTATTTACCTCAATCTCAAGACTCAAACTGAAGCCCTATGTAGAATCAACCATGTCCACAGAACATTGTATCATTTAAAATGTGTTGTTATATAATGTTTGATCTGCGTATAGAGTTCGTTATTCATTCCTACACATCACACTTGAATGGACTCTTGGACTTTTAGAGTCCAAGAGTCCATTGCAGTCCCTTTTAGTAATCAGCCCGGTTAGTTTACAAACAGTATGTAAACGTTTGAATACAAGCGCTGAATAGTGTTGCGCTTATGTCATAGCTCTGTGGTATTTGTGGTATTTATGTGGTAGTTCACGAATTGAGATATCCTTTGCTTCTAGCTGTCGTACAGCGCTACCTACTGTACATTCGGCTTTATGTCTGCTTTTAACGCGTTCCTAGGACCGCCAGTAACAAGGATTTGCTTCTTTGTAAGATAGATAGCAAGAATGTGACGTATAGCACGATATCTTCCGAGGAATAAAAAATTCGTGGTGGGTCGGAAGCTATTATCCACCATTAGCTACCGTTTGTCAGTTTGTGGATACCCGTATTCGCGAACTTTCTCGCAAAACAATCTATATCTAATATATCGCTTATATCTAAGTTCTAACCAATTATTTTGAGTTAAAGGAAGGGATAAATGTATATTTTCTGTAGAGAAATAAGTGGAAAAGTTCCTAAAAGCGAAATTCGCTCAACTAAGGAGCGGGGTTATAAAATAAAATGGAAGGCGGTGTTTCCATTTAATAGTGAAGGTATAGGAATATATCGTTCCATTTTAGAAAATGTAATTGCTGAAACTGCGCTCTGCGTTTATCGTTTTATTCAAGTATTTTGTCTTTAAAACCGCTGAAATACTCGTTCGATTGCTTAACCCTATATTGTTAGTTCGAAACTTACGAACACTAAGAAAGGAACCACTTATATTTTGGACTTATATTGTATTTTGGCTACAAGGTAAAGAGAAATTGAGAAGACCAAAGTAAGACAGTTATTATACAGTATGTTTTTTCTTTATCTGACCATTTTTCGGAATTCAAATTTCATTCATCAATGCAGACAGGTGTTCAAAAGAATTCAAAAGGAGCTATATACAACGTTTAAGAAGGCTATTTACACATAAAAAACTACAAATTTGTTTCAAAAGCACTCTAGCGAGTGCTCTCTCGTCAGGTCTAAAGTGTGCCAGCTAACTTCGGTTTTATTTATACTCGTTCGCTACACATTCTGTAATGAAAGCTTTCCTCCGTCACGGCATTTGTTAGCAAGTTCATTTCTACTGTTTAATGTACACAGATGGGGTTTACAAATTATAAAAAATTTCTGCTTAGCTGCGTCGCATTCATTTTGTTTTTGTCCCTAAACGATGCTAAGTGGTTGGTATATCTGGTTTTAAACTTGTTCTGTGTCAATCCAATGTATGTTTCTTTTGTTATGTCTGTCTCCACTGTCGCTTGGTAAATTAAATTTGTTGTTAAGCATTTTCCGTCCAGGGGACACGATGACCTATCTCTGCAATTACATGATTGGTTTTCTTCCTTATTCCCATCGGTCTTCCGTAATAACGCCTTGTTATGGTTACTGATCTTAGCTTGTAAATTGGGCATGCATGAATAGCTTAGTTATACCAGGCATTCCTTCTCCTAGATGTTTATCATACTTGAGGGTATAATTATGTACGCTTTTGTGCAAGGTCTGTTGGTAAGTGGGTGCAACTGCGTCGAAAGACTGTTGGAATCACGACGTCTAGTATAGTAATGTCTGCAGGACATTACTACTACGTCTCTACATTATCGTCCAGTATCGTGTATATAATATACACAAAGCAATGTCATGGATGCAGTTTACGCATACAGCTTTGCAAACGTGGTGGCAACATTTTGAACTTTAAATTGGTACAACTTTCCCTCTTTTTTGTGTAATTGACCAACACAAAATAAACAATTATTTACTGTTTAGGTTCGGAATACACAATGATTTGGAATATGTCCGCAGTATAGCAGGTGAATTCATAATGGTGAGTTTTTAAAGTGAAATATTATGTCAGTGATTGGTTGAGAGAAAGTTTCAACGGCGTTAGCGGCGATCCATTACGAGATGAAAAGCAGGGAAATTCTGAATGAAAAAGGCACAAATAAATGCACCAGAGAAAAATCTAATTGCTTTTGAAATTAATAAGACGTCTCCGGACAGTTTAGATAAAGTATATTATTCAATATTTTGTTTTTGTTTTTGTACTAATACGAATTCATATGCATTTCTTGTTTGTTTCAAGTGCAAATACATGCCTTATGCCATATAATAAACTTTTTATAAAGACCTCGCTAAGATGTTTGTAATAGATGTATATCGCGTATAATCGCATTAAATGTGGTGCAGCGAGTCATACAGTGTTGATGCTGTACAGTCTTGATGCGAAAAAAATCAAGAAAATCAGACTATAGAATTTCTATGGTTTATATTTGTATTATAAAAAGTATTATTTTTGAAAAATGGAATGTATTTTCTTGAGGTCATGTTTCGTATTGCAATTTCCTCAGGTAGTTAAATGATGTCCAGTTCTTTGTGTTATCCCGCTTTGTATCGAATAAAAGCGGACTCCATTTAAAATAGCTTTCTTTACCCTCTGAGGCAAACACGAATTGCAGTGGCGGACAACATGCCATATAAGAAGATTTCTTGTATTTGGTATGGGGCTGATTTTTATGTCAACGCGCGATTTCAGCTTTCACACTAGTTACTGTTGGTCGCTATTCTTTTCATTTAAGTACAAGCACTGTGCAGTGATTCGGTGGAATCACAATGAAACTACGACTATTTGTTAATGCACAAATCGTATTTGTATGCAAACCGCCTGTATATATATACGAGTTGCACGATGAGGCAGAAATTTAGAAAATATAACTCAAGGGACATATTAGATATTTCGTACTAAAAATTCCCTTTTTTAGGTAAAACGGATCATAAAGTGGACACAACACGATATTGACGATATTGCGTCTTGCGCCACAGATAAGTTAACTTGTATTTTCTTTCTTTCCCAATCGTACAGTATACCTTCCAGCAGCTTGAGCAAAATGATCTAGTTATCAATTTGTTTGGCTTTAATATTTGGGACAGCTGTGGCGATCTGTGATTGTCGCCGTGCTGAGATTGTAGTGACTCTCTTGTGCGACATTACTTCGTGACAATCAAAGGTTACAATCTCTGAACGCCGCATCGGTTGTATAAAACCTTTCAAGTATGTATTGCGTAGTTAAATCGTAATTAACTCCGCAATAACCAATTCTATTTAGTCACTAATCGTGGTTAAAAGTTACTAACCTTCATATACAACTGGCTCCTGCATGACTGTATAATTTCAAGGCATGCCAAATGCGGACGATGCATAATATAGTCCGTCCGTATAGGTCAAATCAAAGCTTCGAATGGCTTTTGGTGTGTAGTAACGTCGAAAGTAATTGTAACTAATCGGTTCATATAAACAATTGCAAAAAGAAATTGTTGCGTTGGCTGTAACATAAGCGTTAATCCCTGTTTAAGAGTTCAGATGTTATAACGTTGAGTATTTTATTGATTTTATGGCATTGGCCTTAATTCCCCCTCATACCAAAATTGTCTTTAAAAAATAGAATGCCTGAAAGGTCACATCAATTACATAATTAAACAAGGTCCAGAATAAGGCCTCCAGAAGGAAGTTAGAAGTTCGCATGAAACATTGATCTTTGTCGGCAATGAATGCTCAGAGCGCTTTATCAGGAAGCCAAACCAGCACAAGCTTGAATGCCACCATTTTTTCTTTGAAAAACTGATTGGTCTGTATCAAGGTCAAAGCAATTATGCGGTCTTCGCGATCATTGTTGAACGTAGTCTTAGATGATTATAAGTGCAGAAATACTTCGCTCGCATCCACATCACGTAATCGTTTGGTTGCCTAAAAACGGAAAGTAATTTTTATGTTCCTAAAACCAGTTCTCAAAAAAGTATCGAAAAATCTTTGTCTTTACTTTTAATTTTTAAAACAATTGTTTCTCACGATGCGTGTGTTCTATAAAAGACACATGTTTTTTATTGTCTTTAAAGTTTTATTTATGTTTTTGGAATTCAGGAAAGACCAGCAAGGATGGACAAAAATATATAGTTAATGCATATATATGTAAATAACCCGAATAGAAAATGGCAGACGTGGCCAACAAAGTGCTTCATTGAAAACTCTATGTACCGGGTATCCCAAAAAACAACGTTACCTGTTTGATTTAATAAAACGTAGAAGTTATAAAAGCAGGCAAACTAAAAAATAACCCAGTGTAGAAAGGGCTAACTTATATAGATTTTGATATATAACATTCATTTATCCGTGCGATATTGTTGAAGCAATTGATAATCAAAATTGAACTACCATTTTTGTAAATGTCAACAATTAGCATGAAACCGCATGGCCTGTATTTGTCACGGACAGAACGGTAGTTTGCAGTCACGTGTCGCGCGAGATGTACGTGGTGCGCTGATATTTCGAACTCGACAGAATAGAATAAGCAATCAATGCGGTAAACGACAGTTAATGATATCGAAATGATTTGTTGACTCTGCAAATTGACATCAGATCGGCGTGGTAGCAAAGGTTGTGTGGTGCGTAATCACAGTGGGTAGATATAGGTAGGCAGGTAGCAGAAATGTAGATACGTAGTAGATGATAGTAGATAGTAGCAGATAGTAGGTTCGAACTAGAGAACACGAAACAACAATAGCTATACTAAATACAGTATTGCGTGATCACATGCACATACAGCACGCAACTTTAACCATTTCATGCGCGGCCTATACATTAGATAGATAAAATAGCACGTCATGAACAGTAACCTGCATGCAAGACAACTTGACCAGTGTTCGAAGTGTTCCATAAACAAAATTAAATCTAAGGTTCGTAAATACGAAAATAAAGTCTTGGTAACAAACTAAATCTAAGTTAACAAAAGAACTAAATATAACTATGAATTTAACTCACTTTGGTTTACACGCGCACCAAAGACAACGATTTGAGCTTGATAGAGTATTTGCGCCAGCAGCGTCCAACACAAAACAAGTAAAACAAATAGCCACACCAGTAGCAGTTGTTATCGCAACAACGTCTATATGTTTCAACTGAAGGTGTTTTTGCCAAACGCATCAACTGATGCATGGCCGTCACACCCCTGCCAAGTTCTGCATGCGAATTAATATTGCTGGCGTCTTGTTGATGGTAAAATATATCAATATATAGAAATTAAATGCGTTTCAAAACTAACATGGCCAATTATGATTTAGTTTACTTTTTTTGAAAAGAAAGTAATTTAACTGTTCAAAGTTTACGTACGTGCAACTCGATGCATGTGGTGAGTTTGGTGTATATAGGACTCAAAATATTTTTTAACACCTTGAAACGGTCATGAATAGCCTCCGCCTACTGGGAAACCGCCTTGACTCCCTCTCTTCATCGACCTTCGGCTCCCACGTCTGGACACACTATTTAGTATCCAGCGAATGTCAATGAATTAACACGTGTTTATTTTTCTTCCGTCATTTCCAATTGACTTCGATTTTCAAGATGATTCTATAAATGGTGATATAAGTAAAACTCTTCTATAAATAGTGATATAAGTAAAATGTTCTCAGTGGAAAATTCATTCTATTATGGCAAATAAATTATTCACAATTGGACATGCTAGAATAATTTCTTTCATAAACTTGTAACAAGGGCAACTAGAGTAAATTAAAAATAACACTATACGGCAAACGGCGTTAACTAGCTTGTGTACAATCTGCTCGACGAGTAAATCCTTAAAAAGGAACTATGATTCGGCAACTGGGCTCGCTTTATATAATTTATTTCCGAATTATGTTTAACCTGGTACTCTAGTTTCTTAATAGCACTGAAAAGGGATACCCTGAGTATCAGGTTTGGTTTGGGATGATAGCAGATGTAAGTATGACTGCCCTGTCCTTGAGTATCAGGTTGAGTTATATCAGCATACACGCCCGCTGCTTTAAGCATAGAGAAAGCTTTAGGTTTCGAAACTGCACTATTCTTGGATCTTTAGTTTTGTTTTCTTCTAAACTAACTTGTTTTGCCAAAAAGAATGCACTTTACTACCGCATGTCGGCATGATATGGAAAATTAGAGTTGCTAACAAAATTTTTCTTGTTATCATAATGTACGATAATTTAATATAACATAAGTATAAAAGAGACATTTAAAATATAGTTAATTATTAAAAAAATGCGTGGTCAATCATGAATTAAGCGTTTTCAATGAAGTGAAGCGTGTTCTTTAAACCGCATGTTACGATTAGTTTAGAAAGTTTTGCAACACTCAATCCCCACTTACAATGAAAAAAAGCCATAAACCCTTCTCTTGTATTCATTTCTTTGTCAACATAACGTAAAACCAGGGACAACTGCTCCTTATGCATTGGAGGAATCTGAAGCCTCATCAGCAATTATAGAATACAATGCGAAGGTTAATAGGATGCAAATGATGCAAAACATTAGTTTTTAGTTTTTATATGTAGTTATAAGAATCGGCCCCTTGGAAAGCAGCTTAAGCTGAAGGGTTACCGTTGTTAAATAATTTATCATTAATAATAATTATTATATAATAAAAACAATTAAGACGAGGAAATAAGTGTCTATACAGCTAAACCTATAAGAAACTTTGCCTGAATTGTGGCATCTACACCTTCTGCATACCAGTTAATTCCTGAACCCTTTGTTCCAATTCTAAACAAGAAATGAATAAATATAAAATGAAATAAAAAGTTTGGGTTTGATTTAACTGTATGAAATGAAAGTTAATGTTTATATGATGGGTACATAAATATCGAAAAAAATGTATAGAAGTGCATGTCTAACCGGCGAGTTTTCGTTCTAGTAACTTCAGGTCTCTCATTGGCCATATAAGATGAAACCTGGATATGACGGTCTGTCACCAGTTTTGTCACGCAAATATTGTTTTCTTCCAAAACTTTTATTTGCTGTTTCAAGGAGTCCAGCTCCATCGCATTTGAGTTTTTCACCTCTGTTGACTGATGAAACATTGAAATGTATCAATAAGTTTGCAAAAAATAAAAATTGTAACAACACTGTTTACATGGGCTGTTTATAAAAATTACAAGTAAATTGAGTGACCCGTTTACCTTGATAACTTGTGTATCTAAATAATGTTCCGAACTATGTCTAATGTGCTGCCAGAACCCAAAAGACCACTGTGCCCGGGGCTATCAACACGCATATCAGATGCCACAACAATTGAATTTCACTTAATTTCTTCTAGTCTCGACAATTTCTCTTTTTTCCAAACCTTGTACACGGTTGGGATAACGTAATATTTTAAAATCTTCGATAATTCCCGCTGTCTTACGTTTAAGATCTACGACGAGAATAGCCGTAGCATTTTAGATGACTCCATCCCAGTAGCTAGAACTCCCGATGCCAAAATTAAATGAAATACGGGCATGCCATTTACTGTGGGACCAGTCATCCATTCGAAATGGTGGTTGCTTTTGCTTGTACAACAGCGGATTATTTTACAGGACGACCCTCGTTGGCTTTCCACTGTGACCGTACATTTCGAACCACATAGTCTGCATACCCCGAAAGCTTCCAAAACTGCGTCTTCAAAAACGACAAACTTCATTTGCTCTTGTCGGGGTTTCCCATTTTGCAACACAACCCGTGTTTTGGGGAAAACATCCTCGCAAGTGTCGTCACTTTCGCTAGTAGTCTCCTCGCTTGGTGAGTAGTCATGTTCTGCCGACTCTTCACTTTTTCTGCTTTCCTCGTCAATCTCACTGTGTTTTTTGCTTGTTTCAAAGACAGTACAGGAGTCCCCTTTTTGCTCTGGGAGTTATTAAGTAAATATTCTAATGGGGATCCTGTCTCTGATGTGCGAAATGACTGGAGAAAACTTGACGTAGCATCGATGAGGGTTTGTGTTTTTACCGACCTTATCTTTGGTTTGATTGCGGTCGTCTGGGTGTATTTGTTTCTATGAAACGCTTGGGAAGTTCGGGCGTACTTGCACTGCTGGGAATTGTATTTACTTCAACTTCCTCGAGGATAGTGTCGGCGTCTAATAATTGTTCATATTCGACTACGCTAACACTGCTTTCTCCGGAATCTTCTTCAGGACTCGCTTTCTCTTCAGACTTTTTAAGATCCGCAACGCTCTTTAAAAAATAATATTCACTTGAAAATAAGCAACTTTGCAGCTATTGGCACTGACACAAAGCAATTTTGAATTTTCCAACATGAATATTAAAATAACGTACCTTTTTTTTGTTGTCTTCTTACAGTGAGATCCCTTGTCCTACCACTAGTCGTGGCTGGATTTTCTAACGCTCCATGTAATGTTGGTAACGCATCCTTTGTACCTTGAGTGCATCACACTGAGAGTGTAAGTGAGCTTTTAGAATACAGGCGTTCGTTAAATGTGACCTCATTTAAACTGTGCATATTTGAGGACGATTACTGATGAGATGGTCAATGAACAGTTATTGTTACGAGATTTGATGTGCACGGGTATCTGGTGTTCAAGGTTTGATGTGTTGGATATCTGGTGTTCGGGATTGGATGTGGGTATGGGGTAAACGAGAGTTGCATGATGCAGGTATCATATATTTCGTATAGTTGATGTAAGCTTCAGGTATTTTGTTATATTGACCTCGTCTCCCCCTTGATGGTCGAAACGATAAAAACTCAATCAGGGAGATCCTTTGTTTGCGCAAGGCTCTTAGTCCTCGATTTAACCACTCAGAAGAGACACGGGCAATAGTATCGTCCCTTCGAACAGTACTGCGGTGAGGTATAAATCAGTTTCCGTAAAGAGAGGGATTACGGTTTTCAATGTGGCCTTGGAAGTATCTTATGATCACTTACTCGCAGAAAAAAAAGAAGATTTATACCATGCAAAATTATTATTTGGGCTTGTTTTAATTTAGTTATAATTGTGAGTTCAAAAAAACGTTACATATATTTTATGATATTTATCTGTTTAAACCTTAATTTATACTTAATTGCGTATCAAAACGGTATCTGTCAATCTGATACGAAAACCTATTCATTTGATGAACGCGCGAAATTCGCCTATCCCAGCAAAACATTTTACAAAGAATAGCTTTTTTAATCCATAAAAATATTCGTGTTTTTTAAAAAAATATAACCGTTCTTTGGAACGACACTTGCCATAACGTATGTGTGTAATCAATGGCATAAACGTGTGCAAATGTGGATTCTTTCATGCGGGATTTGTAAATTTAAATACAAAGGATTTCAATGAGTTCTTCTCCATTTCAAAATTGAAAAATAAGTATCGAAAATTGGATGCTTATTTCCAATGATTAAATGAACTTGAAGTCCAAGATATTCTAAGATATTAATCATAAAATATTCACCGCATTACAACAAAATTTTTTTTGGGTCCAGTTTGGTCTTTGCCTGAATATTTATTATGAATTAAAACTTCTTGTTGCTTACTTTTCACCATGTATGTCGTATATGTTTTTTGTTTTCTCTAACGTAACGTGCGTCCTTGTGTGTTCTTCAAATTTATGTTTTCATAAGTAGTATTTCTATTGCATTGTCCGTTGTTTTGTTTACGTTTTCAATTAGGCAAGTGACTTGTTTGTGTATATGTGCTTATTATTATTTGAGACTCTTTCTTGATTCTATACACTTCCTCTTTCGTGCTACAAAAAGTGTGTTCTCGGCAAATAAACTTAACCGTGAACAGGCAAAATGTTTTCAATCTTATTCTTCATGGTCCAGGCTCGACGTCTCATAATGGCATTGGGGTGTATAACAGAAAAGTGGTATGACGCCGACCACTATTGAAGTTCCTAATTACATTGTCTTGTGTTAGCAAATTGAAGAAAAAGTAATGAATGTCCATGTGGAAGTGTCCGGATTGCAATGAGTTAATTATTATTGCCAAAAGGATTTTGCGAACATTGTGTTTCAAGAAAACATTTATATATTTGGAACTCTTGTATCTTTTGACGCCCAGAAAGGAATCATCAATGCAAATGAAATAATGAACTAATTGGACATGAAGACGCTCTCCTGAAATACTGAGATCCTAGGCTAGAGTTGAAGTAATATTCTTTCTTTTGAACTTCATTAAAAGAAGTATCTACCTACCTCCCTGTATTTTCCCTCATCTATCATTGTAACCATCCTATCTAACACTGGCAGTTGGTGAACATTCAAAGAAAGTCGCACAACCATCATATTGTACTAGAAAGAATTGCAAGGTTGGTACGTATTATTATCAATGGCAATCGCTCTCCCAGGCATATTCCTTATAGTAAATGCTACTAACAGTTGCTCTGAGATTATAGAGGAACGTTTCACCTACCCCATTTAACACCTCACCTATCGTCAATAAGAACTCAATTCAACCCATGCACGAAATACCTCAACCACTATGCTAAAACAACACCCATGCTTAAACTGGCGCTTCTAATCAACATGGACCTCCTACCTCGTTAAAACCACCATCAACAACTATACCAACTCAAAAGTCCATCGTCGATCAACCGTGAAAGAGACGATGTATCTAAACATAAGTTTAGATTTTGGAAATAGTATTTAGTATACAGTCACAATCCCAAATGTCTTTGCCGTTTGTAATTTATCGAAAGCACAACACACAAGAATGAGTCATCTAAATCACATCTTATCGAGCAATATACCTCGAGTCAGCTCAAACAACAATTTTACAGAAAAAAGGCGCTACCAAGACTAAGCAAAGGTTGGAAAATATTATAGATTTCGAATGTGTTAATGGAAAAACCCGGCATAATCCTGCTTGTGGACATTGGTCAACTAAAAACAAAAGAATTGAGAGGATCCTTTTCAATCCACGCCGCATATTACATGGATGACATTTTTGAAAAATACGGAACAAATTACTATACAGGGCAAGACACTTGTAAAGATTGTCAATGTTGAAGAAGCCAAGCTGAATCCGGAACTATTATCACACTTCGCACACATCAACTTGTATTAGTACCTAAACAATGTTCAGGTTATCTCAAAAAGTGCTTCCTCTGTTTCATGGTGTTTGGCCTCAAGTCACACTGAAGAACGTGTCCCTATCTAATGATAAATTGGGATGTTCTTGTAATTTTGTAAACCTTGTGCTTCACTTTGAGCAATTATAAGGTGGTTGTGGCGTCCCCACATTTACTAGGTGATTTATTTCAAATACGAGGCTCCTGGCTCTTTATTATTTGTTTTTCTTTACACTGTATAAAACTTCTTCACCAAATTCTCTTCCGTTCCTTCTTTCTTTAATATGAATCATAATGTGATAAAATATGAATCATTCACTCCACCTGGCTGGAAAGAATCCACATTTGTAAAGCAGTTTGATACACCAGGAACCTGTGTATTTATTGATTAAATGGCAAAATGATTTTGTCTCGCGATCACGTATTTCACAACAGTGAAAGTAAAATGCGGAAGCACACAAATAATTTCGAGGAGCATTTTTTATTGAATGTTTTGCTATCCATCTTACATCGTATTTCGCAATGCGCACGATATTTAAATTGACTTGAAGGCCAGCAGGTGGTTCTTTTATAGGTCTTTATGCCGGCCTTATACGCTGTGCATGTCAAAGAATATTTCATAAATATTGGAGTTGTAGTAATTGTCTATGTTCCCTCAAAATTTTGTTTGCAAAATTCTTTATGATCTGCATGAATTATGCAGTGCAAACTTATCGAGAAACTTTGAAAGTGCAAACTTTACAACAGAGTCTTTATATATACATATATATGTATATAGATTATTGGCCACTACAGGGTTGTCATGGCTTGCCGAAATGATAATATCGTGAGATAAAAATCGGTTACTTTTTCGCGTATAAAACTTTGATTCATATAAAAAGAAATTTGTTTAAAATACATAACTAAAAAACAACGAGGAGAGTTTTTTTTTTAAAAAAATCGATGTGATCGAAAAAATGGAAAATATGAAAAAATAGGCATGGGGTATATGTTGTGGGGTTTATAGTGTGGGTTATATTGTGTGTGGATATTCAAAGTCGGATTTTCAGGGGTCAGGTCGTGTTTTTGTCTCTGGTGGTGGTTTTTGTTATTAATTTGTCTGAATGGCCGAGTTGAATGGCCAAAACTCCAGCTGCTTTACCGTCAGCGTTCGTGGATCATTATCATTTAATGAAGCCTCAAGGATATCTTTTTCGACGAGACTAATTTCCTCTAGCTTATCATGATAACTTGTCAAATGGTATTCTGTGTTGGTATTCAAATTATCCGCCATTGATTCAAATTTCAAAATAGTTTGTTTTTATAATTTTGCCGCGCTTTTCGATTATCAGGGGGGTGGTAGCCATTGAGATAGGTATAGTGCTTGGCCCCTTAGCCTCGCTTTCATGTAGTTATGACGTAATTACCGAAAGGTTCATTCTTATATTGCGCGTCGCTATACAAACAACTAATGCAGTCTAATGCAATTAATGCATAAAAAGTCACCCTACCCAGTCTCCCAATCGTTTTTTGGTTCGGCATGAGAAACACTGCACCTGTTTTTGAGCGACTTTAACTGTGGTTATACCAGCTTATCCAGGGTAAAAAACACGCAGCGTCAGCATTTTAGGGTTGTTGCTTGGGTTCTGTTGCGTGGGTTCCACGCGTGGGTTTTTGTTTTGTTTCGGAATGGTTCGGAAAACGTTCGGGCAAAGATTGGATAGCAGAAAAAACACGTAAACAAGGTTGAATTTGAAAAAAATATATATCTTTTTAATATGACAACAATAAATCAGATTTTTTAAACACAAATACGAAGAACAAGTAACCATAAGAAATAAACAAGTGTTCACAAAAAAAAAAGGTGAGCAAAACGTTTTTCTAGCCACATGCCGTACGCCTCCGTCTCTACTTTCGGGCAATGTTGATGGTTATCGGTGTAATCCACCAAATGGTTGCCACATGTTTCTACCCAACCCAGTTCCGTGAAAAGATGCTCTGCCTTTGGACAACCAAGATCCTTGATATTTGGGTAGGGAATTTGTAGACTCTTGAGCAGGTCTTTTTCATAATGGCCGCCTTTGAATGCGAGAGTTGACTTGTTATTCTTCTTCTTCTGTAAAATGTTTCGATGATGGAGGGGAGATGCTTTAATTGGTTTGTACTGGTTGGACTGGTGAATGGCAGGTGATGAATGTTTCTTGTTACGTAGCGGCAGGACTTCGGGTCTTTGGATGATAGAATGTTCCATGGCACCCCAATATTGAAAAGAAAGGATAATGCATATGTTTCGCCGATGGAAAGTAGCCCAAGTTCCTTGCAATGGAATTGTTTGTTGATGTTGAACCCGTCCATGTCGATGACACCGACGATGTCGTTTGCAAGGAATTGCAAGAAAAGGAATTCTTCAACAGTTATGGACGACCTCCGGAACACTACCCTTTTTGGGGGACTTTCTAAATCAGTATTCTTTTAAACACAACACACGTAAACTGCAAAGCGCATGGTCCGGTGTATGCGGACAATATTGTATATTTTACCTTTATCATAACTAAACATATACCAAAAAAAAATTATCATAACTAAACATATACAAAAACACACAATTTTACAAAGAAATCTTATACATCATGCAAGATCATAATATTGTGTCATCTACTGTCGTGTTGGCCTTGTCTCCCCTTTACCGGGCCAAACGACAGAAGTTCTATCTGCGAGGCCCTTTGCTCGCGCAAGGCCCTTCTTCTCCGTCTAACCATCCGGAGGAGAATCGTGAGCAATAGCATTATCCCTACAATCAATCCCAAAACGAGGTATAAAGCGAGTCCAGTGAGGGTGCCGCTGTGACTGAATAAGGTTGAGGTTTTCTTCGTTTTCTGGGTTGAAATACGGGAAGTTGCCGGGGTTAAGGAAGTGACCAGGGTATGAGCTCTTGAAGTGGTATCTGTTTCAGATATGGTCGTCGTGGTATCTGTTTGAGAAATGGTTGTAGTGTCTGTTTGAGAAATAGTCGTCGTGGTATCTGTTTGCGAAATAGTCGTCGTGGTTTCGGTTTGCGAAATGGTTGTAGTGTCTGTTTGAGAAATAGTTGTCGTGGTATCAGTTTGCGAAATGGTTGTAGTGTCTGTTTGAGAAATAGTTGTCGTGGTATCGGTTTGCGAAATGGTTGCAGTGTCTGTTTGAGAAATAGTTGTCGTGGTATCGGTTTGCGAAATGGTTGTGGTGTCTGTTTGAGAAAGGGTCGGGGAAAAAATTACGAAAGTGGTTCGGAAAGTTGCCAGGGTTGTGGGAATGACGAAGGTGTCGGTATGAGTGGATGGGATTAGGGATGTGGCTCAGGTGATGGTCTTCAGGCTTGTCGTTGTCTTAAATACACCTAATTGAAAGTTATTATACATTAAATAAAACGCAACAAATGTTATACCATATGATATAAAAAACAAACTTACAATCACTCGCTATGTTTATCTGTGTGTCGTCAATGGTCCAACAATCGAGTGCCGAGTTTTCACGAACATTCAAACGTTGTAAATTTGGAAATACTTCTAGTAGCTTCGTCAAGTTAACAGTCGATAAATGATTTCTTCTCAAGTCCAGTGTAGCAACCCAGGTTTGTCTTACTCCCAGCAGCGTACTAAGATCTCTTAGATCCTAGTATCTGCAATTAAGGTACTTTATAACGCGCCTCTCGATTCACGTCTCACTGCTCAAATGCACAAATAATAGTAGGATAACTTGTACCAGAGAAAACATTTTCTGTGAAAATACACTCGACTAAGGTCGCTTTACAACTCATCTGTTTAAACGTTCAGTGTTTGCTCTTTTATGCAATCGGATATTCAATCGGTTAATCATAATTAAATGGTAATTTTCCTGCCCCGAAAGAATAATACGAAAGCAATGCAAAAAGTGTGAGAACACATTTATCTCGGAAACGATAGTTGCCTGTAACCCCATGTCTATGAAAAACTTGAAAGCTATGCAAAAAGTGTGAGAAGGTTAAATCTCAGTGTGCGGCATACTCCCCCTCGCCCGATTAGATAAATAGATAATGCGCAAATCAGCATAAATTTTTTATTTAAACCACACATAATTCTTGTACAACGGTCTCAACGTATATAACTAACGTTTCTCAATCGTATTTAACGTTTCTAAAATAGAAATATCTTTGTGCTCAACTGCGTGGGCAATAGAAAAAATATGGTAAATGTAATATAATCACGAGATTACTGTCTCTCCTGGGAGAAGGGTTACATCCAACTCTTAATGTCCCTCCACGCAAATTGCTAGCGGCTTCTGAACCAACGGGTTGTCTCGAATGCATAATAGCATAGGGAAAGTTGCTGCACTCACAGAGTTCTTCTGCGAGCTGAAAATCGTCTCAAACACCGCAAAAATTCTTTTGTTGAGAAATCTCTCACGAAGTCTAAATGTAACGCTCTACTCACACAACATGAAAATAAAGCAATGTAAACCTTATCGGTTCCGTTGGTTGCATTTTGACAAACAATGGTCCGGCGAAATGTATCCCAATTTTGCAAATGGTTCGCTTTCTTTTACCCTGAATTCATTTGGCGCGTTATAAGACTTTCCCTCTAGTTTCTTACACACCGTGCATTTGTTCCTTTCTTGTTTTTCTCGTCTTCCTTACTCTGGTTACCATACACTACCTTCCTCACACTCTTTCTCACAGATCGAAACATGGTGTAGGCCTCCACATACATGACAAGTGCTATTGCGTGCACGACAATTCTTAGCTACATGACCCTTATTTATTCATTTTTTCATCTGCTAAATTCCTCGCTCTTATGATTTCCAGTGCAATAAGCACAGAAAATACCTTCTTTCTTTGTTAACAACGTGTTGATTGTTCCCGGTGGACGGCGTCGCCTCTGATATTCTCCCTTTTGGTTGGTCGCCTGGCTGATTAAATCATGGCACTCACGCAATTCTATCTCTGCCAACAATGCCTTGACCACGTCGTTCATTTTCCATTCCGTATACTTCTCGCCCCTCGTTTTTGTCAGGTTTAGCAAACACGACGCGACGTCTAAGACGCCGTGAAAATGGCGTGGCAGATGAGATTTTACTTCCGGTCAAATCTAGGACGGCAGTCGTGTCGCGTTTAGGCCGTGAAAGCAGCTGTTTTGACGTCCTGTCTAGGACGGCAGTTTGAGATATCCTTTTCTCGTCAAAAAAGGTAAGCCATTTTTTTTTAAAACAGATAATATGAGACAAATACTTTATAAGAAATGTTCCAATCAGATTTCTGGTCTGACTTACCTTTTAAAAGGTCAAATTTAGCATAAACAGGAAGTGGATAGTTAATAAGCGTGGGCGGGTTTTCCCCAGTTATAAAAACATAAACAAACAGATGACTGAAATTAAAGTTAAACGTGCCATATCCTTTCAAAACTCCTAATAAACTATAGCATTTATTTAAAGCTCGTTTCGCATTTGATCCTCGTATAAGATATATAGTCTTGTGCTAAAAAAACGAAACGGATTCGGCAAAACAGAGAAGTAAAACTGTTTTTTGTATAAAAGCTATACTTCGCCTTCAGAATATTCTTCGGTTTACTTCGGTAGTTTACATATTTTTCCACACAAAAATACACATTTTTTTCTAATAATCTATATTTAAATATTTACCTTTGAATGCTAGCCCAAAGAGAGGTAATTTAACAATTTCTAAACTAAATTTGGTGGCAGAAAAGACAAAGAAAAAAAGGCCCAGCAACAATAAATTGTGCTCATCATCCATCTTTTATAATAATATATATATATGATATCACATTACAGGTAAAAAAATAAGAAAAAGATGGATGCCGCTGAGGATCTTAATGAAAAACTACAAAAGAAGTATACTTATTCTGTTTTATATACTGTAACTTAATGATAATAAGTAATGATATAATATAAATTTTACAGCTCTGTTTGACAAATATACAGTAATTTACATCATAATATTGCCAGGCCAGCTATGGTATGGAATCAGGATATGGACAAAATCATGTTGCAAGAGATGGCAGTAGAAGAAGTACTGCACCACAAGTCCAAATCTAGAAGCAGAGGTATATCCTGGCAGCGGGTTGTCAATAAAGTGAATGATCTGCCAAACTTTGAGGTCAATGTTAAGTCTGTACGAGATAGATTTAAACTGCTCACAAAGAAGCATAAAGCTAAAATGGCAAAACAACAGCGGACAACTGGTGGAGGAAGTGTTGACCGAAGTGAGTTAGAGGTCTTGTTGGAAGAGCTCATTGAAATCGAGGATGACACAAACCAGAGGGCAGAAGAAGAATGTAGGGAAAAAAAGAATAATGAGAGATGATGAAGACCGGGAAAAAGCATTGGAGATGAGGAAGAGAGCATTGGAGACTTTGGGAGAGACAAGAGAACGACTGAGGCAGACATCCAGTGAAGAAAAAAGACGGCGATCAGCAAAGAAGTCGATGCAGTTTCTAGAGGAAGCTATCGAAAAGAAGCAAAAAATGCAAGAGGAAGAAAAAAAAGCAAGAGAAGAGGATCGCCAAGCTCAACAAGAAGTGCAAACAACATTTTTTAAGCAATTGGAGGCATGCTTTCAACAACAAACTGCACAGCATACAGTTACAGAACAGCATTTATTACAGAGCCTGACCATGCAGCAACAACAGCAACAGCAACAAATTCATCAATTTGCAGCAATGCAAAGTAACATGTTGACATTGATGGAACAGCAGAGGCAACAATCTGAAATGATAATAGAAATGCTCAGAAATACAAACAAATAATTTATTCAGGCAATATTATTTTTTTTCAGCAAAAAATTTGAATAACTGAATTTTGATTAATGTTTGATATTCAATTACATGTTATACATTCAAATGTTTTAAACATCATTAACAGCTTGTAATAAATCTAACAAGTTATAAATTGTTTTGTGCTCTTCATGAAAAATATTGTTCTAACATTGGAGGTGACAGTTCAAAGAATTCAGACACAATGTTTCCATATAAGCATGTGTGGGCATTTTGAAGCAAAGCAGAAACAATGTAATTCTTCCCAATAGCACTCAGGTTTATTTTTTGTTGTTTCTTCATGTCGATAAAAGCAAAATAATTGCATATGCTGCCAAACATCCATTCAACTGAAATTCTCACTGAACTCATTGATTTATTAAATAACTCCATTTCTGGGGTGAGTTGCCGGTCTTTAAATGGCCCTTGCAGATGGACACCAAGTGGGTATGCCGGATCACCATAAAGACAGAGTGGGGTCCCATTGTACACAGCATGCTGTTCCAATAATGGAAGCAGCCCGGATTGATAAAGCATGGTGCTATCATGCCGTTTCCCCTCATATGGCCCAGACAGATTTGCAATCAAACCATCTGGCACCACAACACTCTGAAATTTTATTGCATGGTCTCTTTTATACCCATTGTACATTGACTTCTGATTTTTGTTTGGCCTTGCAATCTTTCGCACAGTCCCATCAATAAAGCCAAAACAGTTTAACAGAGGGGAACCATGATTGTGTATGCTGTCAGCATACCTGCTAAGGTTTTCAGGAGAAAGAAATGGTTGCTCTAAACTTTCGAGGCGATGATGATGTGTATTGAAGACCAGGCTGAGCATTTTGTTGAAAATTAAACAAATTTCACTGGGGTTACGACCAAATCTGCTGACCATGTCAGTATAGCGACAAGGGTAGGCCAATCTTTTGAGAAAAATACATAATCCCTCCAACCCACTACATGTGGTTCGCTGAGAGCACACAATTTTCTCCGGAATGCCAAGACAGATTAATAAGCGTGCTATAACATTTTTTCTGAAGCGCAACTCTTTGTAACACTCCGTATCATCCCAATTCTCAAACTCAAATTTATCAAATTTCCAATATGGAAAAATCTCTCGTGATTGGTTTGTTGTATAAAGATAGACATATTCTTCCATATCAATCACATCCGATAAATAGGCAAGTGTAAGCTGATCGCGAAATTCTTGCAAATTAATTGTTGCCATTTTCATTTGAGTGCAAGTACAAGACATGCAAAAATACAGTTATTTAACCATCTACATCTCCTATGCAATGTCAGAAGGACAAAAATGTTCTTCAATCAGTGTATTCAGTGACCTTTTCTAGTACATGTCAATGGTTTACAATATATTATAAATAAAAAAGCTGAAGTACTTACTTTTTCCAAATGATATTTCCTACGCCTTTCCGGCCTAATTCAGGTTTATTTACATCGGAACAGCCAAAAAAGTTTGCCAACGATGTTATCCATATTAGACACCGAAAACATAGAGAATCGAAATAAATTCGATAATAAATTCGATTTAAATCTTTTCTGCTACGACCGTTCTTCAAGAGTGTGCTAAATCACATTTTGTTTACGACGTGGTGGCGTCCTAGACTCAGACCCCGCGCGCAAAAATGACGTCCTACTTGACGTCGCGTCGTGTTTGCTAAACCTCTCTATTCTCCCTTTTGGTTGGTCGCCTGGCTGATTAAATCATGGCACTCACGCAATTCTATCTCTGCCAACAATGCCTTGACCACGTCGTTCATTTTCCATTCCGTATACTTCTCGCCCCTCGTTTTTGTCAGCCGAACTACCTCTGCATGCATGGCAGTTTGTTTAAGATCGACAGTACTACAATCTCCGAGTAGACTTCCTCTTTAACACCTAGCGCCTCTTACCCACGATAACTGGTTTCCACTACCTCGAAAATCTTGCGCAGACGTTCCGTGTCGTTTCCATTAAACGCTGGCTTCAAATTTAGCATATCGTTGATGTACACCCGCTGTACGATTGTTTCATTACCGAATCGTCGCTCGAGAAGCTTTACAGCCCGCTTTGTAATTCATGGATGTCAATAGACCGGGAGCCCAGAGGGTCGAGCCTAGCTGGAAAGCAAACCAATTTTAATGCACATAGTGATGTTCTACATGCGTACGAATATACGAAAATGAACGTCTGCCGGGCATACGCTGGTGGGCGTGGTTAGGATGGGCACGTGAAAGATGCGAAAAAATCAGCTAGATCAGCTGTGAGATAACCGAAAAAAATATTTGCCAAAATGTTCAGCATAACTCTTGTAGTTACAAATGTCCACTGCCAGACATATTGGGTGGTGGGTTGGCCGCGCCAGACAGCCTCGAAAGCCCACTCCCCAAATTTGTCTAGATCAGCTTTGAGATAACCAAATAAAATATTTTGCATGAGGTTCGGTATAACTCCATTAGTTCCAAATTGCCACTGCCAGACATTTCGAGTGGTGGATTGACCACGCCAGACAGCCTCGAATTCCCTCACCTCTAGAAAATTGTTCATGATCATCTATTTCTAGATAATCAGCAAATTATATACTTGGAAATATATATATAATAGTTACCAAAGAATATTGTCAGACATTTCTGGTGGTGAATTGTTTTTAACTCAAAAATTTGAATATAACTCATCACAGTTAATAGAAATGAACTTATTTAAGCCTAGACTGTATACAATCGGCCTGAAAAGCAACAGTACAAAATATTTGCAGTCCATTTCTGTCCGACATTACCAATTGTAATCTACACTGCGTCCAAGAATTATATGCAAAAGAGAGGTATGTGCCGGTGGAAGACAGTACTTGTCAACAGAAGATCTGTGGAATGCAATTAAAACTACTACTCATGCTCTCATATCAATGATTCATCACTGGTTACAAATGACAGATGGAAAAGCTGTTGTTGTTCGCGCTGCCTTCCTGGATTTCAAAAAGGCATTTGATATTATAGACCATAACCTTCTGATAGCCAAGCTTTTAAGCCTTGGTGTCAAATCCTCAACCATCAACTGGCTTATTGACTTTCTCAGAGGCCGACAACAGAGAATAAAACTTAATAATCAATGCTTCTCTGGTTGGAAAAGTGTACCGGCTGGAGTGCCCCAAGGAACATGTCTAGGCCCATGGCTCTTCGTAGCCATGATCAACGACTTAGAATTGTCTGGAAAAACGGACTCACTGATGTGGAAGTTTGCAGACGATACCACTATTTCCGAACTAATTTTACAAGATCAAGAAAGTCATCTACAACAGGAAATTAATCATATTGCTAAATGGTCGATGGAAAATAAGCTGATTTTAAATCCAAAGAAATGCAAAGAAATTACTATGTGTTTTAGTAAGACCTTTCCAACGTTTAAAGCAGTAGAGGTAGTTAATCAACCCTTCGAAAGTGTTCAGAAAATAAAAATTTGGGTCTTACGATGAGAAATGACTTGAAATGTAACGATCATATCAATGACATTACTAAAAAGGCAGCAAAGCGTTTGTATTTCATCAAGCAATTAAAACGGGCTGACATAGCCTCAAAAGACCTTGTTTGCTACTATTGTGCTATAATAAGATCAATTCTAGAGTACTCCTGTCAAGTGTTTCATTCTAGTTTACCAAAATACCTATCGGATGAATTGGAACGTGTCCAAAAAAGAGCAATGGGTATAATTTTTCCTGGAGTCAAATATGTTGATGCATTAGAAAAAGCCAATATTCCAACCTTATTTGAAAGACGGCAATCTCTATGTACGAAGTTTTTTGATGAAATCGTGGATAACAAGGACCATAAACTCACCAATTTATTACCGGAAAGAACCAACGGTATTAATAATCAGTTAAGGACAAAGAGAACATTTCAAACGATCAAATGTTATACAAATCGTTTTAAAAACTCTTTTATGCCAAATTATTCAAGTAGACACACTTCTTAAATGTAAATGTAATCTTTTAGCATGTGATGTCATATAGCTTGTTTAGGTTATGAACTCTAATTTTTAATGCTTGTAGTTGTAAATATATTAATAACTTTTAAAATATACATATTTTTACCATTCATATTGATGTATTATACATGTAATTCAGTCTTAATGACTGCGAGATGTATATTTATTAAACGATTTGATTGATTGATTGATTGATTGATTGATTGATTGATTGATTGATTGATTGATTGATTGATTGATTGATTGATTGATTGATTGATTGATTGATTGATTGATTGATTGATTGATTGATTGATTGATTGAGGTATTTCACCTGATGCAACAGGAAACTCACCGCATTGATGGATCGAAGGCTACTTTTAGTCAAATCAAATCATGGATGATACATTAAACATTAATGAATAATATTAATCTTCTATTTTTGGTATATCATTATATAATTTATTATTTATCAAATGTGTGTGAGAATATATTGATTAAAATTACCTAGAAAGACGATATTGTCTCATTTTATAAATTTTTCGATAGTATCAATTCGCTAAATAGCAGTATAAGTGTAATATGCATATAAAAATGGACGCCCAAGATCTCTATTTAAAGCATAAATGGCCGCTGTTTGTTTACCACTGCTCAGATCAGCCAAAAGCTTCAGTTGTGGGCATGTTACAGTGTTTTCATAATATATACGAAATTTCATAATCCTCTTTTAAAAACCAAATGAAATGTAGCGAAAAAACTATTTTGCATACAATTCTTGGACGCAGTGTAGATTACAATTGGTAATGTCGGACAGAAATCGACTGCAAATATTTTGTACTGTTGCTTTTCAGGCCGATTGTATACAGTCTAGGCTTAAATAATTTCATTTCTATTAACTGTGATGAGTTATATTCAAATTTTTGAGTTAAAAACAATTCACCACCAGAAATGTCTGACAATAGTCTTTGGTAACTATTATATATATATTTCCAAGTATATAATTTGCTGATTATCTAGAAATAGATGATAATGAACAATTTTCTAGAGGTGAGGGAATTCGAGGCTGTCTGGCGTGGTTAATTCACCGCTCGAAATGTCTGGCAGTGGCAATTTGGAACTAATGGAGTTATACCGAACCTCATGCAAAATATTTTATTTGGTTATCTCACAGCTGATGTAGACAAATTTCGGGAGTGGGCTTTCGAGGCTGTCTGGCGGGGCAACCCACCACCCAATATGTCTGGCAGTGGACATTTGTAACTACAAGAGTTATGCTGAACATTTTCGCAAATATTTTATTTGGTTATCTCACAGCTGATCTAGACAAATTTGGGGAGTGGGCCTTCGAGGCTGTCTGGCGGGGCCAACCCACCACCCAATATGTCTGGCAGTGGACATTTGTAACTACAAGAGTTATGCTGAACATTTTGGCAAATATTTTTTTCGGTTATCTCACAGCTGATCTAGTTGATTTTTTCGCACCTTTCACGTGCCCATCCTAACCACGCCCACCAGCGTATGCCCGGCAGACGTTCATTTTCGTATATTTGTACGCATGTAGAACATCACTATGTGCATTAAAATTAGTTTGCTTTCCAGCTAGGCTCGACCCTCTGGGCTCCCGGTCTACAACGCAAAACCTGCAATCGCCGATTTTGTAGGCTCCTGGAGCAATCCTCGCACGTAAGTGAACTTGTCTACGTCTGACAAATATTCGTTATCGTGAATAGCGCTACTGAAAGCCTTGAACTTTCTAATAAATCAGGAGAGCACGTTCTCCAAAACGTTGTTATATGCTTGAGTTTGCATTTTTTAACAATAATGTGAACAATTTATTTACAAAGTTTTCCCCGGATTTTTTTTTATTTTTACCTCATTTTTTTAAAACTACTATCTCTTGTTTAAAACGTTACAAAAAGAATAAATATATATATATATATATACATATGCCTCTTTTTTGTTGATTTACCATCATCATCACCTGTTGTTGACCCACTCTGTGTAGCTGGTGTCATTTTCTTATATTTAACTGCCTGATAATCTGTCTTCTCACCGTCGAGTTTCCCTGTACTCAAATCTAGATAGGCCAGTTCACAAACGAGTTTCTCTCCATTGCTCCAGGCGTGCGCTATCCTATATAGCTATAACGTTACTCTACAAATAAACTAATAATACACCCAAGCAACAAACGTATTTTTACGTTACGGCAAATAACTCCTTTATTATATAAAAGACCCTTCCCAAAACAACATTATGAACCGAATATAAACCCAGAACAATGCTTTATTAGAGCAGAATTAGAATAATTGTATTATGATATACTGTAAGCCCATCCTCGGGTCAATCTTGTTAAATGTAACTAAACGTTTGTAGTTTGGAGTATCGAGTTTCTTCTGAATCTGACATTTGTAGATTGGGAATAAATTTCATCACTCGAGTCAGAGGACCCTGACATTTCAATGTTTTCTTGAGTAACATCGTTTCTTGTCAAGTTTCTTCTGAATCGGGTGGTTTTTAGTCGTACACACAGGCAAAGAATGAAAATGGTCGGGGCCGATATTGAGAGAAGTGATGATTAAGGTGGGTCTTGATAGGGAATTGGAGTGATGAGGTGGGCAAGTATTTGATGAAGAAATAGCGGATGATTGGTTAGATTTTGGTTGATAACGTGATGGGGTTGGGCGATGTAGGGACGTTTCTGTTTGGTGTGTTGAGGGTAAGGGAGTAAAGTAGGCAGTTAGGAGTGTAGGCAGGGAGTTAACAAAGGAAACGATGGAAATTTTCGGCGTAGGTACTGGTAAGATATATGTAGGGGTTAGGGTTTCAAGGTAGGAAGTTAAGGGTGTGAGAGAGGAGCTAACACAAGGAAAGACGGGGTCTTTTGTCGTAGGTGAAGGTCGGATTGAGGTTGGGGAGAAATTATGGGCGAAAACGGAGGGAGTTTCATAGTTAATGCCGAGTGTATTTAATTTTGGGGTACTGTAAATGGCGGACACAATGGGTGACATGTTTAGGGTAGAGACATGGGTGTTTGTAGTTGTGGAGTATTGAATCTCTCGGGTCTTCTTTGGTGTAGGTTCTTTGCATTCCGACCTTACTTTTATTAACGTTATACGCAAGTTTCCACATACCAAAGGATAGATTGTTTCGCCTCATATCTACCTGCCTCACAACACGGTTCCCCTGTTTAAACGTTGGTAATTCATTTAATCTACAACCCATGCAGTCCAAAAGTCCGATAATTTTGACAAAAGGGCAACATTCTTTTGCTTGACATTGGTTTAGTCCAAAGAGGGCGAAAAGAACGAAAAGATTTCGTAGGAAACACTCCATGTTTAGCTTTTTGTCTTCGTTGTTAGTGTTCTTAGCGAATTAGGTTTTGAAAATAAGCACACATACATAGTCTATATAATTAGTAATGGCGAACACGCCTATGTAAAGTGATTGACGTTTACTGCAAATGAAATGGCTTAATTGATGTAAACAACAGCATATTCATTAAGCGGTAAAGGATTTAAAGTAAAAAATGACAATATACAATGTTATATGGAAATATTCAAAATTTTACTTTTCGGCAAATTTGGTTATTATCAAAAGCAGGCATAAAACTCAAAATTCATCAAACAATTTCATTTGAGATCATGTCGAAGAGAGTGAAGGGTAATTTACCTTACTTGCAAATTCTCGCAAAGTGTAAACCAAAAATTCGAAACGCTATATTACTACATGGGCGTGGGGAGGTTTTGTTGAGCATTTGCGAGTGCTGCTTCAATGTGTTAAAAGAGACTATACCTTTGAACAAGGGTCAGAAGCAGCGTTTATCGCGATACAAGAAAAATCTCAGAGCGCTAGCTTCCAAAAAAGTTTCGCGTGTTAAGAAAAAACGCTGGAAGTTTACTAGCGGCTCTTTTACCTCCTGTTTTAAGCGTGTTAATTAAGTAGCTTATTAACAAAATGAAACACTCAAAACGCATGATATTGGTTCCGGAGGAAATCTTAATAGGTTTGAACAAAAGCAAAAATTTGAAACATCTCCAATCGTTCGCAACATGTTACAAAAAGATACGGAGATGTCACAACTCCTCTATCGTGACGATCTCGATGATGACGAGAAGCAAAAACTATTCAAGGCAAATATGGAGCGTTTCCTAAGATTGAAACACCAGAAAGATAGTACCGTTCCCACGGTTCGTTTATCGACCAATAAGGAGCTTAAGGAAAATTATCAAAAGGAAAAGGTTGAACCACAACTCGCCGATACATCTATTGTAAAGGGTGTTCTAAAAACTATGCGTTCAATAGTTGTGGCAATTTAAAATCGATTAAAAGCGATACCTGCATGATGTTATATCTTGGGATGAAACGGGAAACGACAGCATGAACGCCAAAGAAATCCCAAACTCAAATATATCCGATTTGATTTCGGATGCAGTAAGGGCAAGAAAAAATTTTAACCCCACTGGTTCAAAGGGATTTTTTGTGTTCTTTCGAGGATTAATATGCCCCGAGACTTCATGCGAAACGCGGACAGATGGAGACAAGCTGAAAGCCATAGCTCGCCAAAAAGGGATGGTAGTCCTGAAATTGGAAGTCCATCACAATATTTCCGCACCCTCGTCGAAAAGAAAGAAATAAAACCAAAACAAACTCAAAAACAATGGCTTAATTACTAGGATATATAAAATCGGGATTATTTTGTCACACTATCTGTATCTGGTTGGTCTTGACCGGGAGGTCAAGTCGAGCTGCATACTTTCTTGTCCGAAAGATGGGAATGACCATAGTGTCATCAAAGGTTTAGCAATTCGCATTCCTTGAGGCGGTAACTAAATTTCCAAGGAGCATTCGTCGCAGTGCATACTTCAGTTGAAGGCTGTTGGGATTATTGTTCCAGCCACCTTTTGCCCTTATACACGAGAACAGCAGCTCAATATGGTCTTGTGAATACTTGTATGCTAGCACATACTTGAATGAATTCTCTGGCAAAGCTAGCATCTGCTTCACTATTTCAAGAGTGATTTGATAGTAATGACAAATCCAAGGACAATGTTCTGCGTTGATAATTGATGATGGGTTTGCCATCATAAGACTTCAGACTGAGCAAATTTTACCTGGACAGTTGCTTTGGCTTTATCTGTTAGGAAATACCCAATTGGTTGTTTCCAATGGCTTCTTAACCCCACTAACAAGAACACCAGAACACACAGTAATTTCAGGAGCTTCTGGTAGACCATAATCATCATAACCACTGTTTGTGGCTCGTATCATTTGCTGGCTCCCACTGGACTTGCTTACGTATGGATAGTCGCAACTAAGCTGTTTCATGTTTGTTATTGACAGTTTATTTCTTCGCACATTCTGTTGTAGCATTTTGATCTTCTCTTTTTTTTTCAAAATTTCTCTATCTTTCTCCCCAAGGACATCGATTAAAAGGTTTTCAGATTCAGTTACAGATTCAGGAGACTCCGATGACACATGTGCTTGGCAGGCTGAAGGAGAATGATGTCTGATGGTAATGGCTCCATTGCTACCGTGTTTGAAGGTGAAGATGATTCCGGCAACTCTGGAAACACAGGTCTTTTTTTGTTCCTGTATGTATGACACATACTGGTCAAATTGCTTATGATGCGGGATGCAAATAAATCAATATCAGGAGTAAAGGGTATCTCTTTTAATGCCTGACATAAGTACTGTGCATTGAGTACCCATTCTTTGTCTAAATTGCATTATAGTCAGCAATAACATTTTCTTTGCCCGAAATATGGGCTGCTGTAAGCCATATACCATTTTCCTCACATGCACAGTGTCCAAATTTGCCAGGTAATTGAGTTACATGGGTCACTGTGACAGGTATCCATGTTATTTATGACAGACACAGCAGTTGGCTCTATTTTCACATTCCTGGCTCCACATTCAGATTCGAATGTAGAGCCAGACAGGGGATTTTTGCAATGAAACCGCGATAACTTCGGAGCGGTTTGAGCTATCGAAAAAAAAATTAAATGCCATTCTTTATGAACATATAATGAATGAAATAACGCAACTTAGAGCTTTTTAACTTATCGCATTTATGCTGGAGGCTGAGCAAAACATATTGTAATTTTTCTTCGCCTCGCGATCGAATGCAGAGCCAGATTTAAAATTCTGCACGAAAATGATTATATCTCAAAAGACTGATAAGCTTCTTGCTTCCTTGTCGTGATAATACTGTTCTACAAAGTTGGGTAAGACCTAGTGGTGTTCGAGTAATAAACACCTTGTATTCGTTGACAATGTTGTAAAATTCGTCAATATGTTTACTTAGAGCTGATGGCGAAAGGGTGCATTTTATGCAGGATGTTGGATCATTACAAACTGGATCAGCACACTGTTCTTTAGAAATTGAAAACATCTTTTCGCACGTGCCATAACTGGGAAATTCGCGCCATTCTTTGACATCGTACTTTTCGTAGAACTGTGTCTGGAATTTCACGAATGGAACTGTATTCCCTTCTTTTGCTGATCCGTCTGATATGGAGGCTCTCTATTTTGGGCATCGCTTTTGATTGAATGAATAAAATTTGACCATTTTTCAGGAAACCCGTCATCCCAGATATTCTTCCAACGAAACGAAAATCCTTCTTTCTCCAATGTTGCTTGTTTTTCCCATTGCTGTGAAAGATTAACTTGAAAAGATAATAACTGCTTTTCACATGCACTTCTTCAAATGGCCCGTGTTGAATTCGTTTTCTTAATGGTCTCCTCTCTAGGGATACTGGAACCTCGTGAATCAAGAAGTTTACCATCCATCTCCTGATGTATGTAATATCCCGGGGGAAATAATTTATATCTTCGTCTTTTGCCATTATATAGGCACTCATACACATGTATATATACCCCACAGCTAGAGGAATCGTCTTGTCCCGGAATGTTATTCGGTGAAAGAAAAAGCCAACGTTGAAAATTAAAGTCATGATTATTGGCAAGGAACATAGCCTTTAATAAAGTCATCACTTTTGAAAAGGCCTTTATATTAACTGTGAGCATAGAGTCATAGTAAACGAGCATGTAATAATTTGCATCATATGCGCTGAACATAGATGATGCATGGTTTTCTGGGACTCTTCTACCGTAGCTTTTCCTATCACAATTCGATACCCTCATTCAAAATATTCATCCAATGACTCGTTATTAAATTCCTTCAAGCAGGCATAATTGCCAAACTAAAATCACTCATCACAAGCACGGGATTTACTTCTTTATTAAATATCTCCTTTTCACGCTCTTTTAGCTTACGTATCATTATTCCAATGGAGTCTGCTGTATGACGGCTTGCTATATACTCTGCTATTGGAACAGGCGAGTTTTCAGAAAAAGGATTCCGTAACACCATAGCGTAACATAAAAGTCTTGAGTGCGTTTTTTCATTTGCAAACAAGTTTCCAGTTGCATCAATATAAATTATGTCGTGTCTTGATAGTTCGTGATAAAGCCATAGAGAATCTTCATTGAAAAATACGATGTTTATATCTGGATACATGCTGCACATTTGCATATATATATCCAAAAAATTTTCTCCATACATGTCCAACATTGATGGCAGTCTTTTCGTCTTCTTCCTCAATAGAAACATGCAACTGTGATAAACTTGTGGCTAAGTGTTGGTCACTTTGGTGTCTGGCTTTTGCTTCGTGTATAATTCCTTTCATTGTGCTGTTGGTAAGACCTGCTCCTGTTCGTACACCAGCAGCGAAACAATCTGCGTTTATTCCTAGAAGATTGTTTCGATGCATCTTCGATGGTTCTTGGTTTGAGTTCCAGGCATGTTCAATCAATGTTGCTCGTTGATTACCAGTAATTTTCTTTGCCTTTGCTGATGTTATATCATGACAGACATCTCCAGTGAAGCGAACACTTCAAACATACCTTCATCTCTGTTTTCAATCCTTAAGCTCACTGTAACATCTCCGAATTTGCATGTTGCCATACCGCACCAATACGGAGACGATTTTTTCCTGGAATCTTCCTTCTTTATATAGTTTCGTTTAAAAATCCAACAGCAGTATCGATTAAATTTTTTTATAATATCTGAGAAAAATGAGGTGTAACCAGTATCAAACACTCTGTGACTTTTTCCTTGATTATTATCTGTGATGTTCTTTACGGGTAAATCACGCCATGCCAAGGGAAGTGGAATAAGAGACACCTCTTTGTTGAGTTTCGCACAAAACGTACTAGAAGAAGGGACATTGCTGCCTGATAACGACATAGCTGTTGCGCCTGAAACGTTTGGGATGTTAAGAAACTCTAATCCAGTCGCGAGAGTCGTCTGAGACATTAATCTGAAGTCAAGTTACTTACGAAATTAGTTTTCGAGTCACGCTTTGATAACCTCTGCGTCTTTTTATTAATAGAGATGTGAAATTACCTTGCTGTGGCGGTACAGTTTCACTTTTTACGCGTTGATGCTCATTTTGGCCCATGAAAATTTTCCGATAAATTGAGCTTATAGCACTTCCTATAACATTGCCAAGGAATTCGGTCATTTCGTCACCGTTGTGACAGGGCTTATCCATTGCTATGCTCCTGCACCCTGTACTTTCCGAATTGGCCTCCATTAACTTATTTTTTAAATGTGATATTTCGCCGCTTGTGCTCTCGGAACCGCTTTGAAATTCAAATTCACTTGTTGCAGACCCTGTTGAAGTGTGACCTACCACATTATCATCATCGTGGTTGTTCTCACACTTTCCGAATTCCACCTTCATCCCTTCGCCAGGCTAAACGTAACTTCTCAATTTTCTTATTGCTTACCTTCATATCACCAAAGTATTGAGAAGCTACAGTTTCCCAAAACTGCTTCTTAGTTGACGAGAGAAGCAATTTGGCGAAGCGAATGGAATCAACAAACCGTGCTTGATCCAACACATTATTACAATTTTTGCTTTTACTTTTATTCTACCACCGCCGAGTAAACCAGTACAAACCTTTGTAATGAAACACACAATTTTTTTTGCATGACCTCTCTTTTTCGGCAATATCAACCAATCTTCTTGTGTGTAATCTCCTTTTCAAATTTTTGCAAGGTGACAAACTACGCGAACGCTGGAGTCTGTAGCGTTTCTGTATTATTAAGCTACTTGGTTTATGCGACACAAACATTTCCGACTTCATGACTATTTTACAATTGAGATTTAGCCCTTATGCAAGTACAATGAGATATCCAATACAAAGTTGCTTGCTCACAAGCGTCCACATTAAAATTGCCCTAAACTGAGAATTTGGCTAGTATTTATGCGCAACAACACCGGAATGAAATACCTAGAACTTGGCGCTTGCGCAACGGATATTGCTTGCTTACCGCAATTTGCGCATTATTTGCTAAAACGCGCTGTTAACCCGGAAACAGTTAGCTAGCAGCGGAAAATAACAAACTTGTTTGTTTCGCATTTTCAAAAATACAGAAAAACATCCTGTTACGTTTGGAAACCAACAAATGTAACTGTAATTTATATAAGCAGGGTTTAGCTTATAGTTATAAGCAAGATAATAGCAACATCAACTGACAAGGTCGTAGAGGAGATCAATCACACCATGGTTAATATAATGGTTCTCATATTAACCGTGATCAAACCAAACAAATCTTTCGTTCAGGCACCCAGGGGAAACCCCCAGAAATAATAACGAATTAATGCATTTGTTTTGACCGGTGAATCAGAGGGTGCAACTTCAATATTGTTTGCTTCTTCTCGCTCTACGTTAAAAACTAAACTACAGAAACACATGAATTTTAGTTAGATTGGTGCCTCTAATGCCAACGAAGAATGGAGTAAGATATTTTAGCCAAACAACCTTGCATTGAGGAGATATTTTAATTTCGCCTCAAAAATGTGCCCACTCATTTGCGCTTCCGACAAGATTAGGGGTTTCAGCAAGACTTGTTATGCTCGCAATTCCTATCAGACGGAATGACCTCGAAAGCCAAAACTAAGAGATATTTTTGCTATTATATTTATGAAGAATGAATGGGATTGAAGCGTTTTGTGCCACGCTTTTTCGTTTTGGAGAAATACGGCGATATGTTCGCGACATGTTGTTTGGTGTGTGAGATTAACATATGGCGGCGCATGATGGCACATATGTTTTGCTCGGTCTACAGACCATACGACACAGGGTAAAAAGTTTCGGTTCAATAAATTGGATTTTCCCAATGCTGATGCTGAATGGCATTCAAGCATATTTCGATTTATGCGTGGGTTTCGAAAATATAACATTTTAATTTTCTATTTCAGCATCTGTGGCCGTCATACGGCAGTTGGACGCCGCGTCAAAACAATCGTTTTGCTCGAAGAAAAGTTACCATATGTTTTTCTCGGCCTCCAGCATAAATGCGATAAGCTAAAAAGCTCTAAGTTGCTTTATTTCATTCATTAAATGTTCATAAAGAATGGCATTTAATTTTTTTTCGATAGCTCAAACCGCTCCGAAGTTATCGCGGTTTAATTGCAAAAATCCCCTGTCTGGCTCTACATTCGAATCTGAATGTGGAGCCAGGAATGTGAAAATAGAGCCAATTAGCTCATCGTTATCAATCATCATTTTGATATGTGTCCCTGTGACATCTTTCAGAAAGGACTTCAATACAAAATAAGCTGCCAAAAGTTCTAAGTAATTTATGCGATGCTAAGTCTTACTGGGCTGCCAGTGTCCCCCTGTGGCGATATTATTCAAAGATCCACCCCAACCAGTGTAAGGGGGGCATCTGAGCTTAATATGCAATCTATCCCAGATGCTTGAATAAAATGGAATGCGCTGGGTAAGTTGTTTACCCATCATTTTAACTCTGCCACAGAAGGAATGGACAGGCACATGGTAGAGTCAAAATTGCCTTTGGCCTTTTTAAGGCAGATATTTTATCATTCTCTATAGCCCGGTAGTGGTATTTGCCATATTTAACTGCTGGGAGACTAGATACAACATAGCCAATTGCCTGTGCAACTTCCCTATATAACTGTGGGTAAATGTGACAGAAGTAACTCTGAGATGAAGCTTGTTATCTTATCAACTTTTTCACAAGTCAGTGTTATTTTCATTGTTGGTGCGTTAATAAGGAAACCTAAAAAGGTAGCCTGCTGCTGAGGGACAAACACAGACTTTTCCTCATGCACCACAAACCCAAATCTGAGAGAAGTTAGATAGGCTCAAGAACTGTAACACAACACTTCTCATATGAAGTTGCAATTAATAAAAGATCATCAATGAAAACAATAATGATATGATCCTTTATTCTTTAAACACATAACATTGGCTTCATAAGCTTTGTACAGTTGCAAGGGCAAGAGGACAAACCATTTGGATAAGTAGTATATTGATAAATCGTATTGTTGTAGCAAAAGCGCAAATACTTCTGGTAGTCATGGTGTATTTTCACACTATAATAGGCATCCTTCAAATCAAGGAATGCCATCCAACAATCTTGAGTTATTAACTCTAATTTTACTGTCTGAAGAATTGTGGGATCAGACGTGATAGATTCCCACTTGGTAAAGCATCGGCTTATTAGGCCACCAATAAAACAATCAATACGCTTTACAAGGTATGGTCTAACATACATGTCAATTATCTTTGAGTGATTATTTACCTGAGCAATCAATGCTGAGAAGTCTGAGACTGGAAGTGTCTTCCTCTCTTGTTTTGGGGAGGATATGGTCTCCTCCCCCGGTCGGATAAAAAGGCTTCTGGGATTGTCGCTGTTGTGATGGGGTAAGAGGAGTATCCTCGTTGTGGCGATGGGTAAGGCGAGTATCGAGGCTTATAGTATTGCTCTATTAATTTTACCCTCTAATCTTGAGTCCAACATGGTTTTGGACAAGTCATCCCTGAAGAGGTCATGGCAATGACCACTGACACGCCTAATGGCCTACTCGCCTAATTGGCTTACTCGGCTACTGACCAACACTTCATCAAAGTCCATTTTATTTAATTTTGGGGGGGTTGAGGGAGTTGATGCGGGAATGGGGTAAACAGGAATGGATGTTGGAATTGATGGGAGAATTGACGTGGGAACGGGATTAACGGGAATTAAAATGAGAATGTGATTAACAGGGGTTGAGGGAGTTGATGCGGGAACGGGGTAAACAGGATTGGAATTGATGGGGGAATTGACGTGGGAACAGGATTAACGGGAATTGAAGTAAGAGTGGGATTAACGGGGGTTGATGCGGAAACGGGGTAAACAGGAATGGATGTTGGAATTGATGTGGGAACGGGATTAACGGGGGCTGATGTGGGAATTGATGTAGATATTGGGTATTCGGGAGTTGATGTATATCTAGTGGAGGCGGTTACGCCGGTTAGTAATTTCGGCGTAAACACAGAGGTAAATGGACAATCAGATTGAAATGAAAGGATTCCCACGTGTTCAATTCACTGCAAATTGGGGAAAATTGCCATAAGCGAATCAATTCTTTTTATGTTGTTTCCCTGGAGATTGAGCAGTTTCACGGCGGGGTTTTCGTTACCAATTGTCGGTATTTTTGTTAATTTACATTCTTTACTATCCAGAAGACCAAGTATTTTTATCCATTTGCAACAATTGTTGCCGTCAATGCCCCCAATCATTGACGAAATTAGCGAGATATACAATAGAAAGCCCTTCATTGTTAAGCAAAAAACAAAAACACCTGTATGCGTGAAATGTCGTATGTGAGTCATGGCATACCAAAAAGTATTCAATTTTGTTTAGGTAGTGCAAAGCGGAAATGCATGTATGTGGGAACTGACATTATAGTTGGGAATTACGATAAAGCACGAGCGAAAGTATTCAGTAGTCTTTTATTCTCATTGATTAATTGTGTTACTAATTCCTGAGTAAATATGAGTGAAATGTAGTACAAAAAAATATCATTTCAATATGTCAAAGCGTATGAAAGGAAGTCTTCGTATCTGCAAGTGATTGTAAAATCCAAACCCAAGTTACGAAAATTAATTCTGGAACATTGCCCAGCAGAGGTGATTTCCGCCATTTGTGAGTGCGCGTTGAATTTAGTTAAAGGTATTATTCCGTTAACACCGATTCGTTTATCGCGTTATAAGACACATCTCCGTGCGTTATCGAGCAAAAGAGTATCGCATAAACGAAAGAGAAGATACCGTATCTCGTTCAAGAAGGCGGGGGCCTATTAACGGAACTTTTACCGGTGATTGTGCCGCTAGCCAAGACCTTGTTAGGCTAAGAAGATGAAACATGCGAAACGTATGGTGTTGGTTCCGGAGGATGTGTTGCAGCGTCTTGTTTTGATAAAGCTCAGGCACAAATATGTGAAGCAAGGGTCACGCACGCATTTACCCAACGTCTCAGTGATATTAAACCTCGTGTTAGTGCATTTGAAATGCACAAGTACAAACGCATCGATTGGAGAACCACGTTCCGTACCGATCATAGACAAGAATTAAAGCGAAGATTGTTTTATTTGCTGTAAAAATATAAGTAGCTGACTTTTTTTTTTCTCTTTTTTTATTTTTTTTTTGACTTGACCTTTTATTGGGCAGAAGAGGCCGTGCACCCAATTATCTATATGACCTTGTCCAACTTTGAAAACAAGATCTTATCCACGCTAGTAGAAGACGAGAAAAGATTGCTTCTGGTGAAAGACAAACATTTACAAATAAAAAGTTTGTTCGAAAATTATAGTGCGCGTGCGTAGATCACGGATACGTTGATATCAAATATGAGACTTTTAAGGACTATATCAATAAAGTAAAAATTCATGTACTAGGTGCCTGAAGACAACAAGCGGACGTCTGGTAAAGTAAACATTCATGTATGATAAGCAATAAAATTTGTAAACGTTCATCAGTTGCTTTTTGTTGGGGTTCTTGACATTATAAACGTTTTTTGTCCATAAAATAACGATAAACATACAAAATTTACAGACATTTTGACGGTTATTACAAATTAATTCTATGAATAGACACGCATGTTGTATTGGCAAATAATATTGTGAAGGGCGGTCTGTCACACCGACTCAAGATCTTCACATCAGGAGGCCGCCTCATCACGTCGCAACTCAGGGGGTTTCTCTGGAGATCCAACTTTTACAGGTTTGGGTGGTTCTCCATAATTTCGGTGGCATTGAAGAACCTGATCAAATTAAATTCTTGTGTCAATTGTTTGGTTAAACGTTTATTTCATCGAGGAATTCGTCAATGAAAGAAAGCTCCTCGAGCAATTCCCCGGCAAATAAAGGGGCGTTTATATAGTTTAGTCCGTCGAGAAAAAGGCCGTCGTCCAGGCTTTCGGGTGCGGGCACCGGCGCGACGGGTTCTTGCACATCATTTTCCATAGCGGCGCTACAATTTCCCACATCGTCGCTGGTATTTTTTTGCGTTTTTCGTCCTTCGAACTCGACGATGATTGTGGAGTGGTTTTCTTCAACAAACGCGTAGAATTTTCGAAGATTCGCTAACTCTTCTTCCTTTCTTTTTCTATTTCGTTCGCCTCTCAAGGCTTCCCGCTCTTTGTATGTGGGTTTTGTGTTCATTTTTTTTTCTCGCAGGATGTAAAAATATAATATAGGTTAACTCTTTTGCTTATACTTTCAATTGTGAAGAGGCCTTTCAATTGAAAAGAGGCGCGAAAATTAGCTATGCGTTTCCACGCGTGTTTAATGGGCGTGATTACCACGCGATGGCGTGTGCGTCCGTGGGCAAAATCTATAAAATGTGAGTATCGTTCTACTTTGTGTTAATTTTACGAGTAAAAACGCTTAGGATTGTGAGAATGGATATTGTACGAAAAATTATCGAATGTCAAACCGTGGATGAGTTAACAGCATTGGAGAATTTATATGTTTTGAACGAACATGAGCAACGTTTAGTATGCGAGAGAAAGATCGAGATTATAATGTCCGAACAACAAGAGTTGACGGCGAATCTCATGGACTCGTGGACTTCTGAACGAATTCAAGAGTTTTTAAACGATTGGAACGATGATGAATGGTTATGGCAAGCGTGGGAGGATGTAGACGAACTGTCGACACGACAACAGCAGCATGGCCGTGGAGAAAAAAGAACGAATGATGAAGTAAACGACGGCGCGAGTACGTCCCAACAGGCTAGTGAGAATCGTTATTTTACAATAGAGGGCACGAAGCAAGTGAAGGTCAAAAAGTTTAAGACCACCGGAATTGATTACATCGTGCGATTCACGAACACGCTTGCCGATTTTGAATTGTCCGAGTATCATAATCGTCTTCATGAAATATTCGAGAGACTATTGCAGGCGATTACAAGTGACATTCCCGATTTTAATATTCTCTTTATGCTATTATTTTTAATACACGCTTTGATGTTTATATATTCTTTATTGTGCTGTTGTCTGCTACCGAATCTCTCACTCACTAACTCTCATATTGCTATTATTGTCCCCATATGTATTCGAATAAGTGTCAATCATTATATTAGTATTAACTATTAATTAGCTCAATACTACAGTTATGATGTTGTATTCATTTGTGTTTTTATTGCCGTGCGAGATGGATGTGATTTTGGAAGAGCTTCAACGTAATAATGTCGACATAAATATGAAAACATTGTCCCACTACATTACAAAATTAAACACGACACACCGTGATTTGTATGCTGAAATGAAAAATTGTATCAGTGTGTATCAGATATGTCATCTTTTCCATTTAATGGAAATTGATGGTTTCTTCGGTTGTGCCCATTGAACTAAAAAAAACTGGAAGGCTACCTCCTGATTAAAATAGCCAAAATTATTGAAGCCAAATTTTACCTCCAGACACGCGTGTTTTACCTCCAGACACGCGTGTACATGTTGCGAGACATTCTCGCGAGGGCCTTTTCAGGAGTGAACTGTGAACATGAGGCGATTGGTGTTTCGTGGCGATCGAAGTCAAATGGTAGTGTATAAGCGGACAAATAGATAAAAAAATTGCCGTTCATTTAGGTTTTACTTATGTATTTAACGTATTCTTCACACACTCTAGCGAGGAAAAAGTCGGTCCGAAAAAAAACGAGCGAAAATGAACACTACAAAGCCAAACGGCATGTTTGGATGATTGGAACGTTTAATGAAACTCCAAATAAAAGATAGGTAACGAGTTGAACTCAAAAGATTGAATTCAATGTTTTAACGTATTAAAAAAACAAGTTTATTGATTGTTGAGCAAGATAAGTTTGTTTAATCTGTGTCTATGACTCTGCTTTCCTTCGTTGACGACTTCTTTTGTGTATTTCTTTCCGTACGTGAACAATCTTATTGTGAAATACTTGTCGGCGGTGCATTTTATCAATTTTGTTTTGTGGTCGTCTTCGTGTAACAGTTCATTTTCGCTGTCTTCATGATCGGCAAAAACATCTACACTTGTGTCTAGTGCGAAGTGGTGACATACGTTGATTATCATTTTTTTCTTTATATTATTTTGGCTGTTGAGTTGACAGGTCACAAAACCAATTATGAATGTTTTGCGTCCAGTTTTGCAAAGCAGTTCTGCTGGGTTGGTTTCAGTTTTTAAGGACAGTAGGTACTTTGCCGAGTTGGTGAAGATCTCTTCCCACGAGTCTTTGCTTTTGCTACGCAGAGGTGTTTTGAACCCCTTTCCAGCAGGGTTTCTGCTATTAAGCATGTCGAAAAGTCTGTCAATTGTCCGGATAAATTTGATTGTTCCTTGGCTATCACGAAAATGTGGATTGTTGGCAGAGACATCTAGGAATTCAATTGCGTTTGCCACAGATGAACTAAGGGTTTGGGCTGCGCAGTCTAACATTCATTTTATGTTTTTCATATTTAAGGTGATTCATTGAGAGCTTGTTGGCAAGATTAAGCCCTTCCTGTTGTTGGAGTTGCTGTAATTCTTCAATATATTTCCACTTTATTTCATTCCCATCACAATCAACAAAGGATCCAAGGTGGCCAAGAGCATTACGAGCCAACTTTAACATGTGACATGGATCAAGTATGATATAAACATCTTCTCCAGTTGTTGGATGTTTAAAAGATGTTTTCATTTCATCGTATGTACTAGATAATTTGCCACCAAGTATTTCAAATGTTCTTAGATTTACTGCTGTTCCATCAGCTGTTACAGACCATACCTTTAGACCTGCCTTTGCAGCCATTTCCAAGAACTTTAACACCAACTTTGCTTGGTTGTTTGCTGAGATTTTGTCAACTAAAAAATATCCAATTGGGCATTTCCAATGGCTTCTTGTTCCAACCAGGAGAAATACCAATGCCTCTGATGCCAGTTTGTCACACTGTAAATTTGGAATTTCATTGCCAACATCAACAAAACCTGAATACCGGCCTTTCTCAGGGTTCTATAATGTTTGCTTGCGTATTCACATAGCATCGATGACAAGACAGCAGTCCCTATTAATGGGGGAAACCTCGACTTGGTTGAATAACGATGTAAATGCTTCTTCTACAAATCCTGGGTCGCATTTAATGGAAGTGGACCAAAGATGGGTTTGGTAGCGGGATAATCGATCTGACATATTTGTATGCTTTTGGTGAGTAGAAGTAAAGTGTTACTGCAAATTCCTTAATTTCATCCGTGTATCTCCTCCCACATGGCAAAGTTGTTATGTCCTCTTTGAAATATGGATCGAAGGAAAAAGGAGGCAAATGGACGCGCTTAATTTGCAGAGTGTGGTTCCTACTCCGGACGAAGGGGAGTCATTAACGGGTACTCATGATGATTATGCGAGAGGACAAGGTTTAAGAGCAAAAAAAAGGAAAACCGGGACGTTGGCTTAAATATTGATTTTGTAAAATTGTGTTGTTTCTTAATAAAATGTTTTGAAAAAAAGAACACACACGTCTCTTTATTAATTAAACATTTATTGCTTGAACATTTGCGCACAACATTGATTAAGGCCTGAAGACGGCTGTTTTAACGTAACATTAAAATTATTTCTTACAAACTCTAGACACTTTTGTTTCATTGAACGTAGTATTATCCTGAAACAAATGCACGATTTTATTCATGCTCAAACCTCGAGCTCTATGACAATGGTAAAATATACAATATTGTCCGCATACATCGGTCCATGCACTTTGTAGTTTACGTGTATTGTGTTTAAAAGAATACTGATTTGGAAAGTTCCCATGCAAAAGGGTAGTGTAGACTTTAAACTACGACTCTGAACTCTGGTAACTTTTGAATGTATTTATTCGATATAACTCAATACAGCGCTACGCGCTAGGTTCAAAGTTATTCACCTTTCGTGAATAGAAATAACACAAAACGTTAACAACAGACTTTTCTCCGTGCTATCATAAAAAAACTCTTACACTTTCAAAACGTTCTTACTACGTACTGTCCACGCCCGCGATACTCGCGGAACACTTCATGTCTCTACAGGTAGTGTTCCGGAGGTCGTCCATAACTGTCGAAGAATTCCTTTTCTTGGAATTCCGATGGAAAGTAAAAGGCCACCCAATGCGTTCCGTGTTTATCGCTAGGATCCGTATTCGCCACGAATCCGCACGGGTACTTTTCGATGGTTCGCGGTAATTGATCGCTTGCAAATACACCGCAAAATTGTTTTTTGGTGACGCGATTTTCTTGCAGGGCACGTTGTATTTGTGACGTATTCATTTAACCCGTGTAATCGTAGATGATATTTCGGTCCGCGTCGATTTGGATCGTGTTTTCAAATTCAGCGTAACACACGAGATTAACAGCAGCAGCCAGCCCGGCGGTGAACTTGATGTAAAGTGCCAGATTTCCGCGTTGCACGGGATTAAAATGATCGGATGATCCACACATGTCGCCACTTAAATCAAAAGCGTAAAAGCAAAACCCTTGATTGAAATCTTCGCTCGAAATGTCATTGCCGGTATTGAAGAACATTTTTCCCGTGCCAGAGAATAATGTAAAGTAGGCCTCGATAAATTTCACGGCATTGTCGTAGGCTAATTGTAACGGTTTGCCTGGCACTTCTTCGCCGTTTACGGATGAGCGGTTTTGGCACCAGACCGTTGAAATATCATATCCCAACTCCTGATCGAGGAATGTAATGGATGTCTCCACGATCTGCATTCTCAAAGACAACATCAATGTTTGATGATGGAAAAAGACGAGCAATTATGTACTTAATACTCGGGCTACCCTGTGGTAGCCGAGTCTAGGTTTCGCGATTATTATTTTTTTCGTGCCGCTGGCTTAGTTTTCTGCGCGGACAGTCGCGTATTTACAGTGTATCAATATAGCTCAGTTTCAGTGCAGTGTATTTACCGGCTACATAGCCCGAGTTAACGCCTACCGGGCGTCTTGTTTTGATAAAGCTCAGGCACAAATATGCGAAGCAAGGGTCACGCACGCATTTACCCAACGTCTCAGTGATATTAAACCTCGTGTTAGTGCATTTGAAATGCACAAGTACAAACGCATGGATTGGAGAACCACGTTCCGTACCGATCATAGACAAGAATTAAAGCGAAGATTGTTTTATTTGCTGTAAAAGTATAAGTAGCTGACTTGACCTTTTATTGGGGAGAAGAGGCCGTGCACCCAATTATCTATATGACCTTGTCCAACTTTGAAAACAAGATCTTATCCACGCTGGTAGAACGCGAAAAAAGATTGCTTCTGGTGAAAGACAAACGTTTACAAATAAAAAGTTTGTTCGAAAATTATAGTGCGCGTGCGTAGATCACGGATACGTTGATATCAAATATGAGACTTTTAAGGACTATATCAATAAAGTAAAAATTCATGTTCTGGTAAAGTAAACATTCATATATGATAAGCAATGAAATTTGTAAACGTTCATCAGTTGCTTCTTGTTGGGGTTCTTGACATTATAAACGTTTTTTGTCAATAAAATAACGATAAACATACAAAATTTACAAACATTTTGACGGTTATTATAAATTAATTCTATGAATAGACACGCATGTTGTATTGGTAAATAATATTGTGAAGGGCGGTCTATCACACCAACTTAAGATCTTCACATGCATCAGGAGGCCGCCTCATCACGTCGCAACTCAGGGGGTTTCTCTGGAGATCCAACTTTTTCAAGTTTGGGTAGTTCTCCATGATTTCGGTGGCATTGAAGAACCTGATTTCATTGTCACTGAGCAACAAGTACTTAACCCAGGCGCCGTCCTTAATATAAGGAATGGCGCTGAGATTTCGCTTCGAACAGTCTAAAACCGATATTCGTTGGCGTTCCAAACACTCGTCTTCCGCCCATGCAAAGCTCAACAACAACAGTTGAAGCAGGTAAAACGAAAAAAAAAAAAATTCTTCAAATACGCCTGTGTCACGATGTTTAGTGTTCAATGTAGAAAATTATGTCAGCTCACGTGTTACTTTTTAATTATATAGGCGCGGGCAATTCACGCTTGTTACTCATAACAAACGGACGCTCGATATTCTTTCTTCATGCGTGCATTCCGTACAATTTTGAATGGAATGTCATTCTTGAATTCATTCAGAAGTCCGTGAGATTCGCCATTAACTCTTGTCGTTCGGACATTATAATCTCGATCTTTCTTTCGCATACTAAACGTTGCTCATGTTCGTTCAAAACATATAAATTCTCCAATGCTGTTAACTCATCCACGGTTTGACATTCGATAATTTTTCGTACAATATCCATGCTCACAATCCTAAGCGTTTTTATTCGTAAAATGAACAAAAAGTAAAACGATACTTGCATTTTATAGATTTTACCCACGGACGCACACGCCATCTCGTGATAATCACGCCCATTAAACACGCGTGGAAACGCATAGTTAATTTTCGTGCCATGGAACATTCTATCATCCAAAGACCAGAAGTCCTGCTGCTACGTAACAAGAAACATTCATCACCTGCCATTCACCAGTCCAACCAGTACAAACCAATTAAAGCATCTCCCCTCCATCATCGAAACATTTTACACTAAACACAAGAAGAATAACAAGTCAACTCTCGCATTCAAAGGCGGCCATCATGAAAAAGACCTGCTCAAGAGTCTACAAATTCCCTACCTAAATATCGGGGATCTCGGGTGTCCAAAGGCAGAGCATCTTTTCACGGAACAGGGTTGGGTAGAAACATGTGGCAACCATTTGGTGGACTACACCGATAACCATACAATACAAACTTTATTGTGTTCCCAAGCAGGGTTTTTCAACACTAATTTACAATGAATAAGATGTTAATTAATCTATTTACAAATTTTAAAATTTGAAATTAATCTACGCTAATAAATAAGACATTTATATAAAATATCAAGACAAAGTACTGTAAGTATTTAATTATATAGTTGTTCCAAGAAGCTTTGCTTCAGTTCGTTTTTAAAAGTTTTTAGAGAATCTAAAGTTTTATACGTAATGTCCAACTCGTTCCAGAGTGTAACGCCTCTATAATGAAAAGACCTTTGACCCACAGAAGTTTTATAAAGTGGTATTTGCAGTAAATCTTGGCTACATGTATCTCGTTGATGAATATCAGACTGCTTAGTGAATAAATCGCACAGGTAACGTGGAGCGAGATCATTTACACATTTGTACATCATAATAGCCTCTCTGAGTAATAGCTGTTCTTTTACTGGGAGCCAATTAAGTTGGCTCCCAGTGTAAGCCTGGTGAAATATGGTCGAACTTACCAATATTTGTAATTATCCTGCACGCAAAATTTTGGACTAACTGTAGTTTCTTGATGTTGGTGGACGATGTGTTTGACCAAACCGTTGAACAGTAAAACATTTTGTTCGTAACGAGTGCCGAGATGATAAGAATTAAGGCTTCTTTATCAAAGCATTTTTTGACTCGATTTATTTGGCACAGAGAATTCATACATGCAGAGAGTAAGTTGGTGATATGCTGGTCATACGACAAATAAGAGTCGAGTGTCATTCCTAGATCTTTGGCAATAGGAACAGGGGTGATGGCTTCGTTGAGGAAATTTATAGTCATGTCTTCCGGAAGTTGTTGTAGATTTTGCCGAGTGCTAATCAGCATATATTTAGTCTTTCCCGGGTTAATAAGCAATTCGTTTTTAGAGCAGTGTTTAGCTACCGAAAGAAGGTCTTCCTCTAGTTGTTGCTTTAAACGATCCGCATCAGCCACTACAAAGGATTGTAGTATCTTGGAGTCGTCTACGTACGATTCCAGTTTGCTGTGGTGAACTGATGAGGGAAGATCATTGGTATAAATGCTAAAGAGTAAAGGTGATAGGATTGCCCCCTGAGGTACGCCATATGAAACAGGGAGAGGGGTGGAGACAGTGGAACCGATTCTGACCGATTGTGTTCTTCCGGTCAGGTACCTCTCAAACCATTTTGTCACGCTTAGAGAAGCTCCTGCACTGCTGAGCTTTTCAAGAAGGAAGGCGTGGTTTACACTGTCGAAAGCCTTTGATAAATCTAATAATATCAGTGCAGTGACCGATTTCTCATCCATATTCTTTAAGATGGTATCTCCGATCAACAGGTTCAAGGTTTCACATGAGTGATATTTCTTGTTTCCGCTTTGGTGGGGTGACAATTTCATGCCCTTCGTCAGATATGAACCAAATTGATTCAACGTAAATTTTTCACAGATTTTCGAAAAAAGGTTAGAAGAGAGAGTGGGCGGTTGTTTGATGCCTCATCATGATTTCCATTTTTTACCAGGGGAATAACTTCTGCTTCTTTCCAGGCTTTAGGGAAAGAGGATGACGCCAGGGAACAGTTAATAGGGAGCTTTAGCAGGGAGTACGACTACGAGTACGAGATTCGTCATTTTTGCGCGAAACGCTCGTTGCGCGCTTACGCCATATCGTACTGTCGCGAGAAACTCGTAGCTGCCGACCCATCTAGTAAGAAATTTTTAACAAAACTCGTTTTCTCGACTACGAAGTTTTTAGAAGTAAGGTAAGTTGACATTTTCTCTTACTTTCTACAAAATTTCGTTAAAATAACAATTTTTTACAGTCTCGAGCTTTGACCGGCCCAACATTTTAAGCGGAAGTCAATAGCAAACCGGAAATACGACAAGCATAATTAAAATAATAACATTATCCAAAACACGAACAAGTACTTGTGTAAACACAGAGCAGAGCGCTTGAAATTGACACATTTCTTTTACAATTTGACAATTTTCCTCTTCAACAAAGGCTTTGTATCCTTTAACTATTACAAAATAGTTTAATACTATATATATATATATATATATATATATATAATTATATATATATATATATATATATTACCTATTTAGCATGTAGTAATGAACTCGAGTAAGTTTGAAAGTTAGCATGTAATCTATGAACATGCATGACTTTTTTTCAGATGGCAAGTGCTCCAGTTAAGCGTGATGTTTTTACTTGGAAGGCTTCACATGAGGAACTTCTGCTTCGAGAAGTTCTAATACTGGAGCCATATCAGTATAAAGCGGGGCCTGAAAGGAGAGAGGGGCTGCATGGACCAGAATTGCAGAAAATTTGATGGAGGTTGGGATGAAGGCAAGCCAAAGATCAGTGAGGGAAAAATTTGAGAAGTTATTGAAGGAGTTTAAGCAGAAAGAAGCAATGGAGGCACGTGCAAGTAAGTGGGATCGAGGTGGAACATACAGAGAGAGATAAAACAATGGTTGATATAATGGAGAGAATCAGTGAATGCGAGTTGGCGATGGATAGTCAGAAAGAGAAAGAAAACAAGGAGAAGAAGACAGCAGAAGAAATGAGAAAGAAAGCAACGGAGAGGATTGGAGAGACAAGAAGACGGCACAGTGGAGAAAATGAAGAGTTGACACCAGGGAGAAAAAGGAGATGAAACAGTGATGTGATGGAGGTGCTAAAGGGCTCACTGGAAATGAAGAAACAAGAACAACAGCTGGCAAAAGAACTACGTGAAAAGGAATTAAATCTGATGGAGACTCGGCTTCATCAACAACAAGACTTTACACGGTTAATGTTAGAGCAACAACAGCTATTTCAACAACAACAGCAAGCTGTAACCATGTCTATTTTGAACACTTTGGCTGAAATTACCAAGAATTTAAAAAAATGAATATTATTTATTATAGACACATTTTTTCCAATGTTTGGAACATGTTATATATTCATAATCAACAATAGAATATTTATTTTAAAAATTCATTTAATTACAATTATGTTAATTGAGTTCAAAATTTACAATAAAAATTATGTACAATAAAATACAATATTCAATTACAATTATGCACAATACAATTTAATATTTTATTACAATTATGTTCAATAAAGTCCAATATTTAATTATAATTATGTTCAATAAGCTTGAATAAATTACAATGTTTCAAACTACAATCTTCCATAGATTTATTGTCGATAAACTGGATCTTATATGTCTGCTTAAGTTGCATATGACATAAACTTTTTCTTAAACAACTATCTCTTGTTTATAGCCTCTTGTTTACATTTTTTGTTCATAACTCTGAAGCAATCTTGTTTGTCTCTTCCTTGTTCATATCTCTGAATTTTATGTCATACACACATTAAAGGTCTGCTCACACAATCCAATTTTGTTGGATTAAATTCACTTCTGTTGTATGTGACGTAGTGAAAAGTAAAAGACAAATTCCGTTTAAACAAGACATCTTGAGAGTCAAAATATGAATCAAACAACACACAGGTTGAGACTATAAAATTAGATCCAACAAAATGGGATTGTGTGAACGGCCTTTAAAACAAAGGATATAATAAGCTATTCTAATTCAATTGAAAATATTTTTGTATGGTAGGAGGATTGACTTTGAAATATGAACTAGTAGTTGAACCATATAAACAGGTTAAAGCATTTCTCAACAAAGCACATACAGTGTACATTTTTCCAACCGCACTCAATCTAATCTTCAAGTTCTTTTTAAAATCAATGAATTTAAAATAATTTAAAATATCCCCAAAGACCCATTCAACAGCAACCCGTACAGAGCTCATTGAACGATTGAATTCAGCTTCCAAAGGAGAGAGGTTGGCATTCTGGTATGGCTTCTGGAGATGACGTCTCAAGGGGTAAGCTGGATCTCTGCAAATGCACAATGGGTCACCAGTGGGGGTGTTGGAATGCTCTTGTAGTTGATCAAGAAGTCCAGAAAGGCTCAAGTATGGAAACATATATTCTTTTAGATTGAAACAATTACATATAATATACAACAGCAATAAGACATAATTATATGGATGTATTTAAAGAAATATAGGGAGAAAAACAAAATAAATACCAATTGGACCATAAAGGTGTGCCACAAGGCCATTAGGTGCAACAACAGATTGGAATTTAATGGCATGTACGGGTTTATGGCCGTTAAACATTTCCCTTTGATGTTCCCCAGGTCGACATATCGGTCTTACAGTTCCGTCAACGAAGCCCCAGCAATTCTCTAATGCAGCACCAGCATCGTGAATGACATCAGCATACTGAAACTGAAGGCGGTCTAGACGAAGCCAAGGTTGATTCATATCCGTTAACAGATGGCCATGGGTAGCAAAAATATAGTCTGTGACTTCTGAGGCGATTAGACTTAACTCCGAAACAGAGCGACCAAAGCGAGGAATAATATCATTGAACCTACACGGGTAGGCAAAGCGTCTCAACAAAACGCATAAACCCTCCATACCCGTCGCCGTCGTTCTATTTGGACAAACAAACTTCTCGGGAATTCGTAAAGCCTCAGGCAACACAGGAAGGTCTGCAAGGTCAACCCTAAAGTCAGCCTTGCACTCGTCGTTTGACTTGAACTGTAGCTGCGTTTCAACCCGGTGTAGCAGTCTCAGTACTCCCCCAGTCTCAGTGTTCCTCTATTACTATGCGCATGCGCGCGTCAGCGGTTTTGCATAACAACATTTTCGCGTGGTCTGAGTTATCCCCCTTATCTCGCTGTCGCCAGTGCCTGTCAGAACACAAAATCATTGAGAAATCTGGAGTAAATTTGAAGGACCTGTAGTTGAGGCAGATTTGACGGATGAAGTTGTACCGAAAAGTAGAAAAGATCGCTTGGCTCAACATGAAGAAAAAGTCGAGCGAATTGCCCACTACCTGCGCCATAGGAAACATCGAGATGGTTTAACGAAAAACCAACAACGAGTGGTTCGTGGCCAAGCAAAAAACTACATTTTTGATGAAACAAGTAATGTATTTTAAGATTATTCTTTAGTCTGCCTTATCCAGCGCTCAGGATCATTTTACTCACCTTGCCAGCGTGTGATGATCATGCATGTTTGTTTGTTTGCATGACAAATATTTTATTTCAATTTCAGTGCATGTAAATCACTCGATGGTGATTCTCATTCAAGACAAACAAAAAAAAAACACTGACATTACAACTACAATTCCTAGATGTTGCTCAGAGAATCATGCAGAGCAATACCAAGTTGATACAACTATGCAGTATAGAAGTGCTGTTACACTTTGTGACTTAATTGTCAAGCAACGATGTTGCACATTGCACAATATGTTGCCATTAAGTGTTAATCAATTGCAATTAAGTGTTAGAATACTTTTAATGCAGCAACTGTTACAAAATGTAGAATCATATAGAATCAATGCCCTACAACTTTTCATCATTCTTTTGGAAGTAAGCATTTTCGGTATTTTTCAGATAAGGAGCTGTATTACACTGGTGGAAAGAAAGGAATACGTAAAAAGGTTGTCCTTACCATAGATGAAATTGGGGAGATTCTTCATCATCACCATAGTGAAGCTATGGGAGGTCATAGTGGTGTGAATGCCACCCTTAATAAGATTTCCAACTATTATTGTTGGAATGGCATGAAAGAAGATGTCCAAGAATATGTGAGTATGGGCTGACAAAATGTAACTTGTTAAAAAATTAAGCTGCAATGCATTGCACTAGCTTTTTGTTAATGTGTTAAAGCCAGACAATATTGCTTGTCAGGGGATAATCATTCTACAAAATTACTGGGTGTTTTTACTTAACAGTGGATTTTTTTAATATAGATCGCATCATGTCACCAATGCCAGATTTATAGCAAGATAAAAACACAAGCACCAGAGCTAATCCCAATAAAAGTTAATGAGGCATTGGAGTTAGTTGGAATTGATTTGATTGGTGAGTACCAGCTAGTTTACTTTTTCATTATTGATACAGTAATACCTCATCAAAATATTTCATTTTGCCTTCTAGGGCCGCTGCCAACAACTGAAGAAGGTTACAAGTATGTCTGTACATTCACAGACTATTACACAAAATTTGTTGATTTTTTCCCCATCAAAAGCAAAGCTGCAGATGGTGTTGCAAAATGCATAAAGAAATTTACATGCAGGTAAAATTAGGAACATTTTACTATTGGGTTGCAGACAACACAACATAAGCAAGTCAATGCCAACTGTGTTGCCAACATGCTACTTAAGGTGGTCCAAGACATATTTGTAACAGATTTGTCATTATATTTAGATGGGGTGCACCTGCACGGCTTCTTTCAGACCAAGGGAGAGAATTTGTAGCAAAAGTGAATGATGAAGTCTGCAGAGAATTTGGCATCAAACGATCAGTGACCAGCGCATATCACCCTCAAACAAATGGATTGGATGAAAGAACAAACCAAACTTTGAAACAACGTTTATCCAAACTTGTGAATGAACATCAGAATAATTGGTGTGATTTTCTGGATGAAGTTGCTTATTCCATTAGAACACAGAAGCAAGCTTCAACAAAGTACACACCATTTTATTTGATGTTTGGGCGAAATCCAAATTCAGCTCAAATGGTATTTACTAAAATATTTACCTTATAGCTATATATATGTAGCATAACTCATATGGCCACAAAATACTCATGGAAAATTTTAATTGGCTATATAGATTACTGTTGTGGAGGATAATTCATCTGCTCCTGAAAGAACAGAAGACCAGCTAGACCAAGAAACTGGTGAAAGGATAACAAAATCTGAGGCCACTCGCCAGCAAGTATGTGCAATTTAGCCAGCAGAGGGTTTTTTTGGGAGGACTTGTGGGTGGAAAAAATCAATTTTTTTGTTAACTCATAAACTGCCCTAATCTATATTTGAGACTGAATTTATTATTATTACATATATGTAAAGCTGACAAACATTTATTTACAATTGTTGTACTTTTTTGTAGGTTCTGAGCAATCTTGAGCTTGCACAAGAGAAACAGAAAAAACAATATGAAAAGAGAAAAGGAAAGGGAGTCAGAACATTTGAAATTAAAGTTGGTGACACAGTTTATAAACGACAGATGAAAAATGTGTCCAGGAAAGGTGGAAAGATGGAACCTGGTTGGATGGGCCCATATCGGTACTAGAATAATTTAACAATTAGGATGCAATCTTGACCCGTCAATTGATGGTATAATTTCATTCAGGAAATTAACCACTTTTTAATTTTTTTCAGGGTTATTGAAATGGACAATATGCAAAGGGCAACCCTTGTTCCCTTTAAGGATGATGCAGCACCTCTCAAACAAAAAGTACCATATGATCAACTGAGACCATATAAGACAAGCGAGCTTCATGATATACAAAAGACTGAACAAAGCATGTACTTTTCATCATCACCTGACAACATCCATTCACTAGTCAATGCTACTTCACCACCTTGCAGCAACACCACATCATCCTGTAAAGATAACAATCCAATATTGATTCATGACAGTCCACCGCTCATTTGTAACAGTCCACCACAATCTCACAACAGCAACAAGATTGGAAAAAATGACACTGATCACAACAAGACTGATCACAACAGGGCTAACAAAAACAATACTAACAACAGCAAGAAGTTGAAAATAGGTCACAAAGCCAATGGTGTGTGGAAATGCACAGCAAATGAAAATCCAGATAAGTTGTTATCAACCATAATAGAAGAAGACTGCTGGCTTACCGATGAACATATTGACCACGCACAATGGTTATTGTCGAAACAATTCCCAGACTCAAAGGGATTGCATTCAGTTTTGGCATTTGCAAGCAAACAACCTAAAATCCAGAAAGGTGACAAAGACCTTGTTCAAATACTACATGTTGGAGGAAATCACTGGGTAACAGTTACTAACATTGGGTGTGAGAAGAACAAGATTAAAGTGTTCGACTCTCTTCCTCAAAAACTTTCCAAGAAAGAGAAACAAAAACTTCATTCATCCCTAGCAGTGCTGCTAAACACCAGCTCACCAAATTTTGTCATTGAGTGGCCATCAATGCAAAGACAAAGAGGCGAATCTGATTGTGGTCTTTTTGCTGTGGCAGTTGCAACTAGTCTTGTCAACGGAGAAGACCCAGGTTCAAAGAGCTACGACCAGAGTGTCATGAGAGGTCATTTGGCTGTTTGCTTCCACTGCGAAGAATTGGCTGTATTCCCAGAAGGACAATCAAAATGCGTTATCAGTGGTAAAAGGGAAGAGACTATTGAAGTATTCTGCCATTGCAGAATGCCATTCAAAGAAGGTGTCTTCATGGTAGAATGCTCTGTTTGCTTGGAATGGTTTCACCGATCTTGTGAAAAGATCCCCAGAACTGTTACAGACAAAACTTTATTTCAATGTCTGAACTGTAAGTAGTTTGTCAATTATATAGTATAATTGTAAATAAGAGTGTAAATAAAATTATGTAGATAACTAAACTGGCAAAATTAAAATGGATATTGGGGACAAATGTTATTATGCTTGTGGAATGTTTCTGGATATAATGTAAATGGGATGACTGAGACTGATAATGTAAAGGGGGATAACTGAGACTGATGATGTGAAGGGGATATGATTGAGACTGATAATGTAAATGGGGATAACTGAGACTGATAATGTAAATGGGGATAACTGAGACTGATTATGTAAAGGGGGATAACTGAGACTGATGATGTAAATGGGATAACTGAGACTGATAATGTAAATGGGATGACTGAGACTGATAATGTAAAGGGGATGACTGAGACTGATAATGCGAAGGGGATATGACTGAGACTGATAATGTAAATGGGGATAACTGAGACTGATAATGTAAAGGGGGATAACTGAGACTGATGATGTAAATGGGATAACTGAGACTGATGATGTGAAGGGGATATGACTGAGACTGATAATGTAAATGGGGATAACTGAGACTGATAATGTAAATGGGGATAACTGAGACTGATAATGTAAAGGGGGATAACTGAGACTGATGATGTAAATGGGATAACTGAGACTGATAGTGTAAAGGGGATAACTGAGACTGATAATGTAAATGGGATGACTTATAGACTGGTAGTGTATAAAAGGGGATGACGGAGACTGATAATGTAAATGGGATGACTGAGACTGATAATGTAAAGGGGATGACTGAGACTGATAATGTAAAGGGGGATAACTGAGACCAGTATAATAGGTCTGATGGTTGTATTTATATCATAATTGAGATTATATCTAGTGCTTACTAATATTATGACATTGTAATTGTTAATCAAAATGGCAAACTGAATAAATTGCAGCTAAAATGTATGAATGATTATGATAATATAAATGTGATGTACGCTTGTAGCCCATCCGATTCCGATCATCACCACAGTGACATTCAAATCTATATTTTAGCGACATTTTGTGCTGATTCCATCATACAATACAGACTATTGTCCAACAGTTACATGAAATCACTTACAGAGATCACATTTTAACAGGACTACCTTGTCAAAAGCATTTTTTCTTTGCTTTTCGTCCCATGTACCCAAAGTTTAATATTTTACGTAAATGTCCTCGGAGGATCGTTGAGACTGGGGGAGAACTGAGCCCGCTCTGCTACGTGCTCAGTTGTCCCCCTACACTGCACATGCGCACTTGTTACAAGGGGAGCACTCAGACTGGGGGAGCTCTGAGACCGTGACACCGGTGGTATTCCCAGTATTGGAAATCAGGTGATTTTCGCCTTGTTTGGTCGTATAAAGCTACGAACTCGTTTTCATGAATAATATCATTTGCAAAAAGAGCCGTAGCTGCATCGAGAAGATCGCCTCCAGACATGTTTTAAAACAAACTCGTACTCGCTGTCGCAATTCGTCGTTTGTTTACAGCTAATGCAACATTTGAACGGAAGTGACTACGAGTACGAACTTCCTCGCGCCAGTTCGGCCGCGTTAAAACTCGTACTCGTACTCGTAGTCCTTGCTAAAGCTCCCTAATGATATCGGCGAGAGGCCCGAGAATGACCGATAAGCTGTCTTTGATGACGCGCATGGACACTTTGTCTTTGCCAGGTGATTTGTTTGAAGGCATGACTGATATGATGTTCTTTATTTCTGAACAATAGACTGGTGTAAAGTTAAATTTGTCATTTTCTTCAATGTAGTTGTTACTTGAAACGTTTGGACCGGAAGGTTCCGGTCGGGAAAAACACTAAGATCTTGTATTAGTGTCGAGGCTTTTTTAGCTGCATTCGCACCGATGGTGGAAAAAAAATGATTAAATTCTTCGGCTATTAATGTCGGATCTTTGCTGTAAACTACTGTCTCTCTTTCCCTATAAGCTATGTTTTCTTTAATCACCTTCCATAGCGATCCAGTATTATTTCTGTGTTGCTGGACTTCCTTCAGAACATACTTTCTCTGAGCGTTGACGAGTGCAGTTTTTGTTAAGTTGCGAGCCTCTCTATAGTTAAGCCAATCATAATGGTCACGTGTTTTCCTGAAAAGGCTGTGAAGCTGGTCTCTTTTAATCATGAGTGTTTTTATTTCCGGGGTGATAAATGGACAAGATTTTTCGCGTACCTTAATTGTCTTTATTGGGGCATGATTGTCCAATGTGTTTAAAAATATCTCACTGAAAATCGTTAGTTTTTCATCGACATTGTCCTTTCTGAGAATGGAAACAAAATGATGAAGGTTGGATGCCAGGTCGGTTACAAACAAATCCGTGTCGTATTTATTGTAGCTGCGGGTTGTGATATAGGTTGGCGGGGCTTTGTCAGTTTTAAGTTTTTGTGATACATAATACACGGGAAGATGGTCACTAATACAGGGGTTTCTAGGACACCGCTATTAACTACCAGTCTTGGCGAGGATACGAAAATAACATCGACAAGGGTCTGACTGGATTCAGTGATTCTTGTTGGTGATTTGATTAACTGGTTAAGGTTGAGTTCTGTGGTCATCTTGGTCAAAGCCACTGATCCAGGTGTGGACTTAAGCATATCGCGGTTTAAGTCTCCAAGAAAAATAATCAACTTTCCCATCGTTAGAGCTTGAACGTAGTTAGGCTTAAAATACTTTTCGAAACAATCAAGTGGGTTGTCGGGGGGACGGTAGGAGACGCAGATCAACAGTGATTTAGATTTTTTGCATTGTAATTTATTCCATAATTCATCAATTATGGTCTAAAATTTGCTTCTATTATAACATACATAGGCTGACTGATTTCAATGAGGGGCGTGATATTTTAAAAAAAAATGAAGCTACAAAATTACATAGACATAGGACAGGGAAATTAAGGACATGAAACAGATACAGTTACAAACAAAATACAGGAGTATAAATACGAAACATAGGCAAGTCAGTTTCAACTCATTCTTTGTAATATAGATTTAAAAGAAATCACAGATTCCGCAATTTTAGCTTGAGGTGGAAGATTATTTCAAAGCAGGGCACCATTATAACTAAAGCACCTCTTGCCAAATTCCTTTTTTGGCATAGGTGGTGCTAAATCAGTTTCTCTATTCCTGAGATTGTATGAAATGTCTTTATCACTATTAGGACGAAAGACTTCTTTAAGATTTCCCTCCAAATTATTTTTTCTTATTTTGCATGGAATGGAATCAATTTTACCGTTGTCTGAGAGGGTTAGGTAAGGGAAACTAATTGCCACAAAAAAATTTCACATTCTCGTTAATTACACTAATTAGCCAAGATGGCGGCCGGCTAATTAGGCGTTACGCGTAACATGATATCTTGAGATAAGATAAACTTAAAATCACAAATGACACATTTTTGGAAAGCTTAGATCATGATCTAGTGCACTACCACTTTTTTTATAAATCCTCTTTAATAAAAAATAATGAGAAAATGTAAATTGTACCTAAAATTTCACACATTTTACTTAATTATTATGCTTTAATTAGTTACTTATTAAAAATGTTAACTTTTAAAAATCGAGTAGCACTAGCTTAAAGTATATACAACATGCATGCCAATTATGAATCTTCTACTTCAAATACTGACAAAGTTATAATGTCACAAAAACTACCCATTATTGTAAAATTGCAAAGTAAGCAAAAATGCAATTTAAAGTTTCCTTTCATAATATTATACCTTCTTTAAGTTTTAGAAGCTACCTGCTTCATATGTAAGTCCTTCCTGTGTTTCAGCTGACTCCACATAATTCTTTCTCATGTTTCTCAGAGTTTTTCTTCTCTTTTTCACCTTTTCTGTTGTTCTCTGGGCTGACTGTTTGATTCGAGTGGTGTCGCAGACTTGTGCACCTTTACAAGTAAAGATGCCTGGTTTGATATCCATGTCTTCGAAGATCTTCAAAATGGAAACATCTCCATAATTAAATTTCAGCACAGCTAAACTTGTTGCAATTTCAACAGTTTCCTTCTCTACATAAGTGGTCTTAGGGCATCTGTCCCAAATCAAACCGTTCAGACATTCATTAACGTTTTGTGTCAACCCATGGGTACATTTCCCCAATAGTTCTCTGTTGGACAAACTGTCAAAAATTGGTTCTATCATTTCAACAATGGTTTCAGGGATTCCATTCTTGTGTTTGTAGGTGCTTGGGTCACTCTTGCATCCACACCAGCTATCTTCTCCATCAGAGCAGAGGTGATGCTGTGGATTGTCATCAGTGGATGCGACATGGTATAATGATGCCTTTATAGACTTGGCCATTTGTTCAACATCCTTCAAATTCTCTCTCACTGCCAGACCATAGTAGTTTTGAAGAACATCTATCTTCCCATCTGTCAATCTACCCTTGCCAGCCAAGCCTTTCCCATCCCCAAGTTTCACACCCTTGTTTGCATTCTTTAACTTTCTCGATCTGCTGCCGACTCATTTCTGTAGGTGTCCGATGCATTCTAATTTATTAGGAATGCATTTATCCCCATATGGCTTCTTATTAACAATGCTATTATAAGTAGATGAGTCCCCATCTCCTAGCATATTCTTGTATGTGAGTCCTTGTGTTGCCTGTGATCGTTCAAAGATCCTTACAGCTCCCACTGTTTCCATGTTGTTAGCGCTTCCTGTATGGTTAATCTTGCAACGATGGTTAGCTTTCCATAGTTCATATTTAGGATCATTCTGCTTCTTTTCCCATATTTGACACTGTTTGCATTTGTCAGACAGTACTTCCACATCAACACATTTCTTTGTGTCCAAAGAAATTGCCGTTACCACGCCATTGTGAGATGCATGACCTCTCTTCTGCCATGTGCCATCAAGTGATATTCCGCACTCTCCGTCCTCATTTCCACTATTCTCCTTAACTTTGAATGCAGCAGCGACCATGCTATCTTTAGCCAACTGTTTAACAATCGGCAAGACCTTTTGATTTTGAATCCTTGTAAAGTTACGCCGAGTTGGTGGTGATGGCATATCACGATCAGAGTGACAAAATAAAACTATTATTCGACTGTAGATAGATACTTTTTGTATAAAAAAGCGAAATACCAAAGACTTTTGACAAAAATTGACGCTGTTGTAAAATTTAGAGTTGTCTATTGCACGACGATGTTGTAATAGCTATGTAACCTCCCCCCTGGCCCTCACGAATGGACCAATCACAAGGCAGCAAACAGAAAGGCCTTCAAATAACATACATCAAAAGGTAAACTGTAAAATGAACTGGTTTTAGGGTACTTTTTGGGGCGATTTTAGGTTGCAAACTCGTTGCTAAGGCGTTGCTAAGGCGAAAATTTAAAAAGAGCATCAGTTTTTAGCATTTTTTAACTAGATAAACCAAAAAATCGATAAAATAAGGAATTGTATCATAAATTAGAATAGTTTTAGTACCCAAAACACACAAATTTTTTTTTTTGAAATTTTTGGAAAAAATTTATTTTTTAAGGGGAATTTCCACCCTAATTAAGATTGGGAGCGGTGTGGCCATTAAGAATTTTGTAAATAAAGATGGATTTTAGGTAGTTTCGCCTAGATTCAAGAGGTTTCCAATTTAAACTTCTAAGTAGATCAACTGATCGAACATCGTAAGTGGCCCCAGTGATTACTCTTGCCGCTCTATTCTGAAATCTTTGCAGTAATCTGTTTAGTATTTTCACTGTAAGGTTTGCACCAAATTTAAGTTATTTATTAGGTGTAACTTTAAAATACCCGTCCAACAATTTTGTTGGATAAGTCATTGGCAACAGGCTACTGGCTACTGCATGGTTGCATAGGTCAAGGTAAGTAAGTGGTAGAATGAAGATAGGCAAAAAGAGAGGTAGTATCGTGATAATGCCATGCAGATAAGAAAAGTAGGTACACCTAGATAGCGTTATTTGCCTCAGTGCTATTAGGATTATATATTTGTATAATATCCTTAAAGAATCGTTTTCTTTATTTTTGTATCGTTATTGAAATTCTGCATGCTATAGGTATGAAGAGTAATGATATTTACGTCTTCCTGCGTCGGTAAGCTTTACTTTCATTTGTTTCCAGTGGCCTTCTATTTTGTTAGTTTGGTCACCGTCACTGTTACGAAATTCCTTTGAGTGATTGACCGTCTTGTGAATATATCCGTTCTTCTCCAAGTTAGTATATGCCTTCCAACGGTCTAGTATGATCGTTGTATCTGGCTTGATCCACTGTTTGATCCGGCAACGGTGACAACGTTTTTTCGCTTCTATCTTCGACAGCAAGCATGAAACAATTTCTGGATTCCTCTTCTATGCCTCCGAAGACCAACTGGCTCCCTACTTGATGACCTCGGTAATATTTTCTTTTGTCAATCTTCGATTCGTCTACTTGAACTCTCTTGTTCTCCCCTCCTATTTGTACGTTGTTCTTTATGATGCTAACTTCGTATACTTCGATCTCGGCAGAAGTTGCAGCAATCGACGATCGTAGATGATGACAATCTTTTGCCATTGTTTCATATCAGCGCACCACCAATACGTTAACTTTGTTATTTCTGAGAGGGTTAAATTGCTTTTTTCAAACCAGGAATCCTGCCTAATGCCTGCCTCAACTTTATGGCGTTTTTCGCCCTGGAATTTTTTCTTACACTCCCATTTGTAAGTATCTGAACGATCGTCAGTTGGTGTCCACGACATTTCTTCATCACACGTTGGACACCGTCTTGATGTAGCAATGATATTTCCATTTTTCAAACATGTTAACATGTGGTCTTTATTGCGAAGTGTGGTCTTTATTGCGTAGGATTCAACAAGTTCATCATAAGTTAATTGGCATTGTGATTTCGGCGATTTTAAGTTACGTTTGTAGCTTGGTGTAGTGTCTGAGCATTAAGTGGTTTTATCTGTATAACTGGTTTGTAAAAGTTCTCTTTCGTATAAGGGTATACACTATACTGCAGATAATACGAAATTACTTCAGACAGATGAGCAATTTGTGATAAAGCAAGTATAAACTTATGCTTTTGTTATTTCCTAAATAATTATGTTTGCGGAGGGTGTTAATTTGAAGTAAAGCCTTGAAATTAAACTTAGGAACGTATTGTGTGGCGATGCTGTTTTATACGATTGGTTGTTTTTTAGAGTACACGTGAGGTTAATAATTATTTTTTCAGAATAGATTTTACGATAAACAGCCTATTTCAATTGAGAGATCTTGAGGGAGTATGGGATTAATAATACGCATGCATACGGTTATGCATATTTGTTTTTTCTACGCCTTTAATTGTTGATGTTTGAGAACACGCATCTTACTTTTAGGCCTTGGTTAAACGTCGCATTTCGGTCGCGTCGAATGCAATTCAAAGATTATTGATGAGATAATAATGCTTGACTTGACTTATTTGGTTTGAATTGCATTTGACGCGACGAAAATTCGACGTGTAACCTAGGTCTTACATATCCTTCGAATTTGGGGCCGGTTGTATCAAGCCCGTTTAGCTTGAACGGTGGATAAATCAAAATGAGATAACACACTTATATACAACTCTCTTGAATGAGTCAACTTGAATATTATGCACTGAATATGTTAAAAACTTTTAGTTCGCTTGTTGAATAAAACGGCAGACTTGTTTCTATTTGAACTTATCCACCGTTTAAGCTAAACTGGCTTGATACAACCGAACCCTGTTAACTTGTTTAGCTTCGCATGACAGTACAGCTCAACATTCAATTTAAGGCTCACACATGCACACTGACAAAGCAAATACACTTAATTCTGAAAGAATCCTGAGAGATATGGGTACCAGACCAATCAAAAAGCTTACTCATACTCGATTAAGAGCTTGTTTTTCAGTTTTTCACCTTGAATGTTTCCAATGATTAGAAAACGATGCTTGCATGAGTGGCAAAAGAGTTTATTATATTACTTTATTGTTGAAATATTGAAATAAAAAACATTTATTTGTTGGACCTATCGCCAAAAGGACAACCTAAACAATTATGACTTTAGAGCAGCCAGAACATATTTACATATGATCTGATACATATATACTGATATTGTTTAAACAGAATTAAATTTCTTCAGAATCATGATCATGCATTCAGAAAAAGGAGAAAGCATTTTCAGCCAACTAAAAAGCTTGGTTGTCCAAGTAAGGTTACAATGTCTCGAATACTAAGTTCCTGAATACAAGGGTGTATGCAGTACATGTAAATTCATTATTTCAGAAAGCATTGAGAAAGTGTTATTCCAGCTCTATGCACATGGACATGTAAAATGATATTTTGATTTTTTATTGAAGGTTGATGTTGCACCAAATGGTAAAAAGCCAAAAAGAGAAATGAGGGATGCAGCACTTTCATTGAAGGCAGATATTCAAGCTGGAAACCATTGTTATTGTTAACCAATTTGTTAACCAATTTGTTCTCAAACTTCCAGCTGTCAGCAGTCACAGACACCATGCAACTGAGGGCGAGGTAGAAAATGAGACTTCCTGTTATCCTTTTATTTTGACATATTGACCAAAATTATCCTTTAAAATTTAGGCAGCATGTTTGCGGGAACCAATTCATCCGCTAGTAGTTAAAAAAATTAGGGAAATGGAATTAGTTCGCAGCACTTCAGAAGTTCGTCGTCACTTGAAGACATATATAATACAGGAGCTATTTAAAGGAGAAGAACCACCATCCGAATTAAGCAGACGCTTTTACCCAACTGATACTGACATCCGCAACATTCTATATTCTTCTCGAATGGGTGAGCGTAAAGCCCCATTTACACTACACTCGATTTATTGGCACGGCACGGCTAAAATGGGTACCCGTGCCCAATTTTACTAGTGCTCAGGGTACCAAAACAAAGGCCGGGCACGGATGAAGTGGGCACGGGTACCCATTTTAGTCGTGCCGTGCCAATAAATCGAGTGTAGTGTAAATGGGGCTTAAGGCTCCAGATGATCAAATAAACCTTGAAATTAAATGCAAGGAGTGGAAGGAATTGAATCCAGATGACTTTATTTTTTATAGGGTAAAACAAATAACACCAATTTTTCACTCTTGAAACACATCTTTAAAACCAAAACCTTTTGCATATTTTTACTGTCATCGCCAATACTGTTGCACAATGATTGCTGCACTTTGTGGATACAAGTAAAAAAATCCTGTATAATTGTGAAACAGTCCTTCAACTAATGTACTATAGCATTTTGTACTTTAATAAACGAATACAATACAAGTTATTCTGTTTATTTAGCCATCAATATTCAATGACATGGACAAAACAAATTTTTTCTTTGTTTACCAAACGGTTTGGATGAAACGCTTACTTTTGTTGTATGGTCAGGAAATGTGCCTTATGGACGCCACGTACCGTACATGCAGGTATAGTGTTTTTTCATGCAGAAACCCCCCAACATAGAGGAGTATTCCTTAGGAAACGTTCGCCAAAAATTTCCATCGACTATAGTTATTCTCGCAGGTATAAAGTACATTTTAATTGCTTTACCTAATTCTCTCTTTATCAGATATGCGTTGCCGCTGTTCTTTCTTTGCGTCCGGTCCAACGTCGGTTACGTAGTTGTGGCAGTATTCATACCAGAAAACGAAGACACAGATTCTATTTCCGAAGTTCTACGCATCATACAAAGAGAAAATCCAGAGTGGGATCCCAAGAATATGATGGTGGACTGCTCACTGGCAGAAATTGCGGCCATTGAAGAATGTTTTCTAAGTAAGTTTGGAACAATCATATAACGATACTCTAATTAGGACCGTTGCGTAACGATGAGGACTAGAAAACGATGATGTTGATACGAGTGTGTAATATTTTTTCTTGCAGAAACTCATGTCCATGTATGCGACTTCCACCGTGAAAAAGCATGGAATGAGTGGGTGTCCAAAACGACAAATGAGGTAACAGAATCCAAGGAAGTTGTGTTGCTACACCTCCGCAACATTGCAAAAGTATGAACCAAATTGATCTTGCACAAAATATTGCGTTCTTACAAGAAAGTCAAGTTTGGAAAGAATCAGTAAAACTGCAGAAATATTTAAACGAATTTTGGGGTCTACATCTGCGGGTAAGCTAGTTATATTCCGAAGGATTATATAATTCCATTTACATGTATGTTTATGAAGCAAATGCTAGACAGGTTGAGATAACATGAATTTCATTGTTCAGTAAAATATTCTGTTTACACCATAGATTTTTAGGGCCACTAGTTTATCAGAAACTTTAATGTTACTGTCAAGTGTTTACCCTAATAAAGTCGCTTACTTACTTACTTCAAGCCTTTTTTGCATCAGTTTACCTTTTAGGAATATTTCATTGCTCTTTTATAGAAATGGGTACGTTTTTATCGCGATGAATCTCTACGCATTGCGATATATACAAATAATGGAATCGAAAGACAGAATAATTGGCTAAAGAATTCATACTTGGACGGGCGACGAAATAATTCCATCTTTGATCTTGTAGAAATAATCACAAAACAGTTTTTACCTGATAGCTACAAAAAGTAAGCAAATTCACTTACTGCATGTATAAGTATTCACTTTGAAGCTTTTATTGGGCGTTAGGGCTTCAATACGACGCTAACTAAATTTAATACTTGATTGATCTCTTTATTTTAAAAGATACAAAGAACAAAATATCAAGTGCACAGATGCATACAGGTACTATGACAAACGTGTACCAAAGTATCTGCAAAATCGACCCAAAGGTGTTGTGGAACACGTCATGAAAAGAATTGATACCGGCATCGAAAATGGTAATCTTTCCCAATTCACACCGAAATTGTTTAATGTTATTAAATAGTCGCGGACAGTTGTATCAAGTGTGGTAGGATGGGAATCTCTTGGCTCAACAACCAGAGGTAGGATGGGAATCTCTTGGCTCACGGTTTGACACTCACCCTTTGTTCACGTTGGATACTGAAGTAATCCACGCAGACTCCGGATCATCCAAGGAATTACTGGATATTACACACTGCCCGTCAATTTCAGACAGCAGTAGCAAGGTTAACATCACAAAAGAAAGTTCTCCAGAAAAAAGCGGATCTGTTACAGTAGGCCTCCCCTGCAGGAAGAAGGTCAACATCCGAAGGCAGTGTATTCAGGAAGTAAAGTCGCTTCATGATGAACTTTATGTCATTACCGACAAAAATGTTTTGAATGAAACTCTCAAGAAGATCAGAAGTGCTTAGCTACGCCAGGAAACATCGTCCCAAAGAGAACGGAATTACACTTAAAGATAAGTCCTTGTCGCCGAAGGAAGGTAGGAAAAAAGTTGCCGTGAAAAGATTGGCAAGCGTATGCAAGTTGGCTAGACAAAGAAAAAAGAATTATTTTACAGAGGGTAGGTTCATCAGCCGATGCCTGGAATGCGAAGATTGTCATTGAAGATGCAACAGATGGGAAGAGGAAAGGATCAATGCCACACAATAGTTTCAAAAAGAAAAGAAAGGATTCACAGAAATGGAACGACGATGGTCATCAACCAAATGATGTTTGGGTAATGATTAGTGGAATAAAGCTGACATATGAACTAAGGGATATTCTGGTGAGTAAGAACAGCTGGTTGACTGATGATCACATCGATGCTGCCCAACACCTTGTAAGAGAGCTAAATCCTCAAGTTGGAGGTTTAAAGTGTATGGCAGCAACAACACATTGTAGTAGGTTTGCTCTCCCACATGATTCACATAATACAATTCAGTGTCATACTAGAGGTGGACATTGGCTCTTGTCAAGTTCAATTTTTGGAGAGGTGGTTGTATTTGAGAGCTTATACAGGTCCCTAAATGAATCACTTAAACGGCAGTTGGTCAACATCTACACAGGGTTATGTAATGATGATGGATCTCTTAGCACCACAGTTGTCCTCCAACAACGACAAACAGGATCGGCTGATTGTGGTCTTTTTTTGCATTGCTAATGCGGTCGCGCTTGCAAATGGCGTAGATCCATCTACAGGTACCTGGATTCAAGATAAAATGCGCAACCATCTTCATGATTGTTTTCAGAAAAGAAAACTTGAGATGTTTCCTCACAAAGTAAAGCAAGTACCAAACACAAGGTCTCATTACGTTGTTAGCATTTATTGTATTTGCTATAGGCACATTCCTGGAGCACAAATGGTTCTTTGCAACACATGCAACAACTGGTTTCACCATGGTCAATCTCAGACATGTATAAACCTTTCAGCAAAACAGGTTGCGGCACTTGCAACCAACACACCTTTCATCTGCGAATATTGTGAAAAAGATTCCATTCAAAAATCCCACCACTGCCCAGTAAAAGTGTACAATATCCTACAATGATCTTCAGACTTTCCTGTAGTAAATGAACCTGAAAAAGAGCCTTGAAGCACAGGGAAAAACAAACTAAACTCTGCTCACATATCTTCTCACAACTTAGTTTAGTTGTGTATATTTTCAATATATTATATCTAAAATATACACAAATGTATCATGTATGACGAAGAGTGCATATATATGTGTATGTAGTGAATATTTCCGTTATTTAGTTTTAATTTGGGTTAATTTTTGGAGTAAAAGTAAAAAAAAATAGCATTTTGGTTGAAATCCTACTGTTTCGAAATATGCAATTGTATAAAAATTAATTAAACTTGTAGGTAACCTGGGCCTTCTGCCTTCATCAATACAATAATGTATTAATAATGATAAATAATTAATTAATAATTAATTATTTCATTTTTACAGTCGCCACCTGCCATGCAAACATACAAGAATATCATGTATAAAAATTGTTATATAATATATATTGTTCAGAAAGTCTGAAAGGGTTACGGCAGTTACTAATTATTAGAATATTAACGCAGATAATTTTGACAGATAAAACTATTCAAATTTCAACAGGCCAAGTTGAAGCTGTATAGTAAAGACATTATTTTTCAGAAATAAGATATAATCCGTAGGGATTACATGGAGTATAAGAGACAAGAAACACCGCTGACCAGCATATACAAGAGTCGCATTTGTGCATATGTTGTCTATGATCTAACGCCGACCCTACGCACCAGCGGTTAAATTCAATATGGCGGTAACGTGTAGTTGTGGAACTCCGTCAGTTTTGTAAACACAACACAAATATAGGCCACAAGTCACAATGATCACAATGATCACACTGGTCACAATGGGTCACACTGGTCACAATGGGTCACACTGGTCACAATGGGTCACACTGGTCACAATGATCACACTGGTCAAAATGGTCAGTGAGAATGGTCACACTGGTTACGCTGAGATTTGTGCTGAGAATTCAATTCATACTGCGTAATCGTAATATTACGTTGTAAAAATCAACAAAAGTAACAAATCGTAGGCATTGACATACGTTATAGTGTGTGTTTTAATAAATTTGAATAAATTATTTAAGACCATTAAGCGTTATACCACGTACAATTGCGTAAAGTAAATAAACAAGCCCCACAATTCTTGATTGAATAATTCGGTATGCCCCGTCAATTCAGTCAGGAAAAATGGGTCTGAATTGTGCAATAAGATGCTAAAATAGTGCGGAGGCATTAATACCTTGAAAGGCATTAATTACCTTTTATGGTAGAGCAGACTGTGTAAGCCCGGCGTTGCGCGCGAAATTCACATTTGCTATTAGACCATAGAACACAATAGTATCAAGATTTGCAGGCCTTTCGAGCTCTATTAAATTTAAAATTGCTTTATTTCATTATGGAGCCCGCATTCGTCATGAGAGAAAAAGATTTTGGTGTAGAAATAAGAAATAACAAGTACGATCGTACTATAGGGACCAGGAACTGCGTAACCGAGTTTAATTTCTGAACTGCATTGTATTTATAACAATGGAGAGGACAATGTATTTCTAATCGTTTCCGTTTACTTATATATAGGCTGAATATTAATGATATGTATATATTATTTGCCGCAAATATATCAAGAATTGCTTGTAACTTGCTTCAAAGGTCAAAAGTAAAAATTCGAACTCCGTCAATCGATGCGGAATAATGCTTAGAATAATTGTGCCAAGTTTCATTCCGATCAAACAAGTAATGATAGAGCCTTAGGGTTTTTTTAAAGAGCGTCGCCCCCTAACAACAACAAGATTAGCAGCGGTTAGGGACCAGTTCCTGGTCCAAAAATGGGATCGTGAGTTATGTAGAAAAGGCTAAATTTTCGATAGAATTGTTAAAGCATGTTGATGCCGGTCAAGACAGCGGATTCCTTTGCAAGATCTACTGTTCTTTGAGGGAACAGGACAGGTAAGACGATATAATTAAATAAATATATATATATATATATATATATATATATATATATATATATATATATATATGCTGTAATGTTTACAACCTTAGCTTAGTCTCGAATACAGTAATACTTTTGAATATTCCTAAATACGTTTGGGAATTTGGCCCTAAAGGCCCTGTTACACGGTACAATTTTTCTTGCAACTTGCAATGCAATTGTACTTCTAAGAGATGTAAATTAGTAAAGAGTCTTGCAGAAGAACAGTGCAGGAAGTGTAATAAACACAAAAGTTCCGTTGTTCCCAAATATACATCTCTCAAAAGTAGAATTGCATTGCAAGTTGCAAGAAAAATTGCACCGTGTAACAGGGCCTTAACTAAATTGCATTTCACGCCAATTTTATCACACGATTCATACACTCTACAATGTATGTAAAACTTTATTTATTGACGCTAGCCTTGTCAACAGCAATTGTTGATTTCCACAAGGGGCGTCATAACTATGAGAAAAGTACAATTACAAATAAAGAAGAAAGAGATAAGATAAAAGCATAGCTATATATATACAAGAGATTAAGTTGGAGTGACCCGGTGGTATATAAGACCCACAGTTGATTTTATCTACCTATTAAGTCGTGCTACAAAATATTTGAAAGAGTATATTGATTGCGCTTTCTTAGCTTCACGCGGAAGATCATTCCAAAGTTTAGCACCACTGTACTTAAAACTTTTTTTAAGAACTACGCGTCTCGGTTTAGGAAGGGCCAGATCAGTGTAAGAATTTCTGAGGTCGTAATTAGTTTGAAGAGAGTTCCTCGTCATCAATAACTCCTTCAAGTTTGCTGCACTATAATCGTTCAGAATTTTGAACAATAATGTTGCCTTGCTCATAGCTCGTCTTGAATCTAAGTTTTCCCATTCAAGAGCCCGAAGAACGTCAGCAGACCTGATTTCAGTACTAGCACCAGTTATTATTCTGGCGGCTCGATTTTCAAACTTTTGTAAATTATCTCTCAGTGTTTTTTACAAACTCCCCAAAGCGGAGAACAGTAATCGAAGTAAGGCTGAATCAGAGCATTTATAAATTGATATCAAAGTATTTGCAGGAACATAAGCCCTGATACGCCTTAAGATTCCAATGCCCGCTCCGACTTTCTTGCAGACCATTTCTATATGCTCTTCCCAACTCAAATGTTTCATCAAGTTTAACTCCTAGACATGGAATTGAGTGTACTCTGGGAATCAGTTGATCATTAATCATTACGGGAAACTCATTGTCAATTTTAGCAATGTTATGATTTGATCCGACATACATTATTTTGGTTTTTGTTGAGTGGTACTGAAGTTTATTTTTGACCAGCCATTGACTAACATTGTTTAAATCATGATTCAGATTAGCATTAAGGTCTACATAATTTTTCGCAGATGAAAATATCTGTGAATCGTCGGCGTATAAGCATGGGGTTGACTTTTCTAAACAGTCAGGCAGATCATTAATATACAGTAAGAATAATAAGGGCCTAGTATGGATTCTTGAGGGACCCCACAGACAATTCTTTTAATAATAAATTAATTAATATTAAACGATATCTATTTCGTAAACCCTACGAAATTACCCTAGTAGCTACCTATTCATTCAGTTTTTGTCGTGATATCTTACTGAAATATTTGAAATGCGCACGCGATTTCCTAATGCTTCTCTATCCATGCAGTGGTGGTCTCATAACGATGTAGACACGTAGCTACGAAGCATGCGACCAAATAGCGGCATCAACGCTTACATACGATTAAGAATTGTGTTACGTTAATATAGTGATGATGTCCAAGGTATTTTGTTTGTGCCAAGTTAGTGGTTTGAGGTAAACGAAGTACGTCAGAACGGTTTTCGAACCGGGACTATAAGTAAATGTGTAGAGCTGTATTATGGACAGAGATTAATTGTTTCAGATTGTTTTTAGAGCGTTATGAGATTGTTTTGAGATTGTTGTAAGAGAATTGTTATGTAAAATTGTTGTAAATTAAAGATAAAAGAAAAAACAGCGTGTGCAGGTCAATTTACTGAACGAAGCCGGTGAATTCTGCGACAAGTGGTCCTTCGAGCCGGATAGCGAGTAATAAAAATGACAGAATTGGTCAGAAAAAAGAAATCGAGAGGTGGGCATCGCGGCCATCTGAAGTGAGTCCCTCAGCAACTTGTGGAGCTGATCGATGATTACACTGATGAAAAAAGGGTCGACGCTCTACAAGTTCGGGAGACGATAAACGAAACCCTCGGAGCCATGAAGGAATTGGATTCAGAGATTCTCGAGTTCATCGTGGCTGACGAGGAGTCGACCGAAGAGGACGTCGCAAAAGAAATCGAAGAATCGTCGAAGTTACGGGCAGAGGCGAAAAAACTGATTAAGCGTCTCGACGAGAGACTGAAGTTAACTGTTGTTAGTTCACCGGGAATTAGCAATGGAGCGGTAGATGAGGTAAATGTGGGGGCAAGTACGAGTTTTGCTGCGAGTGAAGATTCAAGCGAGGTGATCACAGCTGCTAAGAGCCATGTCGCGCAGGTACGTGCAAAGCTACCAAAACTAGAAGTGAGGAGATTCGACGGAAATCTGTGCAATTCTCAAGAGTTTTGGGACTCGTTCGAAAGCTCCATACACCGTAACGATGGCTTATCAGACGTTGATAAGTTTAACTACCTACGGGGGCTCGTAGACGGATCGGCGAAGGCATGTATTGCGGGGTTTTCGTTGACTTCGGCAATTTATATATCGGCGGTGAATATTCTCAAAGAAAGATACGGAAAGAAATCGGCGGTTCAGCGCGCCCATATGAAAAAACTGTTGAAGGCGTGAGAGATGAAAACGATGTTTCCTCGTTACGACGGTTGTGTGACAGGGTCGAAACAAATTACAGGGGTTTGGAAGCACTCGGAGTCGACAAAGAATCGTATTCGTCCATTGTTGTGCCATCGATCCTCGACAAATTACCGGAATCTGTGCGACTATTAATTACACGGGGAAAAAATTATCATGAGTGGACTCTAGACGATTTACTGACACCATTAAAAGAGGAAATTTCGTTGCGCGAGGAGCATCATCACAAAGATGTAGAACGTGGTAAAGACGGGCGAGAAAGGGGAGACAGACGTTGGAATCGTGGAACAACAACGACGCAAGCATTTTTGACTAGAGGGGGAATGGCGAACTGTGCGTTTTGCCTTGGTCAGCATCGCCATGAAGATTGCAAGAAAGTAAAGACTCTGGAGAACCGTAAGCAAATAATTAGAAAATATTCTCGTTGTTTCAAATGCTTAAATAAGGGACACATAGCGAGGAACTGTAGTATAAGAGTAAAATGTAGTGCATGCAAAAAAGAACATCATACAGCTTTGTGTGATGCGGAGAATAACCCAGAGGGCCTGGAGGTAGAAGGGGAGGAAGAAAATTTAGGTCCTACCAATAGCACGGGTACTACAGCTACTCTAGTTGTTAGTCCAAAAAATAAGGTTGTTAAGTCGGGATGCAGTGTGGCGTTGCAGACGGCTCAAGCAATGTTGGTTGGGCAGAAAACTGCACGAGTGAGAGTGTTGTTTGACTCAGGGAGTCAAAGGTCCTTTGTCACTACAAATCGGGGTAGAGAATTGGGTTGTAAGATGTTGCGGAGAGAATCGTTGAGTGTTGGGACGTTTGGGCAGAGAGCTATGAAGTCGGAGGTGCGAGAGGTTGTTCAGTTAGATTTGAAGTCTGTTCGAGGTGATGAGGTTGTGTCGGTTGAGGCCTATGTTGTGCCAGAGATTTCTTTCATTAGAAATCAGCATTTGGAGCGGGTACGGGATAGTTACCCGCATTTGAAGGGTCTTTGGTACGCAGATGTATGTATGTCTAATGTAGAGTTGGAAATCGATGTTTTGGTTGGTGCTGATTATTTTGTGGATGTTTCACGGGGATCGTATTGTGCGTGGTAAGGCTGATGAGCCTGTGGCGATCGAGACTTTGTTGGGCTGGGTGTTGTCGGGACCAGTTGGATTGGCAAGTAGGTCTATCTTGGAGGGAGAATCTACAATCATACGGCTGTCAAGACGTACACCCCTTCCTAAACTACGCAAAGAGACATATCCACGAATGGACATTTAGCAGCTTCCAATACTCAGCAAATAGAACCAGAGTAGAACAACAAATCAACGATGATCTCCAGCGCAGCTACAATTGCATGAATTTCTGGGAGTGCTTGGAAACAAGACGAAAGCAAATCGAAGACAACATCGCGGCTAGGAGAATGATGGGGACAAAAGAAAGCGCACAACTGATATCAGACATCTGCGCGGCTAACGGGATCATCCTAAAAGAATTCGTCAGCGCAGTGATCAACGTAGTCGAAAAAGTAGAAACAAAGAAAAACACGCTATACATCTACGGACCAAGCAACACAATGAAGTCGAAAGTAACACACTCGATAATCAACGCGGTGCCATGCGTGGGGCAACAAATGACAAGCGCAGACTTCGCATTCCAACAGTGCATCAACGCGAACCTAATCTACACGGAGGAGGCAAAAATATGCATAGACAACATCAACGAGATCAAACGAATATACGCTGGGGAGAACGCGTAACAGTGAACAAGAAATGCAGAGACGGCGTCATGATAACACGAACACCTGCCATATCATGCAGTAACTACAAACCATGGCAATTTGTGCAAAAAGAAGAACAAACACTAACCAGAGAGGAGCTGAAATCACCTAACGCTCGCCAGCACTGTTTGTCTAAAATAAGGCTAAACTCTGTATGAAAGGTATCTGTATGAAGCACAAATTACCGATCTTTTTATTACAAATTACAACTTACAAATGGTCATTGTATTGATATTAGTTAATTTCAAGGAAGGGCATTACTGGGTTTTATCAGGAGATAGTAATCAGTAAAAGCAGCTTATTTATGTCTTTTATGCATCAGCTTCGTTCAGTCAATAATCTAAAGGTTGCCTAATATATGTGAAACATAGACGTTTTCAAAGTCCGTATCATTTTTTGCCTTCCATAAGGAAAACGGCTCCGAGTTGCGCCGAGTTTAACTTGTAATCCTAACCTCGTTGGACCATTGTTTGTCATATGGCAATAGTACGTTTGATTTGTATGCACATCTACGCTAATTCCTGTTGCAGCAACTGACTTTGGCAAATTGTAACATTGATATATAGCGTCGGTGAGAGGATCATATATTAGTTAAGTCTTTTGTATTTATATCATAAATAAATTTTTAATTTGAGCCAGGAAGCAAAGAACCCTGAGTATGTGGGACTGTGCAGCACAATGATGCACGCCATTTGTAACGCCGTATAATTTTGTAAAATATAGACGTATACACAGGAATTGCAATAAAACATTTTAGTTTATGCCATATCTATGCGGGTCAACAACTTCTCACACAGTGCCCTAAAATAATAATCAATTTACTCTGTAAATCTGTATAAAATCGACTGCTTTGTTCTAATTACAGTCTAGCAATGCATAAATAAGCTATACATCTTCGTAATTTTAAAGTTTAAACGAAAAAATGGCTAAAAAACCTATTAAATGACCAAATTCTACTTTTGAATGATTGAACACAGTTGAATGTGAGGCCCAATCTGAGGCCGAATCTGAGGCCGAATCCGCGGCTAACTTCACAGTGGTGATTTTACGGTAGTTGGTCCATTCAGGTTTAGATTGATGCTTTCAGCAAAAATAATCAGTAATTGCTGCCGCAGCGAGGTCGAGCAAGGCAGCAGTCCCTAATTTGTGTAGTAGGGGAAGCAAATTTACGAAATAGCGCACTGCATTGTGGTAAAAGATCTCCTACCACAATGCAATGCGGTCGGTATACTATAAAACGACTCCATGCTTTATACGGTCAGTGTTTCAAATTCAAAGTGTTTTTGGAAGGCAGACATTGAGTTAGCCGTGAGATTGTGCTCGCATGACGCATCAGTGTTGTATAAACGGACACCAAAAGCGACGTGGTGAACCATACCGTTACTTGGCAATTGGAGTCTTGTGCTTTTGGTCTTTTACAAATACTTGCGCGTTTGGAATTTGAACTTTAATCTATTGTGATTTTAAGGTGTCGTATAACATTTGACATTTCGATTTTTTTAAAAGGTTTGAAACATATTTTCTTTTACTTTTATCATTGGGGTAAACCTGTGTGGCGTAACTAAAGCATGTATAAGTATTTAACTTTTAAGTTAGTTCTTTGATTGTTTTATTTAAGGGGCTAAAGCCTCAGGGTTTTAGTTTCACAAATACCTCGCGCATTTGGAATTTGACCTTTGATCTATTGTAATTTGAAGTGTCGTATAACATTTGACTATAATTTGCGCAACCATGGTATGAATTTTTAACAAGCAAGCATTTTGCGCATGCTATTTCTATAAGAGTATAGGCAGCACTACTGCCTTTAGGTAACCTAGTATTATCTGTGGGCTCATCTAGATCGCCACACTTTGATGAAAACATCCATCTAGACAGGAATCGGCCGACTAAAATCGTCGTGTGTGCGCCTAGCTTTATGAAATAAACAAGATTGGATTTTTATGTCTACACAAAAAAGGATTATGCATCAAACAACGAAAAGGTATGTACATAAATCTTATAGGTAGTTCAAAGGGCCCTGTCTACAATTTACTGAGTTTAATTATATGTTTGCATGTGTATCTACATGAATAATATGCAAATATATGTCACATGCATTGCCATTTGCCTTTGCATTCCAAGCCTATCGGCTTTCTACTTATAAAATACTTATGTGCTAAAGCTTGTAATTGCGAATTATCTGACAATATTCTTTAAACTTTAACGTTGGCTTAGGATTGTACAAATACTTTGGTTAAATATGATTCAGCTACAACTTTGAACTAAAAAAACAGTGCTAGACAATACCCATGAAAATCATAAATAGTGCCCAAGTAAATCATTCTGTATGGTTTGCTGAAAAATGATGGTTTCTTATACACTCAATTTTTTTTTATATGCATACATAAGTAATGAGTGTGATAACTCTAACATTGACCTTATCATGATGCTAATAAGCTTAACATTTGCCTTATCATTTGATAATTTTGAGCAAAGCTCTCTTTATTATTGTATAAATGTGTACCAAATGGCACTAAATAGTCACAATGCATATCGATGAGCTATATTTATGATGAATCTTCTGATGCAAAGCCATAATATTTAAAAAATATAACATCTTAACATTGACCTTATCATTATGCTAATTAGCTTAACATTCACCTTATCATTTGATAATTTTGAGCAAAACTCTCTTTATTATTGTATAAATGTGTACCAAATGGCACTAAATAGTCACAATGCATATTGATGACTTATATTGATAATGATTCCTATGATGTAAAGCCAAAGTATAGAAAAAAATATAGCATTTTAACATTGACCTTACCATTATATTTTGTTGTATAATGTTCATTCCCCCCTGGTAAATGGTTCTTTTGCAACAAATAGACTCCTTAAGTAGATAAGTTGAAAATAATGGGAGAATAAAAGTGGCATCTTAACATTCTACTTATCATGTAGTGTGGACGCGGACGAGGACGGGGACGCCAAGACTATAGCAATAGCTCTCTTGCACTAAAGTGCAGGCGAGCTAATAAAAAAAAATATAACATCTTAACATTGACCTTATCATTATGCTAATTAGCTTAACATTCACCTTATCATTTGATAATTTTGAACAAAACTCTCTTTATTATTGTATAAATGCGTACCAAATGGCACTAAATAGTCACAATGCATATTGATGACTTATATTGATGATGATTCCTCTGATGTAAAGCCAAAGTATACAAAAAAATATAGCATTTTAACGTTGACCTTATCATTATCATTATATTTTGTTGTATAATGTTCACTCCCCCCTGGTAAATGGTTCTTTTGCAACAAATAGACTCCTTAAGTAGATAAGTTGAAAGTAATGGGAAAATAAAAGTGGCATCTTAACATTCTACTTATCATCATGTAGTGTGGACGCGCACGGGGACGGGAACGCGGACGCCAAGACTATAGCAATAGCTCTCTTGCACTAAAGTGCAGGCGAGCTAAAAAACAGGATGTACTATTTTGAGTTTAGGCAGCATGAGAAATTTAAACAGTACACAAAAGAACTCAGTCCACTCGTATGGTTATACTTAAAAGATTTATTAAAAATTCAATCTGTAGAAGACCAATTATTCTATTAAAATTCATATATGATTAATAGCCTCTTGTATTTGAGCACACAAATGCTCCAACACTTCGCGGGGCATATCACCATCACGAATAACACGATCCAACTCAGCATCAAGACGGGCAAGCTTGTGGCGGCGGGTATCGACCAACTCTCTTAGACCAGGGGCAACATCATCTTCCTCACCTCTAATAAACGTATCTGGTTTCATTGTAGTTTTTCACTTCTTCTTCTAACTTTCTCTACATATATAGTTTCAATGCTAATGGGCTTGCATTATGAAATGATCATCAAAGTAAAGAAATACTGCCCAATTCCCGTCGTATGTGGAACAAACAGACTTGGGAAAACTACATCTGCCTGAGCAGCGCTCGCCTTAATTGGTAACACCGCCAATTTCTATTCCTCCGTGAAGGAAAGGTTTATACCCCGTCTTTGCAGCCGTTCAACCCTTCCACCCGTACTGGACGATATAAAGTTGCCCAAGATTCTCAGTGACACTGCTTCATCCATATTCAATAATAGAAAAGATGGCATCTTCCAATATTTACTGTAAACTGGGAAATATTAGATGGTCTTAAATTGGACCCAACGTAAGTTATTTTTGAATAAAATGATCAAAGTGCATGTACAGCTGTTCATTGTCATTGAATAGGTATAATAAATTATCTTTAAACAATAACGGAAAACCTTTGGCCTACAGGTAGTATCGTTTCCGTATAAAACTAAAATTGGTACGCCTCCCAACATATTACGATATGTGACAGATGCATCGTTGGTGTGAGCACAATCATGGAAGTACATTACATCCATTATACCTATTTTTTTTTTAAAATGTTTCACAGCGTTTTTGGACGGGTCGTCATGATTCCGTTTATTGAAGGAACTAGATGTCCCAATGGTGTGGACGCCCAACAAATGGCGGAATCGAATTGTGAGAGCGTTCTAAATCGCGCGTCAAGCGGCATTGTAACGATGATTGGAGTGTCCGAGGACGTGGAATACATTTGTCAAACGCGTTCCAAATCTGTTCTTGCCTCCATGGTACAAGAGGTCGCTAAATTGGACGAGCGTTGTATGAAAAATTATGCATTATTAATTGGCTTTGCTGAAAAGGTACATGCATGTATATAAGCCCGGCGCACACTGGAGGAAACTTGCACTAGTTGAAGTGCAAGAAAAAATCCAACCAAGCGCACTCAATGGCTGCTTGAGAAACTCCAGTTTCTCACACCTCATGTGGCAACTCCATTTCAAATATTGATTTGGTAAGTACATACATTAAAGAAATTAAGGCATGGAAACAGTTTGTATCTATATATATACATATTTATATACAAAGAGAAAGAAAGTATATAATAACAGTGTAGTTGATAATAGGGTAGTGATAATTCTTACAATATATACATGTTTGCGTAAGCAATATGGCTAAGCAATCATACTGCTTTGCCAAGGAACAGATCCATTATTATTAAAATAATCAGTCAAAAGTACCCTTTGAGTTTTGGCATCCTTTGTTGCATTGTGCAGGGTGGTTTGGTTGCATATTAGTCAAAACCTGGTCGTTTCTCCAGGTACCTCTGACCAATGTATGATCTGCATTCTCAAGGTCTGCAGCTGATGCATAACTTGCTTTGTTCTTTTCAACCATTAAATTGTGCAAGCAGCAAGCTGCAAAAATTATGTCTGTCACTTTGTCGGGTGATAGTTTAATGGTAGTTAGGAATACCCTCCACCTATGAGCTAAAATGCCAAAGGCATTTTCGACAACTCTTCGTGCTCTTAACAATCTGTAATTGAAGATACGCTTCTCTTTCTCCAAATTCCGATAAGGGTATGGCTTCATCATACGATTACTTAAAGGAAAGGCATCATCTCCAAAAATATGATGTGGTATCATTTTTTATATCCCTTGTAAGGCAACTGCATCTGGAAGATCTAAAGAGTTTGTTCTCAGTGCTTTATTCAATGCAGAATCAGCAAAAACTCCAGCATCACCTGCTCTGCCAGCTGCTCCAACATCAATATAAAAAAACTTATAGTTTGCATCAACCATGGCAAATAAAATTACACTAAAAAAGTGCTTATAGTTAAAGAACTCAGAGCCTGTATCAGCTGGTTGTTGAATAGCAATGTGCTTCCCATCAATAGCTCCCAAACAGCATGGATAATTCCACTTCATGTTAATTTCTGATCCAGTACCGTTTGTGACTTTTATAAAACGAACGAGTGTATTAAATCGAATTGTACTATATATATAATGGAGGACGTCTTAAATGGAAGGACAGTTATGAGGCTTTGCAAGATTTTGTTGAAACGGCTCTCGGTTAGCAGGGCAGATGTGGCTTCCCGGAGGAAACTCAAAGAGGTTTGATGCATCTACCTCTAACTTTGTTCGAACATGGTACCCTGAAAAGTCGTTGCTTTAGTGGAGTGCAATCTCAAAACCCTTCAGAGCCTCAAAGAAGATATATATGTATAAATCTTATAAAATCTCTACGTAATCCTGATCATAAACTGCATGGTTTGCTGCCACGTAAAATTTGCGAAGTAAAGACTAAAGAAACAAGACTAAGTGGTGAGAAGTTTTATAATTTTAACTGTCGAACTTAAAGATTTAAAAACAGTGCAATTTTCTATGGAATTGATAAGTATAATAATATCTAAAGTATAGTTTATAAATCGTATTTTATATTGTTGTAGAATAGTTTATTTTTAGTATTGTAAATGTGATTCGCATTGTAATTTAGTAATATTTACTACCCGATGTGAATTTTTTAATGATAATAATAATATAATTTGTGTATGGAATAATCCACAACCACAATAATTCGACCAGTTTTGGAATATGCTGCACAAGTTTGGCATTATAATATTCCTACCTATATAAGCGATGAGGTTGAAAGTTTTCAAAAGCGTGTCTTGAGAATTGTTTTGCCTCACTATACTTATGCTGATGCATTGGAACAGTTGAATCTTGATACGTTGCAGGGTCGTCGAGAGAATCTTTCAACTGGGTTCTTCCAACATAATATTGATAGTGCCTACTTTGAAGAGTATCTGCCCGCAAAGAGAGTGACTAACTATGAACTACGCTATAACAATTTATATAATCATTATCGCTGCCATACCGAACGATTTAAAAACTCTTTCTTTCCACAAAGAGTTTTAAAACAATTATTTTAATATTCTTCAATTTTCTAAATTTTTAATATAGTTTAGTATAGTAGCTTTACTTAAATAGCTCTTAGTATATCGTTTGTATGTAATATCTAACGCAATTTAACCTTTGGGTTACAATGTTAGTTTCATTAAATAATAATAATATTAATAATAAATAAATAAACTAAATACTGTATGCCATAGAATAAATCCCTTATTAACCGAATACGTTCGGTCCGTACTGGAAAAATATCAGACCTCGGTCTGATATTTTTCTAGTACGGACCTCAAATTCGGTTAAGAAGTGGTATATATAAAACTGCTTTACAAATGTAGATTCTTTCACTGAGGAATACGCAAACTGTTAAATAAATTACATTTTATTGTCATTTAAATTTGTCTTGTTCCAATAATTCGGATAACAGAAGAGAAATTTGAAAGCCAACGAAAAGGATTTATGAAGTGTAAAGAAAAACAAATAATGAAGAGCCAGGAGCCTCATATTTAAGCTGAATCAGCCAATATATATGGAAAGGCCACACTAACCTTATGATTGCTCGGAGTGAAGCATAAGGTTTTGAACATCCAATTTATCAATAAGATAGGGAAACGTTCTCCAGTGTGACTTGAGGCCAAAACACCGAGAGAAAGAGGAAGCACTTTTTAAGATAGCCTGGATTTTTTAGGTGCTAATACAAGTTTATGCGGACAAAATATGACAATAGATCGTTAACTCTTCTGCTTGGTGGTTAACTCTTTTGCTTCTGCAACATTGACAACATGCGCTTTACTGATTTGTTTCCCATTTTTCAAAAATGCCATCCAAATACTAGGCGTGGGGATTCAAAAGGATTTTATCAATCTTTGTTTACATATTGCCCAATGTCCATAAGAAAAGTTAAACGTATCAGACATGTGAGTATTACGTTATCATATATATCACGTTCGAGATCTATTATGTTTTCTAGCCAAGCTTTGCTTCATCTCGATAGCATGTTTTCCTGCAAAATAGTAGTTGTTTGAGCTGTCTTGAGGTGTTGGTCTGATTTATAGACTTGAGGTGTTGGTCTGATTTATAGGTCACCGATCCTTTTATGGAATGTACAAGTGTTTGCAAGGAACTGCAAAAATGGGAACGGGAATTGTGCTTAAATATTCAATCATCTATTCAGAATCTGTCTTATATGTTTGGAAATATAGTTTCTCTCGCAGTCGATCAACGATTGATATGATTTGAAGAGCAGGCATAGTTGTCGATGGTGGTTGTAACAATTTCGGAACTTCATGTTGATTGGAGTTCACAAGCATTTTGACTCAGGCGGTTGTTGTTTTGTGAACGTATTTCTTGCATGGCTTGAAAAAATTCTGATTAAATAGGAAAGCGATTGTATGTCTCGAATAGGTACGTAAAATTTACTAAAGATTATATCCTCAGGCGGAGGGTGGAATTCAGCACTTGTCATTGATAGTAATACAAGTCCCAGTCTTGCAATTGTCTCTCGTACCAAACGTTTTCTTCAAATATTCACCAACTGCGTATATATGTTATATAGGATGGTTGCAATTCTGATTGATGAGGGAAGATTCAGCGAGATAAACTTCACGTAAAGAAATAAATTTCAACTCTTGTCAAGGAGGGGGTGTCCTCATGTCTCAGAACTGGTCCAAGTTTATATAGAGGTTGTATGCGCGGTTTTTATAGAACTTTGCATCGACGTTTCGACGGTTTTGTTGACAGTTTTAGGAACTTCGAAATACGCAAGAGTTCTATAAGTAACGTTTTCGTGAGAAACACGATGGTTGCAAAATATTTTTAGCTTTTTAACTCTTTGTCATCCTGTTGCTCCGTGCGGATATTCAATACTTTTCTTTCGTTTCTTAAGACAATGTTATTAGGAACTTCAAGTTCAGTCGACGTTTCCATATTTACACGTTTTTGTCTCCACAAATATATTCCGCTTTTCCTTTATAAGCCCAAACGCCATTCTGAAAAGTTGTACTTGGACCAAGAAGCATTGAGAATGTCCTCCAAAGGCATTTAGGTTGCATATTTTGTTCAGTTCTTTCCCTTCCTCACATTTGTTATAAGACAAGAGAGAAAGCAAATAACTAGCGTAATTAAAAATGTAAACAGAAAAGAAAGGCACACAACACGATACAAATGTTGAAACAGAAAGGACTGGTACACAACACAAATGTTGAAACACACTTATTAAAACACAAATTTCAAGAGAGGTTTTAAAACACTAATTGCAAGAGCAGAGACAAGGACGCACATTACATGTAGATAGAGAAAACAAAGTACAAGAAATACATGGTAAAGAAAGTTACGCAGCAAGTAGTTTGAATTCTTAATAAATATCCAGGTAAAGACCAAACTTGACCCAACCAGAATTTTTTGCTTTAAAGAGGTGCATGGAGCAGTTAGAATTCTTATTTTAGGACTGTTTTTCTCAAAATTAATATAACGCACTCAGTTTACGTATATCACGGTTATGTAAACAAAGTGAAGGTTTTCTTAGTAACCCATTTTAAAAGAAAAAAAATCAAATTCAACTTGTTTGTCTGTAAATTTACGAATCCTGCGTAAATAAATCCACATTTGTTAAACATGTAAATCCTTTTGATTACATACGATATAAAAAATATCGTTAAAAACGGTTACATTTAACTCCTGTTTAAGATTCATTATAGAATTCTACAAGATTTATGTAAAATCTAATTAAGGATACCCTAAGGTCTTATCAAAATGCCATAAGACTTTTTAATATGTTATTAAAGAACCCGTAAGATACTGATTCAAGTAATCATTACAGTGGATTAATTTCTAGCAAGCACGATTTAGGATGTAACGAGATTTTATAAAAGATCTTACAAGATCTTGTAACTAATAAGATCTTATTATGATTCTAATTAGTATCCTAATAAAAAAATTACTTAAGATTTCTACCAGGGATATTATGTATTTGATGTGAACTAACTTGATAAACAGATGTTATATTATATATCATTCTCTAATACAAAATCACACGGTGAACATCCACCGCAAGATAAATAGTATAATTTGTTGATCAAATTATACCACACGAACGTACACTTTACTCAAAATGGTTGAAACCAATGGTTCCAATCATTTTGCAAATGTTAAATAAACCAATTAATTGCAATTACTTTCGACGTTACTACAAACCAAAAGCGAATTCAAGCTTTGACCTATAGTCGACTATATGCATAGTTCGTATTTGGCATGCCTTTACATCATACAGTCAGGGGCCAGTTGCATGTAGCTATAAGAAGGTAGGGTTTTACATACAATTAGTGTGGCGGTCTGAGGTTGTTACCGTGCTGAGATTGTATAGACACTACCACGCATGCTCTGTTAGTGCACCCACCAGTGGCGTAGCTACCGGTCCTGCTCGTCCTGCCCAACAGGACAAAAAAATTCCCCTAAATTTGGAAATAACCATTCCAAAAATATAATTTAAGTGCCATTGAAGCATTATAAATTCCGCAATGCTATTACTCGATTCCTTTGTAGCAATAGTAACCCATCGGAAGTACGCACCTGGAAATATAATCGATTGCATGCATGCATTCATGCTTCAGGCATAATTGGCTGTTTACAACACCTCACTTCTGCTGTCTCGACAAGGTGTGGTGCACAGCTTTGGCTAATTTTCCGATGCGCGATTTGATTTCGCTTGCATGATACGGCAATTCCTCCAAGAGGAACAAAAACCCCTTTTTTTTAAGCTGTTCGATTAAGTTTAGATTGAATTGGGGTAAGAATACATTTAATACATGTAGATTCTGGTCCTATTTTAATAATATCGCTGCTATTTCGCTGTTTGACAAGACGTGGTTGTGTATGGGCGCGTTGACACGTCGCAGTTTGCACAGGATTGAAGATTTAATATAACTATATAGGCGCGAATTCGAAAGGCAAAGTGTAAGACAAAGTGAACGTATCATGCGGTTTAATTACATTTTTGAAAGCAAGAATGGTTATAGCGACATTTAGAATCCGTATTCTCATTGGGAGTTTTCCCTCATAATGCCAGATAATAGAAATATTTATGCGAGAGGAAATACGTAGGCAGTGGCAATATACCACGTGATATCCGGTTAGTATAAATCTAGCGTGTAACGGGGTATTTGAGGCTTTTGCGCTCTTTCACCACCGAAAACCAGAAGATCCGTTAGAAAAATTTCGCCCACCCTCCTCCCCTCGGCTGCGACGATATGCGGCCTTGCCGCATATTTGCCTTTGGCTGAAAAATTATTTATCCCCAATCTGAATTCCTCTTCAGTCGAAGGCATTGTGTGGGAAGGCGAGCAGTGAAAATATATACCTATTTGAACGACGATTACATTGCAGACAAGCCGAATCTGCTCAGGGTGGAGATTCACGTTTCACCGGAGTCTCTCCTGAAAAACAAAATGATTTGATATGTTGCCCTGATTTTATTATTGAAGATCGATATTATTTTTAAGGAGATTAACTAGTGTACCTACATTAGTGTGCAGGTTGATGAAACTTCTGATGTCTCAACTAAGGAACAGGTAAGTATGATTGTCCGTATGGGTGAAGGTTGTGAGATAATTAAAAGAAAATTGGTAATGCAGACCTAACTAGTAATAGAAAATAATAGAAAGATGATGGAAAAGATAATAGAAAGAGAATTGGTGATGCAGGTAACTAGTAATGCAGCCCTATGATGGTGCATGGGTTGCCAATAGCTACATGCGTTGCCAATTTATCCACAAACCTGTGATTGATTAAATGATAACAAAACAATAAGAACCACACTGCAAATAAAAACAACAATCTCAATAATGTTTCACTCCATCTTATATCTAGCGAAATCCTATAATTCAAAAGACCAGTAATAACCAGGAAATCTGGCTGCCCTGCTTGCCTTGTCGGACCCTGACTTGGATAAATTCCTTAGTTCCCCAACTCAATCCGATATACAGAAAACAACCCAAAGAACAACAGTTTCCCCAAAGCACCTTGCACAACCAAAACCCAACCACTTTAACTGTAAACCTAACCAAAACTACCAAATCACTCCAAATATCAATCACATTTCCAATTTCTCCAATCTCAACGGACTTCCATAACCACCACCAATACCCCCCCCCCCATATCGTCTATTACGCCACTCCCAGCCTCAATAAGCACCCTTCTCCTACCACACCCATCACCCATGTCCCCATCACCCATGCCCCCATCACCCATGCCCCCACCCCACTGGTCTATCTCAACCATCCACTTCACAAATCCACACTTCATCAATCCCCACCAGTTCAAACCACACACCATCTATCACCTTCAACCAACTGGTTGAACTTCGCAAAACACACTCATATCATCAACGCCAACAAACACATCAAAAATCTCAACTAAACGCATCAAAAACCATACAACACCCACTGGCTTAACTATCAAGTTACAACCTAGGATCCAGTTGTCCCCAGAACAAAAACCAGCATGGGACACCAACACTTAAACTGCCAATCACAACTAACTTCAATCCTGCATCAGCACCATACTCAACAAATGGAAGAAAGTGTAGAACACATAGCCAGACTCTCCAAATCTGTCCAAAGCAGCTTCACAAAAGACGTTCCACCATCATTGCCAGCACCTAAAAACCAAAACAAAAACAAACGAAAACCACCCATCAACCACCACACAAACTCACCAAACCTATACCACACACCCACTAAACCCATACCACATATCCACCAAACAACGCCATAGCATTTTCGGAAATGGCCATATCCCCATCCCAAACCAACAACTCAGTGTGGTGTAGACAGAATAGACTGTTCTGTCCATACTGATACTGTATTGGATATTTTTTGTTCTTCATTTTCATCATTTCGTATGAGCAGTCACTAGTGCACTCTTGTACCTTTTGATTATTTATTCTCTGTTTCTTCATTCTCGTAAAATGATAATTTTTAAAACAAGGTGATATCCTCCTTAATTTTGCGCTATGCGTGTGTACTTACAATTTGAAAAAAACACGAGTAATGGGCCATGGCATATTTGGTTACACCAAAATAGAGAAATGCAACTCTCAACTTTTTGGCTATGATGAGCGTTACTAAAGCCTTATACTGCTGCTTTTACAGAATTCACTGAGCCATTGAAACTGCCCCTAAAACGTCGCAAATGCCGTTTCTAAGCTTTCAGAAATCAAAATTTTAAAAAATGTAAAGTTTTTGACTAACCGGTATAGACTACTGTAAAAATAACGGCTATTCACGCTATTCACATCTTTCTTATATTTACGGTAACAAATTTAACATTTTTTTCCTTGACAACTTGGTCAGCGTCACCTGGTAACATTATTAGATGACGTCACAAACATTGCTTTGAAACTAAAAAACTCAGTTCGTCTTTAAGTTTGATCTGTTAAAAGGACTTTGGCAGATCCCACTAAGTGAACAGGCAAGAGAGATATCGCTTTTTGTCACACCGAACGGCCTATATCAATAAAAAGTCATGCCATTCAGCATGAAAAATGCTCCAGCCACCTTTCAACGGTTAATCAACCGCCTTGTCACCGACATTCAGGGCTGTGAGGCTTATATAGACGACGTAATCAGTCACAGCGACACCTGGAAGACACACTTGGCAACAATGCTACAATTTTTCCACCGGTTACGCGAAGCGCAATTAACCATTAACCTAAATGAGAGCGAATTCGGTGTGGAACCGTAACCTACCTTGGACACATCGTTGGGTAAGTCAAACCCATGCATGCCAAAATCGAAGCCATCTCTGCCTTCCCACTACCTAGTACCAAGAAACAAGTTATGCGCTTCATCGGCATGGCTGGTTATTACCGAAAGTTTTGCCCAAATTTCTCGTCTATCACCGAACCCCTAACCGCCCTGCCCCGAAAGGATGCAAAGTTCATCTGGACCCCACGTTGCCAAGTTGCATTCGAGCAACTGAAAGCCGTGTTACGAAGTTCCCCTGTTTTGGCAGCTCCAGATTTTAACCGATTTAAACTCGCCGTTGACGAAAGTGACAGTGCGGCCGGAGCTGTATTTCGCTACTTCTCAAGGAAATTTAATCGACATCAACGAAATTATTCCACTGTAGAAAAAGAATGCCTTGCCCTCATCCTCGGACCACAACACATGTTTCATCGACTCGTGTTTCTCTTGAAGTATTCACCGACCACAATCCACTAGTGTTTATCCATAGACTAAAGAACAAGAATCAACGTTTGCTCCGGTGGAGTCTCATCTTGTCGGAGTACAATCTGAATAGACACAACAAGGAAGCGACAACGTCATAGCCGACTGTCTTTGAAGACCATGAATTGTACGGATACAGGAACGCTTTCAAAGAAAGTTCTTCTAACTTTCTTTTCTTTAAGAGGGAGGCTGTTAAATGATACCGTAATATCATGTAATCATAATATTATATATTCAATGAGCCTTAGTTAACCTTACATGCATGAGTAAGGAAATAGTTCCGGAGTAACTCGTCCCGCAAACCAACAACGTAACGGACATGGCTTGGTTTGCGGCTAACCATTGTTGTTATTTACTTGCTTATTCACGCTGTATTACGTAGGGGAAATATGTCATAGTTTTATAGTTTCTTCTCCTAGCAAACCATATAAAAGTCAGAGCACAACTCTTGAAGGCATGCATTATTCATAAGGCGCTAGCCTGAATAGCGTCATTGCTTTAAAAACAAAATTAGAGAAGTAACGTGAAAAGAACCACAAACCAAAAGAATTTATTTGTACATATGTTATTTCATCACACTTACTGACTTCAGTTTAGCGGAAAGGTCGAAAGTATATTTTTCAAAATGTTTACTCTTTAAGGGGGTCTATTGTTTCATATATATTTTTATGTTCGTAAAATCTGTTATGTAATTGTAAAAGTGTAGTAGAAATTTCATGCATAGGCATAGTATCATATAGCATAGGAAACTAAGACAAATTTTGAGGTAGAACGTAGCAGCAACCGCGGAACCAACGTCCCACATAACAAGGTAAGCGGACACTATAACTGTAAATATAGACTAACACTAATAGAATAAGGAAAAGTAAGTTGCCGCGGGAATGCAATAGTGCTTCCGTGATTAATATAAATGTAGCAGTTGATAATAAAAATAGCATTATAGATAATTAAAGGAAGCGCACACGCAATATAGAAAGAGTCGAATCTAGACCACGTTGTGTGTGAAGTAAACACGGCTCGTTACAACTGGTGGCAGCGGTAAACTGCATGATCTCGACTGCAATTCTTCCGGGAAAATTTGATGATGACGATAACAGAAGAACATTTATCAAAAGCATCGGAAAAACAGGCAAGGCTCAATTAACTGACAACTACTTCGCAGCCTTTCGAATCGGGCGAAACGGTCATGTTGAAAAGACCGAAAGGCTGGAAGTTTGGACATAGATGGGTGGGGCCTTATAGAATCCTATAGTGGGCTGGGGTAGACTATCGTATTGTTTCAAAGGAAGGGAAGGTGATGGTTTAGCCTTACAAATTTGAGCAACTGGCAAATAGCGAATATGAGGAAGAGGAAACGGACGAAGACGGTATTCATCGGGAAACGTTTGAATTGAGATTTAAGTGAGATTTACCTGTTAACTCATGGTAAGTAATTTCATGAAAGTAATAATATTCTAGGCTGTTTAACTACAACTTATTCCCCTTATTCGTCTGTATATTTTAAGGTGCACATGCGCACATTGCAGAGTAAAGCTGTTACAAGACGCCAAAGAATATCGATGTTGCAAAGAAATTCTCGAGTGCACGGGCAAGTTTACGTATGAGGGCAAGGACGTTGCATGCATAACACAAGATTGGGATTATGCTGTGGTCACACACCGGACAGTGGTAGAGACGGCAGGAGCTTTTCTCTCCGACAAGTCGGGGAAAAATATCATAAGCCAACAAGCGGGACAAAAGATCGGCAAAATGAGTATGCACATTTTTGCACAACATTGCTATTTTAATATGTCCTCATATGTACAAATTAGTACTGATAGGTCGAAATACCGAGTCCTCTATCGATTTCGGCTATGCGCAAAAAAAATATGTAGCATCCTTGGTATTCGCAAACGTGGAATTAATGACGCACTGCTTGATTATTTAGGCATCGAGCGGTGGCGTATAGATGGGTGGTGAGATGGATATTTGGCATGCTGGGTTGGGAAAACTCTAGACCGCTTCCAGCCTGCCTGTATAATGAAATAAGGAAAAGGTTTTCATGTTCAAGTACCACTGGATATAAAGAATCAACGCAGAGAATTTGATGTGAACATAGAAATAGAGCAATTTTTTTGAATGGTAGAAATAATTTAGAAATGATGAAGTATCATTTAAATGATTTTAAACTTTACATGCATGCGCGTATTTACCGTGCGAAAACGCACGACTGCGCGGCAACAATCGTTATTTATTTTCTATCCAACGCGATCGAGCAAATACTGTGTTTGTGGAGGTCCTGGATTGCGCAGTTGCACAAATACCTATCACACTGCAGGAATATCAATGCACAAGTTTCCTGAGAACGAGGAAAAGCGAAAAACTTGGATAAAACTTGTGCGAAGACACCTCCAAATTTTGTTCCAAGGAAATCATCAGTTATAGTTCGGCGAATTTTGCTTTACAAAATGGTTCATGTTGGCGTGCCAAACCAAAAGCTAGATATCTAGGGTCTGTTCCAACTAAGGATTGTTTCATCCTAGATGAAAATCATGAAATGCCAACTACTTGACGCGCTAAAGGAAAGTGAGGCTTTTTTTCAAATAACTTGACAAAAAATAATTGAAAAAGATTAAATTAGATAAAATGCTCTCCCAAGAGACAGCATGCGAAAGTACGATTCTTTCTGACAACCCAAATCTGCAAAAAACAACGCTTTTTGAAGAGAAAACGGAAAATAACAGCACTAAGGAAGAAGAGTAAAACCCTCAGGTTTTCAAAAGGTTGGTTCTAAGGTTACATGATTACTGTGAAAGTGAGACTACACTCTACATGATTATTTTATGGCTTGTTGAAGTGAGTTCTTCAGAATAAGCTACTACAAATATTTTGTTATTTTTTATAAACTAAAATTTCACTAAGGAAATTACAATTTTTTTCTAAAATCGTTGAATCTTAGCGACAAGAGACGTCCTCCAGTTTATCTGAAGAAAAGAGTAGAAGTAACTACGATTCCGACAAAAACAAAACTGGTGAAGATATAGGCATCTTGGATGAGGCTTGGGATGATAAAGATGGATCACAGGCAAACAGCTCTGAAGGTGGATTGATTGATAATTTTAAAGATCCAGATTGGAATGCCAATATGGATGAAGGATGAAGAAACAGACTCATCAGCTGATGATGAGCTCGAAGACGATGGAAAAGAAGTACGAGAGGGCACATTACAAGATGCAAGGTAGGTTTTTATATACACGCAGCGTCAGTGAAGAAGGTTCTAAAAGCTAGCAAGGTAAAGGGTGGTGAAATACTAGCAGAATGGGATAAATCCATCAAGAATCATTTATACTGGTGTACAACATCTACCAAAGCTGGGATTTTATCTCTCACAGAGGCAAAGTGGTTGTCATTTATGAGGCATGTGAAAAACACGTAGAAAAACAGAAGGCTAGAAGGAGCTTTGCCGTTAAAGACGTACAGTAGCATCTACAACGCCAAGTAGGTACATTTAAAACACTATTCATACGATTGTTTCTAATCAATTAAACCTATTTGTGGTAGATAGATTAAGGGTATGATCAAAACTGTAAATGTAATAATGTTTGTAATAAAGTTGAGAACCGAACTGATTGTAAAAATGACATAGCCGATAAACACAATGTTCAAAAACAAAGAGCGGGGAGAGTTAGCAGTAGAAACACAAATGCGATATAGAAGGAACCTTGTTGTTGAAGACGTACCATCAACAACGTCAAGTAAGTACATTTAAATAGGTAATTAAACTTATTTATAACGAGTTTTATATTCTTTAGTAGTTCTTGCAACAAGAATAAGCTGTAAAATAATGATTGTAAAATATTAGCTTTTTATTTGAGGCTGGTTAGCCCTTTTTTAGACGACAGACGTTGAACTTTTCAGAGTTTTCCAGTGCTCACGATTTGACCAATTTCTGCCAAATTTGAGCACGATAATTATATAATAATGTTCCTGATTTGTAAGAATAAACATGTTCTGATAAATAGTGTAGAGGTAGATAGCTTTCAAAGAATGAGTGAGCAATACAATTGCATGCATGTGCTATCTGGTGATTTTTTCAGACTTATCGTATTGAACGTCAACTGTTTCGATTCGAAAGCAGCGTTTCATTGACTCCTTAAGAGCAGCCTGTGGAGAAGGGACATTCTTATTGGGGCCTCACGTGACGTCAGTTGTCGTTCATTCCTACGCCTGCTATCTAAAAGAAGACTTCTCGCAACAAGAGAATAAAAGAGTTTTCCATGAATCGCGTTTCACGCATGCATTTGTTGCCATACACACTCTACATACCCTCAAGGTATCAAAACATTCCACAAATCCACCAATAGAGTGGGCACCAAGGTTGTCACAGCTGAACGGACCAATAGTGCCCTTAACTACTCGATCAGCTTTTGTGTTAAGATTATTTGAACACTTTTCTGTGTATATACCTTGTAAGTAACCAAGAGCATGCATTGTGGTAACATAATGTTTCCAACATATATTGAATGTTATCGGAGGTTTTAATTTTACAATGCATTATTTAGGTACCCGACAAGGGACCAAATTACACAAATATGCCAACAAATTGTAACAGATTATCCATTTCTGCAAGATAAAGGCATTGGATCTGGCCATAACCTCTATTATTTCTTATCCAATAGTAAAACAATTGTTAAAAAATCATTCACATTTAAATTACCTTAATATATGTTTAGGATTCTTGGTATTCTCAAATTTATGAGAAATTTAGAGATGAAAGAAAACATGCGCAGGATCCACAGGTCCTTCAAAGAAAGAGAAAGTCGGTGGATGGCGACATCAAAACTGTAAAGAAGTCTCTTCGAAAAGGGGGGATAAATTGGGAGTCAGCCTTTCCTGAGGGAGAAGATGAGGCATCCATGAAAGCCCGTGTTCTGTCCATAAAAGAGCGAGTCCCGCAAGAGGAATCCTGATGCAGGAAAAATCCAATCAAGAATGGCCATCACTTTTCCCCACTGGAGGAGATTTATAAATGAAAAAAACCCTTTAGCTGAGATTAAGCAGGAATATCCAGCACTTTTCTCAAACAAAGAGGAAAGATGATATTCAATTACACTGTATACATAGAAATTTATATATGATTGTTACAATTATTGTTTAATTATTTAACTTTAAAAGTATTTCCTTTCACAAAATGAAATCAGAATTGAAAAAGGATTCAAAGGTGAATGTTCAATCTTATTTAATATGTCATTTGTACAGCAAAATATATCAGGCTTTAATAAAAGAAGTTTTTACAAGACAGTTTGGTTTCTGCCAAATTAGATATATAATATAATACTGCACAGACTCATGTGTTATAAATTTTTAGATTGTTGCAGAATTGAGAAGATTTTGGCTGTTGCATCAAGCATAAAAGATACCTTCAAAGCCAACTTTCTCCAAATGAGCAACAAGATCATAATGCTTGCCAAAATGTCAAAGAAAGTAAAGTGCTATGAACAGATAGGGCAGTATCTCAAGTTGCTAGAAACTGACCCTAATTGTGACCAGGATGTTGAAAATTCAGATGGTAAGTCTATATATCAAATATTGTAGTCCATAGTCCATTCATCTATGACATATATCTGATATTAATTCTCTTTGACTTTGATATAGATAAAATATCAGATGTTGCCCTGGTAGTAGCTGCCCTGCTGTTGCAGAAGTCTGGTAAAAACGACCTAAGCAGCATCATCCAGTTCATCCCAGTAAGTTATTCCAGAAATGTTTTCACTATACTGTTTGCTTCTAGTACTTTTGTACAATTTTTACAACAGCATAAATTGGATTTATATTTATGACAGATGCTAAGCGAGACTCTTCCATTTCGATTCTTTGCAGGAAGGTTCGAATTTTGAAAAGGCTGCCAGTGAAACGCAAGAGATGCATCCAAAGATATTGGTCAAGGGAAGCATTGAGGACATTGGGGAAAAGGCTGTCGTAGCGGAGAGGATAGTGGTATGCAAAGTGCAAGGGATGTTGCTCGACGCAATTGTTGCGTATATGGCCGTGATGTATTGCTTTTATGTTCGAGTATCCAGTAGGATTAAGTCACTTTTGTTTATTCTTACAAAAATGTGTTCTGCACATCCATGATGGGAAAAAACTGCCTAGTTCAGTTTTAGACTTTATTAACAAATTGAACACTTTAGCTACCGTATGGTCTGATATTCATGTATACATGTATACAAACACATTGAACAACGCTTTAATAGAGGTATTTGTCGAACAGTGTTTTGGCAGCGGTTCTAACTTGTCTTTATATCCCTTCTCCAACTAAAAGCATTTTGTTTAGCCCCTGGGAACGTTATCTTTATTAGTTTATTTACCTGCCGGGAATTCAATTATTACAGTTGCATATAGAGAAAGGTAAAGGCTTTGACCAAATTGATCATAAATATCCGATGTTGGACAAGTCGTTGAAAAGTCATCAATTGCAAATCAACGAAAGTTTGTTGAACGAATACGAAAAATTGAACCGCTCTTGAAAATTGAACCGTTTTTGTGCTACGAACCATCTACACCGCACTACTAGACGTTTTTGGCAAGCTATATTTAAGTGTCACTTGGACTACACAAACGATAATATAAATAAAGATTTAACTTATATATTAATTTTTCTTCTAAGGTTCATACTAATTTCACAATGCTTAGGCCCTAATATGGAGTCATTTTCGCTGGCAACAGCATTCACTGTGGCTCAGTTGCTGAGGAATGTTCTCAATCCTGACGTTTCGAAATCATATGCGTCTATTTATTTCATTATCCAATAGGATTAGAAATTGGTCAATTCGAAACCGAAAGTAAGGAGTTTTTCAAGGAGTTTTTCAAATATTTGATGAACTCCGTAAGCAAACCAATAAATTTGAGCAAATGAGTTAGCTGATATTTTTCGGAATATTGCCCCGACTGTAAAAGCTATACTTTTACAAGTTGTATTTGTTATATGTTATATGTTTATGTAACTCGTGGGCCGAGTTACAAGAACGGGTGACCGTCACAAGAACTTAACCCAAATACTGCATTTCCGATTGTGTCGCACCGTATATCACTGATATATTGTCATTGATACTCATAAGTCTTATAATTAATATTTAGCTTTCGAAATCTGTTTAATTTGTAGATTAGTAGGGAGAGTTATTAGATTTAATTACGTCAGCTGGAACGACGAACGCGACGAACAAGCCAAGTTTGACGACAAACAGCTAAAGGTGATGCGATAGTTCATGCAAGAAAACATGGTATATTTTATTCTACTGTACGTAAGAAAAAACAATTTTCATAACGTTCAATATGGGTTACAAACGTCAGCTACGTCAATTGAAACATAAGTTGTATTAGGCTACTATCATTTCAAAATCCAGGACCAATATATGTTATTGTTATATAGGGTACTTTGCTTGTCTGGGCGATTAAATACTTGGAGTTATTATGGGCCGAGGTGGTTGAAAACGCACGAGAAATTATCGAAAAAGTCGTGCAAGGGATTTTCGATGAAAATGAACAAAAGGTGCAGGCCAGGTGGTTGTTTGGTATTGCAGCTGTACTTGTCGCGAATGCTTTGGTATGTAAAACTCAAACAACTTACACAAGAAATAATAGGAAGACGCAAAAAATATGTCGGACTAGTTTCAATAATAGTGGAAAACAAGCGAACATGAAAGATTACGTGTTGTTTGCATGCGGCGAATTATTAAAGACGCAGACCGTTAGTGTACGTTCAACAATGCAAAGGCTGGAAGCCAACATCTTTGAAAAAATAGCCGAGGATAAAGACCCGGTTTGTTTTCTTTAATTTTTCTATTTATCTGGCAAAAATTCCGAAAGTACAGTCCACATTCATTTCAAACCTTGCATGATAAAGTCAGACGGCAATCACGAAACTAAGTATTAAATGGCGCCAACAGTGTTCGATTTCGTTGGATGTAACATTCACATATCTTGCTGATCTTTTTTAATTCTTACATGGCTGCATCCTAGAGTGAATGTCAAGAACACCGAAGGGATGAAGGTTTCAGGATTTGCACTACTGTCCACCGCTGTCGACAGTTTAGTCAATATTTCCCATACAGTGAGTAACACATGCTGTTCTGGAGTCTAACGCGGTCATAAGTCTGTACTTCTCAAAATGTTTACTGTTTTGATAGGAATTCAGAGAATTGCAAAACACGCATATACAGGAACCCGGGACATACAGGAACCCGCGACAATAGGAATATATTTTGGCAAAGACAGGGATTGTACCTTAGAGAAAATGTTAAAAAGGAAAGACGTTTGCTAGAAAAGAGCATACCGAATTCCTCCGGAGAAACTGACGCCATTCACGCAACATATGATATCCCTATGGTAAGAAAGTTATAAATAAAGTTCATATACAATTCTTCCTGGTTCGAACTTTAGGCTTGTTGTGTATCATGAATGTAATCGTTGCTCTATCAATATTACTCATTAGCCAGTCGAATTCGGGATGATGCCCTCAATGAGACTGATATTGAAGAAATCCACAATCCAACAACAACCATATCAGATGAAGGTTGCGTAAGCTTGCACGTTCTCGAAAACAAGTTGAGCATAAAGTTAGAAGGTATACAGAATCAGTTGAGGATTACGATTTGAGTATTTGGTCAGCATATTAAAATTTTTGAAACCTTCGCAACTGCCTATGTTCCACAGTGTATCCTTGACTATTTTCAAATAGAAACTTATACCAAACACAAAGTCGAGATATAACGACCTAACTCCAAGAAAAAGAAAAACAATTGCTAGGGTATAGATAAAAAATAGTGTAAAGAAGCAGCGTAGCAGCGTCGACGCCATATAATATTTACAAAGCGAACGACTGCATACACCCTCAGCCGTTCAAGCATTAAATTTTATTCGGCGAACGTGAAACACATACGGCAAAGCTGAATTAGCCATATGATGATGCATTTGGTACAATGATTTTCACCCACAAACATTTGTCAGGTCCTGACATCCCTTCATTCGGTAATTTGTTGATGCTTATTACAGCTACTTCATATAAGCCTGTCCTAAATAGTTAAATGTTTGTGGGTTCAAGTGTGATTGTTGTTATAGTCTTCGGTACGGTAGCTATACAGTTCTGGTACAGTATTTGGGAATAAAATAATTATATAAAATGACTTCCAAAAAGAAATTGAAAATAGATCCGGCTTTGCTTCGCCAAAAATTCAGCGATGCTGTATGCGAAGAGAAGAAATTAGAAGACAAAATTTCGCAAATTTCTTTGCTGAAACTCGTGCCAACAGCGAATGAAAGATCAATAGAATCTTATTTAGTATGCCGTTTCGGAATGAGAAAAGTAGCCGAGGTATCTTTGATTCTTTCATCAACAACATTTTTGCCTCAAAGCGTGGCTATTGCTAAAATTATCGGCGTTCTTGGCACAGAAGAAGAAGAAACTAACAATCTGTTTCACTTGTTTGAAAAAGTCAGTTCTGCAGTCAATAACAGCGAAAACAAAGGAGGAAAAATCCTAGCGTCTCCAACTTCAGTTTGCCTACATTGTAAACAGCAGTTGGTTTTAAATCACGCTCCAACAAAAGTGAGAGTATACGGTTTGAAAGGATATACTGACGGGGAAAAATGGTCTCTTCGCTGTAACGCTTGCAAGTTGACGTATAATTACAGCAAATACGGTAACCGGGATGGCTGGAAATTGTACCATAGCGAAAGAACTCTCGTTGAATCTTCTGATTGCTGTTTTGTGGAACGTGAGGTTTTTAACTGGATGGCTTCGTTAAGGTATGGCAGAGTTATTACAGTTTATGATATAATAATATGGATAAGTGGCAAAAATATGAAATATGTATTTTTTAATTGTATAATGATTGTGGTCTAATTTTCTTTCTTGAATGACTGGAATGGATTGCAAAATTATTCGGCAGGGGTAGCAATTTAATTCTTAAAACAGGATATCTTACTTTTACTTCAGCAACCATGCGTGGACTTCATTCAGCGCGTTTGCTGAATGCTACAACGAAATATACAACCCTTCGAAAGGTATAAAAAGAAAATCTGAAGTATCATTATGCGCGTTTGTATAATTAATGTTCATTATAAACACAATAAAATACTACATTTGGTCCACTAGACCACTACGTGTACCCAGTTATATTTTCATTACAAGGGCAAAGCAATATAAAATACAGTGTTTATTTGTTTGTTTTATCCAACAGACTTAACAGAGAAAGAAGTTGCTGCTGCTTTCTGGAATGGAGAAGTGGAACTTGATGGCAGAGAAATGAGCGTTCTAGATTTTTTTGGATTGATGAAAGTAGATAGTGATAGAGAAAAGGTTATGGAAAGAATAGAGAGCATAAGGTGATCTAAGAAGTGTTGTTTTTAAATTGGATTTAACATACTGATATAATAAATAATCAGGTTATACTATGGAACTATTCTAAGTTTTTAATATTTGACTTAATTAGGTCCAATACTGTGTATTCCCATCCTCCCGAAGATTGTGCTGAAGGTTGTAAAAATAGAGGTACATATACATATAGCTTTAATAAGGTATCATTCCCTTGAACATACTGTTACTTGCTAGATAGTTATATCTTGGTTTAATGGAGAAGTAACACAAGTGTAGTTAAATTGGGATAGTGAAGGACTTGATTTTTGTTAAAACACAGGGTGTGGAAGAATTTGGGTAACTGATGGCATATGGAAATTGACATTTCTCATTGTATGATGCAAAAAAAGGTAGATTGAAACCCAATAGCTCAATTTTACCTTCATTACATGTTCAATTATATAGAAGTATTGTTTATCTAGAATGTATAGGATTAAAAATACTCATTAACTGAATAATTTTGATTTCTAACCATAATAATTACATTGTATGTTTGTATGGTGTCAGGACTTGTCAGGGGTGTCAGGACTTGTCAGGGGTGTCAGGACTTGTCAGGGGTGTCAGGACTTGTCAGGGGTGTCAGGACTTGTTAGGAGTGTCAGGACTTGTCAGGGGTGTCAGGACTTGTCAGGAGTGTCAGGACTTGTCAGGGGTGTCAGGACTTGTCAGGACTTGTCAGGCGTGTCAGGACTTGTCAGCCCTTTATGAATTTAAATTATTGCAATAAGCTCTAGAATTGATTAGTCTCAAATAGTTTATACTATATTGTTTGTTATTTTTAACTTTTAGTACTCTGGTACTAAAAACATGAAAGTCCTTTTACTATTGTCAGGATGTCAGGTCCTGACAAAACTTTTACACTCTTTATACGAATATCAAATGTTGCATGGTATCGAATTAGCTGCTTTTCTAAATACATCAGAAATAGCCTATTGCTTTCTTACCTTACTGCTGAACATCACAAGTTTTACGCAGAACGTTTGCAATTTAGCGAAATTGCCGCACACTTGAAGATAGTCGAGTTAAAACACAAACTTTGTTAGCGGTTTGGCGTTTGCCGTACACGTCAAGCTAAAGGTATCTAATTTCCATAGCGCGATAAACGTGAACAATCAATCAATACACGCGTATGGGCAGCAGTTAAATTTAATATAGCTTTATAGAACTGTTTTGTTCTTCTAAAGATTAGCCATAATATTTTGCATGCTACACCTGTAAAGGAGCCCAGTCTGATGAAAATAAATGAATAATAACACACCTTGAATGGTTTAAAGACGTTGTGGTTTATAAATTCGTAACCTTTGACTTTGTTCCCAGCGCTTAGTATGACTTGCCAGATTGTCCGAACTTTTCTCCTTAAATTCGTTTAGTAACATATTTGAACCGTCCACATTAGGCGCACTTCATAATATCTCCGTTTTGGACATGGAAATACGAGGAAAACATCGTGATAAATTGCTCAAAACATGCTCAATTGATCAAAGGCATGCTGCTGTCGTAAAGTAATCTGACAACAACAAAGCGCAAATGCAACCGGTGACGTCTAAAGTCGGGTCCAGCCACCACACAAAAATACTCAAAATTTGCAAGATTGATAAAAATCGGGAACCCCTAGACGGACTATGCAGAACGAATTTGGCAGATGAGCCAAAATCGCGGGACCAGAAACTGCACAGGAATTCGGTAAGAACGGAACGCCGATGAACGCGAGTAATAAAGGATCCTTCTTCCCGTAGTTCGTCTGCATCCGTATTTACACTCACAAATTATTTTTATCGCCCGAGATTATCATTTCGTGATCAATCACTGTGTTCATTTTCCATACAGGCCATAAAATTGATGCAAAAAATTCGAGGGAACTAAGAAATTGATTAACATAACAATATTTTTTAAAAATTGTTTGACACCAACAGCACAATCCGGCATAAAAAACTGGGTGAGTAAGTTTTCTAAGTTTTTCAGGTCGATTTAGATCTGGTGTGAATCGAATACGATGTAAAGGATGGATACAAAGACGTTCAACAAAAAGTCCTTTTTTGTTCGATATCGAATTGATTTTTCAAGTTTCATTTTTCATTGTTATTTTCGCACATATCATTAGTCATTTTTGTAACGAAATCGTTCGGTTAACGAGAGACAAAATAATTTTGCCATATCCTGGTATATCACACACGGCTTTACAAATGTAAATTCTTTCATTGAAGGTCGACTAAACAATTTAAGAAATTATGCTTTATTTCACCCAATTTTGAATTTTATTCAATCGAAAAAATTCAGGAAAGAAGAACTGAAGAGAAATTTGAAGCAAACGAAAAGGACGAAAAAGGGGTATGAAAAGCCAATAATAAAGAGCCAGGAGCCTCGTATTCGAAATGAAACGCCACACCACCCTTATAATTGCTTAAAGTGAAGCATAAGGGTTTTGAAATTACAAGAACATCCCAATTTATCATTAAGATAGGGACACGATCTACAGTGTGACTTGAGGCCAAACGTCATGAGGACACAGGAAGCACTTCTAGGAGTGTCTGAATTTTGTTTGAGTACTAATACAAGTTGATGTGTTCAAAGTGTTACAATGGATCTTTAACTCTTTTGCTTGGTTTCTTCAGCATTGACAATCTCAACAAATGCCTTGATTGCTCACAGCTAATTTGTTCCATGTTTTTCAATAATGCCATCCATTATAAGGCGAGGATTCAAAAGGATCTTCTTAACTCTTTGTTTACATGTTGACAAGTGTCCATAAGGAGGGTTATACATTTCACACATGTTGGATATTGCATTATTATATCGCATTCGAGATCTATATTCTTCACTCCAAACTTTGCTTTATTCCGATTTCCTTTTTTCTTGTAAAATGACCGTTTTTCAATCTGTCTCAAGTTATTGTTCTACTCTTGTTCTAGGCATTGTTCTGACTCTTGAATATGGTATATACAAATGTTTTCAAACAGCAAATATAATGGGAATTACGAATGAATGTTTGGATACAACGTTTCTTTCACTTTCGATCGACGATGGATGATTTCAGGAGGTGGTATAATTGTTGATTGTGGTTGCAACAAGGTAAAATTTCCAGGTTAATTGAAAGTAGATGGTTGTAAATACCGGTTGAAAAACTTGAAGAAGTTCGCTTAGACTATATATAGGCAAGGGGATGAGTGCCTCCAAAAAATAGCGTGAAATGTATCCTCAAAATCCAAGTTCATCTGTAAATAGCATTAACTTAGGAATATGTCTTGGAACGTGTGGAAATTAGCACTTGTCATAAATATTGATACAATTACCAGACAGCAATTATTTCCTGTAACAAAATGATAGATTTGACATTTTCTACAAATTTTCACCAACAGCCAGATAGGATGGTTACAATTGTGATTGTTGTATGCCTAGTATCAAAATTCATCTTTTCTGCTTTCCTATTGGACAAGAGGTCCACGCGTGGAGGGCTTCAAATCAACGGCAGTACCGGTTCATCAAAACACAATATTTCCCTCGGCGTTAGTAAATAAGTGTTAATTGTTAAGGGAAGATTCAGGGGGTAGACTTCAGGTTGATTTAGATAAGGTGTTACGTAAATGAGTAAGATGTAGACACTTCTCTTGTTGACATTCCATGGAAATTACTTGAACTCTAAGGTCTTCGATTCCATTGCTATATCGCCTGATTTATCAACACTCGTCCGGGAAGTGGTGTCTTCATATCTCAGTTCCATCGAGTCCTTATATTGGACGTAATATATAATAAATGGAGGTATTCTTCACGGGCTTCCAATGGTCTTGTTCACAGTTTTAGAAACTTTGAACAATACAAGCGTCCCAAATAGTTATGCGAACACGATGGTCGCAAAATCGTTTCGGAGTTACTATTTATCTCTTTGCAATCCAGATGCTACATAACAGAAGACAATGCAACCAGAAACTTCGACAAACCATATACCATTTCTACATGTCTTTTCTCTCCAACAGAATAGAATTTTATTGAGCATGTTCTCCAATGGAATTTAGGTTGAAAACACTTTGCCTCTTCATAGAAACGACGTCAGTTCTTCGACGAGAACACGCTTGTAATAGGACAAGAGAGGAAGAGAGTAGAGTCAAGAAAAAAGGCTAGCTCCAATAATAAAGCACATATGCACAACAAGTCACCTGCTAAACTAAACATAAACAGAACAGACAAACAATGCAATGTGAATATTAGTTTTTAAAACATAAATCTCAAGAACACAAAAGGACGCCCATTACATTTAGGTAGATAAAACAAAGTACATAACATACATGGTGATAGAAAGTTATGGAGCAAGAAGTTTTATAACTCAGAACCCATACAGCAACCAATCAGAACCCTTAAAGCGATGGAGAAGTTTGAAGTCTTACTTTGGCACTTTTATTTTATCAAAACGCACTCACTTTACGACATTGCCGTGTTATTTCAGGAAAAAAGTCTCTAAGGAAATATTTCGGGAGTATGTGTTAAACGTTACAAAATGTGCGGTTTTTCTCAGCAATTTATTTTGAAAGTAAAAACGCATTCAATTTTTTTTGTTTTTAAATTTACGGATCCTACATGAAAGAATCTACATTTGAAACACATACTTTTAATTATACTTGTGTTATATGTAGAAAATGCTTTTCTAAGAATAGGTAAGATTTTTCACTTCTAATATAAATATTTCTTATGGGAAAGTCTAATTATTCGTAGTGGCAAAATATTAAAATCAATGGTACAAGTTTTTTACGTCAGATGGTACTGTTTCGCGAGGAGTAAATTACGTTCAACACAAATTTTCGAAAATGAATGTAGCTAACAAATTTCTCTGCGTGTATTATGTCTGTATATAGCAAAAGGTTCGGATTAATTTGTATTTTAATTTATAACACATTTTCACGTCCCATCAAAGCTCTGTTATACACATAGCTACCCAAGAATTTGTCCGAGAATAAAACAATATTAAAACGTGCAAAAACTATACATATGAAACATGGGTTTATCACCTAAAACATGCTTGCAATTACTGTACTTTGCAAGTGCATGTCATGTGTAGAAGGACTTGCTACGTCAGATAAGAGTTGAATCCAACTACGTTGCAATTGTTGTCGACGTCAGACAAGTGTAAGAAAAATGAATGGACCCAAATACCCAGAATGGAAAGCTCACCACCAGTGCAAAATCAACCACACTGGAAGTGCAAGCAGCTTGGAGGCACCTACTGTTGTTTGAATTTTCATTGTTGTTGAGAGTATATGCCCCATACCAAGAAGTGCATTTTGGACAAGATTGAGTGTATAGGACACGTGCATAGAGTTGGAGTATAGATTGCTACAGTTGAAGAATTCAAATAAACACCAGTGCACATGCTATGAGCATATACCAAATTAACGGGGTCGAACGATAAAAAGAAACATTGTCGTGAAGGTAAGAAAGTTTTGCCGTACAGGTATATTAAATGTTTCTTCATTCATTCTGACTAACCAGGATAGTACACACACTGTGCCACCAGTTAATCGAACATAAATTATTTCGCGGGTACCCAAATGATCGAAATCAGATTATTTACTTCATTGCTGCATGGCATAATCCAGCCAAAATTGAACGGCCAATGTTTACACTAGCATGTTATTTTAAAAGCGTGAAGAACTGCATTTTAGTTACGGTACCTAAAGATAAACTTTATGAAAACAGCTCATTATCTCCTGTGAATGAATTCAGGTTTAGCCGTAATGGCCTTTAAAACTAATACTTATAACAATATTTTTAGATTGCAACAAACATGCAAATATGATTGTAGAAGCGTACGTCATCCGTCCACTTTGGCAGCTAGTACTAACATTACCAGGTTATGAACAAGTCACAAGCGGACTTGTAAAAACGCCAATGTCAACCAATTTCAGGGCTTTGAAGTCCAACCCAGAGGAAAAAGAACTATGTGCCGCCTTATCTTGCCAATGTCCAACCTCGGAAAAATTATGTTGGCTACAATGCAGCTTAGCAGATTGCCGCAAGTGGTTTCATTTACATTGCGTTGGACTATTAGAGGAAGAAGAAAAACCTGAGATGGAGTTGCGGATTAGAAAACGTTACTGAAAAAGGTTGCTTCAGGTAATTTTTAAATACAGGTTTGATGGTAGTTAATCACTTTCCGCAACTGATTTTTCAAAAAAAATCGAAAAAATTTAGTTAGGTGTATAAGGTACTTTAACTAGTGTAGTTTCTGATAACATTGCTCATTTTATGAAAAAACTTGTTATATCTAGCCTAAAAGGCTAAAATTGATGATGTTTTCTAAATTTTTCCCTTAGCAACGCCTTAGCAACGGGTTTTTAAGGCCAAATTTCCATGAAAATTACCACAAAACTGGTTCTTTTTCAGTTCTACTTTTGGTGTATGTCATTTAAAGTCCTTTCCTTATGCTGCATTGTGATTGGTTCGTTTGGGGGAGGTCGCATGGCCACGAATTTAGTGTAGAAATTTCTAGAGCAGTCAAAACAAAACAGAGTCAGTTGTCTTCAAAAATCATTGTTATTTTACATTTTTAAAATCGAAAAGTAGCTTTTTCTGGTTGAATATTGCAGTTACTTTGTTATTATTCTCATATAAATGGGAAATACTCGTAATAGAAAGAGAAAAAGAGCGAGAATCCCACCATCAAAAGCAGCGAAGAGATTTAAAGATCCATCGTAATTATCGCTACTCTGGTTTTAGTAAATGAAAGTAATCACCACACAAAGATTAACTTTCACGACCCAACGTTTCGACACTCCGGTCTAGTGTCTTCATCAGGGGTGATCTGATGTTGAAACTCGGTTCCTTATATACTCTCAAAATGACGTCATCTATTAATCAGATGTAAATACTCTTTTGGCAAATAGCTTCCGTCATCCCTATTAAGGGCACAAAGACTCGCATTAATATGCCAGGCTTCCAAACAACGCCTTTGTCCATAACGATCATTAGTGGTAATGACTTTTGAATCGTTCCACCCAATGTTATGGTTAGTTTGACACACGTGTTCCGCCAAGGCTGATTTTGAACTGTTTAAGTTCGATACGGCCTTTTGATGTTCTTTTAAACGTGTGCCGAACTGGCGTTTTGTTTGACCTAGATATTCTTTCTCGCAATCACCACATGGTATAGAGTATACAGCATGAGTTTTCTGTTTAGTCGCTACGCGATCCTTGGGTTTCGCGAAAATATGTCCCAATGTCTGAAAGGGTTTTAAGGCAACTTTTATACCACAATTATTCAGGATCCTCCTGATTGGTTCTGCAATTCCCTGAATGTATGGAACTATAGCAAAACCTGTTTTTGAGGAATCACCCTCTGAGGGATTGCATCTAGTCGAGACAGGGGATTTTAGACAATCATTTAAAAAGTTTTGAGGATAATTGTTCTCTCTCAGTACACTGAGGACATAATCATAAGAGAGAACAATTATCCTCAAAACTTTTTAAATGATTGTCTAAAATCCCCTGTCTCGACTAGATGCAATCCCTCAGAGGGTGATTCCTCAAAAACAGGTTTTGCTATAGTTCCATACATTCAGGGAATTGCAGAACCAATCAGGAGGATCCTGAATAATTGTGGTATAAAAGTTGCCTTAAAACCCTTTCAGACATTGGGACATATTTTCGCGAAACCCAAGGATCGCGTAGCAACTAAACAGAAAACTCATGCTGTATACTCTATACCATGTGGTGATTGCGAGAAAGAATATCTAGGTCAAACAAAACGCCAGTTCGGCACACGTTTAAAAGAACATCAAAAGGCCGTATCGAACTTAAACAGTTCAAAATCAGCCTTGGCGGAACACGTGTGTCAAACTAACCATAACATTGGGTGGAACGATTCAAAAGTCATTACCACTAATGATCGTTATGGACAAAGGCGTTGTTTGGAAGCCTGGCATATTAATGCGAGTCTTTGTGCCCTTAATAGGGATGACGGAAGCTATTTGCCAAAAGAGTATTTACATCTGATTAATAGATGACGTCATTTTGAGAGTATATAAGGAACCGAGTTTCAACATCAGATCACCCCTGATGAAGACACTAGACCGGAGTGTCGAAACGTTGGGTCGTGAAAGTTAATCTTTGTGTGGTGATTACTTTCATTTACTAAAACCAGAGTAGCGATAATTACGATGGATTATATACCTGGTTGCCGTGAACTCATAAACTTCAATTCGTAGATTTAAAGATGGCGGCCCAAGTCGTGAAATGCCAGGACCTTCTGGAGTAAAAATAGGTGACCAAACCGCAAATTTTGGAGGCTATCCCAAGAAGATTGAAAGTGCGAAGGAAGGTATCATTTTTATCGACTTGTCCATCCTATTTGCCGTGTTTGAATGTATTTTGAAGTGCCCTGAATGTGGCAGTAACATGAACTCTCATGTTGACATGAAGAAGAAGAATGGCTTTTCCAATTATATTGTTTTGGATTGTCAAAACTTGGAGTGTGAGTGGAAGTACTGCTTCAACACCTCAAAGAAACAAGGTCATTCCCATGAAGTAAATGTTAGGGCAGTACTGGCTTTTAGGGAAATTGGTAGAGGACACAGTGCCATGACAACATTCACCAAAGTCATGAATATGCCTTCACCACCAATGCGCTCTGCCTTTACCAAGATCCAGAATAAAAAGCTATTGCCAATTGTCAAAAAGTTAGCCAATGCCAGTATGAACAATAATGCCATGGAAGTTAAGGAGAGGAGTGGAAATGACGAAGGACATTGTGGGATATCCTTAGATGGCAGTTGGCAAAAGAGGGGTCATGCGTCACATAACGGCGTTGTAACTGCCATATCATTGGACACTAAGAAATGCCTAGATGTGGAAGTTATGGGCAGAAGAGGGAGAATGAGCCAGGGTATGAAGAGTGGAAAGCGAACCACCACTGTAAGATCAACCATACAGGAAGTGCGAATAGTATGGAAACAGTTGGTGCTGTTAGGATTTTCGAACGGTCATACATAACACGGGGACTCAAATACAAGGACATGCTAGGGGATGGTGATTCTGCTACATTCAACAGTGTTGTAGATAGCAAGCCCTATGGAGAGGAGTGTGTCCCAAAGAAATTAGAGTGTATTGGGCACGTTCAAAAGCGGGTTGGAAGTAGGTTGCGCAAGTTAAAGAATATCAACAAAGGCGTGAAGCTTAGTGATGGGAAAGGAATATCTGGTAAGGGAAGACTGACAGATGGTAAGATAGATGTCTTACAATACTATTATGGTCTTGCTGTAAGAGAGAATTTAGATGATGTGTCGGCAATGGCCAAATCTATAAAGGCATCTCTTTATCATGTCGCCTCGTCGGATGAGAAACCACAACATGATCTCTGTCCCAATGGAGAAAAAAGTTGGTGTGGTTTTAAAAAAGATCCAGCTTCCTACAAGCACAAGAATGGTATTCCAGAGTGCATTGTCAAATTGATTGAGCTCATTTATGCTGACCTGAGTAAACCAGAGCTGTTGCGAAAGTGCACTCATGGGTTGACGCAGAATGTCAACGAGTGCCTAAATGGCCTAATTTGGGACAGATGTCCAAAGACCATCTATGTGGAGCAAGAGACAGTGGCTCTGGCTACTTACTTGGCTGTCATGAAATTTAATGATGGTGATATATCCTTCGTCAAAATATTTCAAGACTTGGATATAACGCCAGGTATCTTTACTGTTAAAGGTGCCCAAGATTGCGACACAAGCCGAATCAAACTGTCGGCGAAAAAGTGTACAGAAAAGGTGAAATCAAGAAGAAAAAAAATTGAGACACCTCAGAAAGAGCTACATAGACTCAACTGAGGCAAAGGAAGGGGTTACCTATGAAGCAGGTAGCTTCTGAACCTTTTTAAAGGACTTTGGCAGAAAGGGAATCTTTAAATAGGATTTTCTCTTTTTCGCAATTTCACAGGTGTCCGTGATCATTGTGACACTCTAACTTTATAAATATTTACTGGAGAACATTGATTTTTGGCACATGTATACTTCATAACATAGTCTAGTGCCTGGCACTCTTTAAATTTTAATATTTTTAATGATTGATGAATTGTTGACATTTTAATTCATAAATCACTTGATAAAATGCTGAAATATGTCAGAAATTCAATTTTTTGCTCTAAATTTTTTCAAAATTATTTTTACATAAATTTGAAGAGTGTCAGGCACTGGTTCAGGTTCTAAGCTTTTCAAAAATATATCATCCATTAAATTTGGATATTTGGTTCTTGAGTTATCGTGTTTACAATGCGTAGCAATTATGCATTAATTAGTGGCCGCCATATTGGATAATTAGCTTAATTAACGATTTTGTCAAAAAATTTCTGCATTTGTGATTTTCCAGCACCGTACCCTTTCAAAATATGCTAATTTGATATTAATCTTTTTAAAAATGAAAAAAAATGGAAAAGTGTTGAATGGCAACCTTATTAAATAGAGTAATATCACATTGGGAATTCAAGTATTAGAGTATAAGATGATTTTTCAATTTTATCTTGTTGATTCTCTTGTCTTCACCCTTTCCCCTCGGGCATAGTACTATTTGAGTAATTTGTTTAATTGATCAAATCTATTACAACAAGAAAAACTCATGAACAGCATGATATTTGTATATGATGTACAATTACATATCACATGTACGTAAAGGGATGTTTATTGTGTAGTAAGAAAGAAGAATACGAGTGCTTGGACAAGATGCTAAAGTTTTTCCAGCAGTCGAGGTATATATTTAACTTGTACTACACGCTATCTGAATATTATAATATATTGAATGTTCTCTTGTATGTTATTTAGCACCACTTATATAAGGCTGGTCATAACAAATGCAATTGCAAGTGTCCGAAATGTCATTTTTGTGAAGCACGAAAGGAGAGAGAGACAAATGGTTACTGTGCATTTGATGTCTGATTGCAAAACTCCATTTTCCGAGGAGTTAGTAGGTATCATTTTGTGCGTCATTCGAACACTTCGACCTAATAATGCCGTTTCACGATAATATTTAACTCGTAATGATATCGTAGAGAAACATGTACTAAACCAACCTAGTACTTAACTTACGTTCGAAATATTTGAATATATATATCAGAACCCTTAAAGCGATGGAGAAGTTTTGAAGTCTTACTTTGGCACTTTTATTTTATCAAAACGCACTCACTTTACGACATTGCCGTGTTATTTCAGGAAAAAAGTCTCTAAGGAAATATTTCGGGAGTATGTGTTAAACGTTACAAAATGTGCGGTTTTTCTCAGCAATTTATTTTGAAAGTAAAAACGCATTCAATTTTTTTTTGTTTTTAAATTTACGGATCCTACATGAAAGAACCTACATTTGTAACACATACTTTTAATTATTCTTATGTTATATGTAGAAAATGCTTTTCTAAGAATAGGTAAGATTTTTCACTTTTAATATAAATATTTCTTATGGAAAAGTCTAATTTTTCGTAGTGGCAAAATATTAAAATCAATGGTACAAGTTTTTTAGAGAATGAATGTAGCTAACAAATTTCTCTGCGTGTATTATATCTGTATATAGCAAAAGGTTCGGATTAATTTGTATTTTAATTTATAACACATTTTCACGTTCCATCAAAGCTCTGTTATACACATAGCTACCCAAGAATTTGTCCGAGAATAAAACAATATTAAAAAGTGGAAAAACTATATATGAAACATGAGTTTATCACCTAAAACATGCTTGCAATTACTGTACTTTGCAGGTGCATGTCATGTGTAGAAGGACTTGCTACGTCAGATAAGAGTTGAATCCAACTACGTTGCAATTGTTGTGGACATGAGACAAGTGTAAGAAAAAATGAATGGACCCAAATACCCAGAATGGAAAGCTCACCACCAGTGCAAAATCAACCACACTGGAAGTGCAAACAGCTTGGAGGCACCTACTGTTGTTTGTTTTTCATTATTGTTGAGAGTATATGCCCCATGCCAAGAAGTGCATTTTAGACAAGATCGAGTGTATAGGACACGTGCATAGAGTTGGAGTAGATTGATGACTCCATCGATGAAGAAGTTGTTAAGACGACTTATCCAAAGGTTGTTGCATCTGGGGACCTGGGCAGTTTGAACCCAATATATATCGCAGCAGAGGGGCAAATCTACTTGAACCTTTCAGGAAAGAGAATCCCGGTGTGCATGGTAGTGGCCTTGGTGATGGCCTCTTTTTATATTCTTAACATGGAATACACTCCAGAAGTCTCGAATTTTTATGCTTTCCTGGAAGCCACGCTTATGGGCAAGGATGGTGATGCGAAAAAACGAATATCCGTTCAAAAATTTGTTAAAGAGCTTGGACTCAACCCAGGTTAATGAATTTGGGAGGGGGTGTATAAATATAGTTTTGTGTGTAATATATTTAGTTAAATGAAATAAATTATAGAATATGTTTAACAATATGCCTGTTTGTTTGTACTATTTCTAGCATTTGAGTGCATGCAATAATTCTACATAAGAGGGCATTACAGACTAATATAACAAAGTTGGGTGTTTTTTCTAGATGGTAGTTTAGTGCTAAAATAATGCTTGGTAACTAGTTGGAAGGTGCTAAATCAAATCTTAAAACAGGTGTTGTTTTAATGCCGCTGGTAGTGTTGAATTAACTCTGAAAAAGAGTGCTAATTGGGCTCTAGGTAGGTGCTGTTTTAGTATCACATCTGGGGTTAAAAAAACTTTAAAATCAGTGCTAATTTAGGCCTATAAAAGTGCTGTTTCAGCAACACCAGTGCACATGTTCTGAGCATATACCAAATTAACGGGGTCGAACGATAAAAAGAAGCATTGTCGTGAAAGTAAGAAAGTTTTACCGTACAGGTATATTAAATGTTTCTTCATTCATTCTGACTAACCAGGACAGTACACACACTGTGCCCCCAGTTAATCAAACATCGAAATCAGATTAATTACTTAATTGCTGCCATGGCATAATGCAGCAAAAATTGAACAGCCAATGTTTACACTAGCTTTATGATTATTTTTGTACCGAATAATGGAAATATTACCTATAATATACTCGATAAATTATAATAAAATAACATGAAAAAAATTTTTGAGTCATTTTATAAAATAAGTTTAGGTCAGGTGAAATCAGGAAATTGTGTACTTGGTTTGAAATAGCGAAGGGTTGCTGCATGCATGTATTTCTAGTATAAAAGTAAAAAACAATATAAAAGTCGAGACGTTATATTATAATTGTCTGTGATACGGACTCCAACGACAAACATCTGCACTGAGATAAACAGTATTTCTTGTTGATCAAGAACACAATCTTACAATGGTCGGAACCAGTGGTTCCAATCAATGTATCACAACGCAATTGCTCACATGTAGCAATTGCAATAACCTTCGACATCACTGCAAATCAAAAGCAATTCCAAGCCTTAGTGGCTTACACTAAACTACGAAAAACGTAGTATAGCTACTTTTACGTAGCTATATGTATATGTATATGTATATGTATATATATATATATATATATATATATATATATATATATATAACCGGCCCCAAAACATTATATAGCACGACTACCGAAATAGGCATTTTTGCCGAAAACTACTGGAAATCATGGGTGCTCACCATTTACCTTGGACAATCGGGAATTCCGTTTCCTCTTTACCCAAGGTAAATGGTCAGAACCCTATCTATATAGGAGTACGATTAAAACAAGAAACAAAAAATAAATTACTTAACCATGGTGCCAGATTTATCATCGTAAATATCTCAGCCTGTTGCACCCACTTCAAGATCTCTGTTTTACCTACAAAGAAAGAAAGAAACGCTACAATCTTTAGTGTTAGGTACCCTTAATTACAAACCTATAAAATCTGGGTCCTATTTTGCAACGTGTAAGGTTAATCAATACAAAAATGATAGCACAGAAAATGTGTGTAGACATCTAAATGCCCCCAATATTATATATTGTAGTTAGTGCCCATGTCGCTCAAGGTATTAGTCTAAACACAAACAGCGCTTTTGTTAAAAAAATAAATTTTCTTTGAAGCCGATTCTTCACATAGGGGTGGTGGCTATGGCCAGCAGATAGCAGGTTGGATGGCTTAGTCCCGAAATATATAACGGGTTTTTCTCAAAGAATTGCATAAAACACGAAGTTGTCAAATTTCTGCTTGTCTGCAAATGTGTAAAAGACATATTCTACATTGTGATCAGATGAATGTAAATTAATTTTGAGAAAAAAAGTTTCGGATTTCATATTCTCCAAACACGATTTTGTTGATCCCTTTATGTTTGATCCCTTATCACTTCTTAATCTTTTATGTAAATATATTCTATGGCATGTGCAATTTTAAATAAAAAAATTATATAAGAACTTCAATGCATGTGTAGATATATGTTTGTTCATTGTGTTTCAAACCCAGAGTTAAGACTATATATAGCGACATCTGTATCTCTGGTTTGTATGGTATTATGACCATTCGGACTAAACAAACTTTTTTAAAATTAGCCCCACCAAAATAAAATATGTTCACAGCATAACAAAAAAGATGTTTATGTTAAAAGTATAAAGTTATAAGGTACAACTGTATGAGTAGGCAAATTAATTTTTTGTAGTATCCTGATTGATTTGCTCATCCAAATTTGAAGATAAGATACAAAAACCTTTCTTATCAAACTGTGTGGTGTCGTATTGATTTTGTTGAATCTGTTTTTAGGACTTTTTAATTCAGTGTATATTTTCAGTTCTTGAAGATGTTTGACACAAGGAACTATTTCTTGTTAGTGGGGGATTGTATGAAACCAATATGTAACAAACATCTAATTTTTGCAAAATAAATTTAACGAGCAATTAATGTAGGCAAGTCTATCGAAATAAGAGCAAAATTTAGCAGCAAAGGTTCTACACCCACTACCAAACCCCTGCTAAACCCCTGCTCACTGTATATAGGTTACGGGAAAGGACTCGATTTAAAACTTGCATAAAAAGGTTTTAATATTTTGTTAATGAATCACCTTTATTCAGTGCATTCAATATGTTTATTCTCATGGAATGTACTGAATAAAATGCAGTTTATTCTTATAAAACAAAAAAATCCTTCCATAGAGAAACATGCACTCTGCACCATTCAAGCAATAAAATAATCTTGTGTACATATTAATTAAACTAACATTGACTTAATTTTCAGTCCCACAACAAAATTGTCAGGAATAGCATAGGAATCCGAATAAATATTTTTGAAATAATAAAAGTTAGTCCAGTTGCATTGAGTGGAAATAGGTATCAATCTTATTGCATAGCACACTCATTACTTGGCACTAATTACTCCGGCGTCAGCGACGGAGTTGAAAATTCGCCCCGGTTTTGTTTTTTTTCGTTTTTTTTATTTTTCGTCGTCGCAAGTCTGAAATGGTGCAAAACATTCTCGTGTATGAAATGTGTATGACTGTATTTATCTACGTCCCAGTCTTATCTCCCAAGAGTTGTGGTGCACAGCTTTGGCTAATTTTCCGATGCGCGATTCGATTTCGCTCGCATGATACGGCAATTCCTCCAAGAGAAACAAATAAACCGTTGTTTTTATGCTGTTCGATTAAGTTTAAATTGAATTGGGGTAAGAATACAAGGTGTCCCAAAAAAATGTCCCCTCTATTGAAATCAAGCCCTTGTTAGAATCTGATTGCCTTAATATTATGATAAACCCAATTGAAAGCAAGACGCTTTATTTGAATGCCTCAACCTAATAACTATGCTATTTACACTATTGTTTATGTTCAGAAGCTCTATAAGACTGGCACGTGCGCCGGAGTTAACGCCAGAGCAGGCGTCTTGTTTTGAAGGTATAAATCCTATTGCTATACTTGGTTGTTTTAACTCACTTTATAAACTGAAAGCACATTGGAAAACTAAAAGAGTTTCTTATAGTATATTCCTACTCTAAAGGATATACTTCACAGGTGAGATTAGAATAACAATGCAGAGTATGGCTTCTTTGACCCTTTAAATGAGCCTAAGTACGCCAATTTCTCTAATGATTACCATGAAATAAAACATTTTTCACTAAATGTCAGCAATTAAAACCTTTATTGAACTGAAAATACCCTTGGCAAAGCAGCTAGGTATTCTTGATTTTAATATTATTTGACACGTGTACTGGTGTAGGCATCATGAACATCAACCAGCAACATACGCAAATGTTTTCGACTTTTTTTGGCGTTTAAATTATGAATATGTGTTTACTTTACTAAAAAAAAACTCACCTAATTCAGTAGCTTGTTTTCTTTCATTATACTTTTAACCTCAGCGCGAATATTTTCATTTCGGTCATGATGACGGCAACAGACCCACCATGAGACAAACATTTCGCCAAATTTCTCTCGCTTAAAATCGTTTGTTCTTGACAAAATTCAACCAGCGCATAGAGAAACCTTCAATATCTTTATACTTAACAATATTTTCTGAAATCGGTTGACTTGATGTTCATTATTCTTGTATAAAAATACTAATATTGATGCAACTGCATTGCAACACAACTGATACACGTGGCCGAATGTGCTTGCTTCTTGCCCACTGAGCTATATAACAATGCCTGTCAGAGCTCTCACAACAAAATTGATGAATTCCTCAAAAATTTCATAAAAATTCCCCAGATTTCCGAAGAATTCCTTAGACATAAATAACGTTAAATAACGTAGTATACTGCACAAAGTATAGCTATTGCGTAATTTACAACTTTTCAATTATTTAGAAGAAAATACACTTTTTAAAAATTGTTTAAAAATTAGTTATTCATAAAAAAATTCACATTGGCATTTATATTGCTACTACAGTGAAATAACGAAAAGTATCTTGGCATCAAAATACTTCAGTAAAACATGTTTTACTGTGTAATTGCATAACTTGTTTATTAACACTTTTTGTGCAAATTGTAAATTCTCTCAAGTCGCGAATAAATAAAACAATGCTGCTTGCCACATGTGAAAAAAAATTCCCAAAAAATTTCCCCCGAAAAAAGTGATTTCCCGGACTTGCCAAAAAATCTACCACTTTTGCGGCCCGTTTTGGGGAAATTTCCGAAATCTAATTCACCCGCGTTAACTTCACACCGGAACAACAAAAAAGCCGCACAAAGAGTTTTTAAGGACCTTGTATTCCGGATCCTAAAGAGACTTTTCTGTTTATTATATAGGAAAGATTGATTAATCATAACGGTGGCCCTACTCATGTAGTTTGAACAAAACATAGCTTTAAAACCAGCCTACCTTTCCAACTCAAACATCCGTTATATTCTCTTTCGACCATTCGTCTTAAGGTCGACACAGACCGAACGCGATGCGGCAACTTGACGCGAATTTTGAATTTTCAGAAGTATATAAATTAAATCGTGGAAGCAAAATTTAGAAACTATGGACGCTAGAGCAGTCAAAATGTTTTATTGTTGTGTAATCTACAAGAATATTACGATAGTTTAATTTTTTTTATTTTGAAAAATTAAAAACGTTGAAAACTTGCGTCGCGTTGCCAATTCGCGTCCAGTCTGTTTCGGCCTTTAAACTCCTCTCCTATTCTCCTTGAACGTTTGATTGCTCCGATTTGAACAGGATTATATAAAACGTAAAACCAAATAACATTTCAGGTCTTTGAAATTGAAGTCAGTTTAAGAAATATTCTAACGCTGCTCGTAGACCTGTAAACCACACGTGTGGATGTACCCGTGAGCTCCCAAACACGTACGCAATTTCCGTGAACTTCGAGAGGAGTTTGGTAGTATTCTCTCAGCAAAGAGTTGGGAAATGAACATTGTTTAATTCATTTCGACATAACTTCGTGAAACTTTATGAAATAATCTCGTAGCATTTCGTAACAGTCAAACAGAATGTCGATCTTTGTTGAAATTTAACTTATTTTAGTTTTGGTTTAAACATACTGAATATTTGCTAAGGGGTTTTTGACAGTAAACAGTCATCTTATGACAGGTACTGCTTTGTTAATGTTAGGCATAGTGAAAATATGACCACAGGTATAACCTTCCAGTATAAGTTCCACCATTTCTGTCTTTTTGAAGAGGAGAACAATCTAAGTGCAGCTTTTCAATCTGAAATTCTGTATTAACTGCAGGAACAGACACTTGGTAAACTTCATCTTCGAGAGGTACCGGACCATCTCCGTCAATCCCATAAAACACTAGTTCATCAAGACGAAACATCTCCTCGGTAGCTGTGTGGCCGGAATACATATTGTTGAGCATGCTAGCTGTATAAAACTGCAATGGCGTGAGATTTCTCTCGGTAGAAACAGGATGCTTGTTCCATTGTTGTATAAATTCTATTAAGGACCGCCTTATTCGTGGTAGATAGACGTCGTGTAGTAAGGCAAAAAGGTTGACATCATCGTTGAAATGCTAGCATAGAAAGTTAAAACATCCGCATAAACTTCGATAATTCCAGCCCATGATCGCTGCATACTCTTGATGGTAAGCCATAAGTAGACACCCCTTGCATAAATTGTTCAACGACTGTTTGAGTTTTGTTGTCCGTAGCACAACGTGCATAAATTAATAACCTGGAATAACCGTCGATGCAACAGTGCACAACCAATCTGTAACAGATAAGCTTATGGTTGCCATTTATGTGCCAGAGTGAGTTTGGTGCTGGTAAGCATTCGCGAACGCGGTTCCTTTGAATCTTTATTCCTCTTGCCTAAGGGCACGCCCAATAATCACCTCTGACCAATATTAGGAGTTAGACTTCTTCCACTTCCACTTCTCTTTCCAGTCGCTCGTCTGTTAAACAATACAAGTTTCTATAGGAAAGTTGTGAACATCTAAGCTAGACAACCAACCAGATAGTACCAAATATAAGCCTATTTCGCCCATTCTGGTTGTGATGTTAGTTAACTGAGGTGAATGGGATAAATATTTTCATTTATTATATGGCAAGCGTCACTTCCGGTGAAATGGAGCTCAGTGATTCGCTGAGAAGAATTTTCAGCGGTCCATTACTTTCCTGACTTCCTGTAATGGACCGGCCCTTTCCCGTAATTGATTGGCGTTAGCGGCGATCCATTACGAGATGAAAAACAAAGAAATTCTGAATAAAAAAGGCACAAATAAATGCTTAAGAGAAAATATAATTGCTTTTGAAATTATTTTAGAGAGTTTAGGCAAACTAAATAATTCAATATTTTGTTTTTGTTTTTATCAAAAGCGTACCAGGCTACTAATACGAATTCATGCATGTTTTGTTTCAAGTGCAAATACATGCCTTATGAGTTATGCCACAGCCATATAATGAACCCATGCAATTAACTACCTGACATGGTCGTCCAAGAGTTAAGAAATAGAGTAGGATAATCAGCATAATCTAAACTACAACATGGCATGGCTTTGACTTTGCTCAGGTTTTGAAAGTGTCTGTTTTTTATTGTTACATTAATCTAAAATTCTAATGGAAATCCCCTTAAACCTTCTGAGGCAAATGAGTAACCTCAATCATGGTTCTTACATGTCCCCCTCGGGCTGAGGTTGGACGCCCACCAGCCACAGGAATGCGATTGCAATGTGTATTGCACGGATTTGTGTATACGTCCATTTTGCAGCACTACAAAATTCATAGTTCTTTTGCGTGTAAGATAATTTAGAGATATGTAGCAAAACATTGTTCAAAATTTAAAGTTGCTTTCATAAAGCAAAAAGATAACTTGATTTCATCACATCATTTACAGGTAGGCTAATTTTAAAAGACATCACTATAGGTCTGTTTTACAAAAACACATTTTTCTTGCAAGTCTCATTAGACATTCGGCTGATGTTGCAGAAATGTCTAATTAGCACTTGCTTCAAATATTTTTTTAATGTACTCAATACATAAGATTTTTAAGGTTTTAAATTTTTCCTTCTAATACTCTGTAGTATAATTTTCAAACCTTGTTCATAAAACATGGTTTGTTTCTATACTAATTTTAAAGTTTAAAAGCACACATATTTTTCACAAGCTAAGCTATAAAAATCAGTTGAAGGACCTTTGCTTGAAAGTTTAAAGTTATCATATGTTCTATATTTTCCTCTGATAAAATAGCTTCCATTGATTATCATTATTAAAGGTGGCAGGTTATGACACAACTATGAAATTAAGTAAAATATTTATTATATTCCATACTATATGAAGCATTGTTGCATGACCTTGGGTAGAAATCGTGCAATCTTGTATACTACACTGAAACTTTATCCATATAATTTTCTAAAGAATACTAAGAATATAAAATGTATGATTACACAACAAAATGTTCAAGATCTTGCCCACCGAAAAATACTTCAGACAAATTTTCAAGGTCAAAGAATTGAGAATAATATCTATCATGTAAATGATGTAATCCTATGAGTACCTTGTTTAAAGAATCTGGAATTCCCTTGGAATTCCCTTAAACCTTTGCCTATTGGAAAATAATACAATAGATAAGCACTAGTGTAAATCAACTAAAAGTAAACAATATTAACAATGCAGATCATGTTCAACATATTTTCTTCATTTCTGAGCAAAACTAGGGTGATTGCAAGTTGCATAATTACACGTTTTCATTTAGTGTAATTGTAAAATAATGTGATGGTTGATGTATTAAATATCCCTATGAGTGTTAAGTCATCAATAACTGATTTGAATACAGAAGAAAAAAGCCAAACTTGAAAACCCATTGTTAATTTGTATTTAGGACACCATAGATTTGAAACTGCGAGCGACAAAGCCGACAATAATATATAAAAATAAAAAAATATTTTCAACACAGAAATTTGACTGAACTTTCACCTGTTCAGACAAATATCAATAATTATAGACCGAAAACTTGCCTATAACTTATTTAGCTGGGCTTAAAAAAAATTTAATAGTCAATATACACGGCCCGACGGCCGTCAAGCGTAAAGTATGTCGCACAAGTATTCTCAAACAACCACACCTAATCCAACCGTCGGGACATATTCATGCCCCCCATCTGCAGTGTCAGCACCGCCTTTAAGAGAACCAAATACACCAGCGAAAGATTCTTCTGCACAGACCCCTTCCAGTCCACGTGGGGACTAAAGCATGCAGCATATGACGCTCTAGAGAACACAATTCAAACCCCAACAAGAACCAAATATAGAAGACGAATAGAGGAGGGATATGACTTGCCTGGTAGCCCAATATTCATAGCCTGAAAGCAATTGTATGAGCCAGAGTCTGTATGTGAGAAAGAAAACAAAACCACCGCCTAACAGCTAGTACAAGTGATCAATCCAGTATACCACTAGACTTCAAAAGACTCCACAGCCTTCAACAAGTTCTTCAGTACATCAGCCATCCTCACAGCTAGTTTCTCCATTCTTTCATGAAATATTGGTGTATCCATCTGCAACTGATTATACTAAAAAGGGCAAGAATAAAATCACTATCCCAAACTTTATCACAAGTGAGGCCTCAATGAAGATTTTCCTTGATGAGAAGTTGAAAAAGTCCAGGGAACTTGCTGAGAAGCATAAGAGATTATGAGAAAGGGAAGAAAAGAGAAAAGCAAAGAAAAAAAAAATGGAAGAAAAGAAAAAGGAGATGGAAGAAAACAATAAGTCACTTTAAGCTGAATAAAGCATAAAATACTCATGATGCAAAGAAACAAAACAATTAAACGAACTGAAAATGCACATCCACACATTTTTATTTGAGCGAGCAAAAACCGGTTTGACAGGTTCTTGGTTTGTTACGTAACAGGGCGCTGTAAAACACGGGCGTGGAAACGCGCTCATTATGCCCAGGGGGCGGTTGTTCGAAAGGTGGATAATTCATCCCACGGATAAACCTGCTATCCAGTAGATAGTTATCCATTGGATAAAAACGCGTTGCACGAAGCGTGGATAGTGGAGTGGATAGCTATTCTGATACTGAAATAAAAGCTAGTACGTATAAAAAGTATATTTTTGTGATCATTTTGTGATGTTATACACGACACATTCATTGCTAATGCCGTTGCTATGCGTTGCTATGTGATGGCGAATCATGTCTTAATGTACTACGATATTAAAAATGGCTGAAGAAAACCTGTCAGTTATAAGAAATTAGTTTTCAAACGTTTTGACTAACCAAAAAAAAGCTGGGGTTTGGAAAAGCATAGTCAACCAGGGTAATTGCTGACGCAGCGAGCGAGCCTGAAGCGAGCGAGCAAGTCAGCAATTCTAATTCGTACAGGGCTCTGAAAGTAAGATTTTACTTCCGTTTTTCGAACCAGCATGCATTGCCGTTAACCGACCAGAATGCATCACTGTGCACTGCTGTTAACTGACCAGAATGCTTTGCGTACATGATGCTATAAATACAAGGAATCTGAGTAGTTGAATTAGTTGATTTACTTAGGTTTAAGTAAATCGAAGTAAATTCTACACTTAATATATCCAATTCGACTGATTATAGTCGTTCGCTTGCTTTTATAGCACTATATCATAACGTCAGTTATAACGACTTGTACAAGTTTTAATCGTGGCTGTTTGTGCTATACATTTGACATTTCCTACGCATGCGAAATGTACTTATTTAATTCATGCTGTTAATAAATAAAACTGATAAAATAAGCCGATAACGATGCAATTGCTTTGCCTTTGGTGTATGTTTTATTCATTATATAGCTGACTGATTCCTGCCTGGTCTTACACTACAGGGTGTCCCAAAAAAAACGAAAACTATTGAAATCATTCATTGTTAAAATTTGAATGCCGTGTTCACGAATTTCAGCCCGTGGGGATTTAATGCAAGTTATAAAATGGTAAATGCTTTGTGTTGCTAGAGAAAGGGGACATGTCGAAGGTCATGGTCCTTGAGATGCACATTTAAATATTGTTATCCATATTTGTAAATTGTAAATATTTTTAATAAATATAATTTTTGCGTACAAGCAAATTTTACTGCAACATATATGCATGCGTAAAAATGAGTATGGTAAACATTTATACACCTGTGCGTCCCAACAGAGTGCTTAGGCATTCAAACTCTAACAATTGCATTGTTATTGGTGATTTCAATAGTTTTCGTTTTTTTTGGGACACCCTGTATACTGAATTTGCTTAGTGCAAACAATTTATAACGCTGACTGAAAAGAGACATTTTTGTGTTTGTGTTCCTCGCTTTAGGAATTTATTTAGTATTCATCAGTGAAGACTTTTATGGTAATTTGAAGCCTGTATAAATGTGTTTATTTTATACTTAAAAAGCGTTTCAGTTAAATGTCGTTACCAAACCGTTTGGTCGGTCGACTTTTTGTTTGAGTCTGATTTGATGTAAGGCATAGAATAGGCAGTCAAAAGACATGGCATCAAGAGTTCAGGCAATATGGGTACAGTGGACAGAAAAGTATAGCCTTTTAAATTCAAATTAGTGAACAGTGGACAGAAAAGTATAGCCTTTTAAATTCAAATTAGCGAACAGTGGACAGTAAAGCATAGCTTTTTAAATTCAAATTAGCGAACAGTGGACAGAAAAGTATAGCCTTTTAAATTCAAATTAGCGATAATTGTAAGTGATTTGATTGTTCTCATATGTTTTGAGTTAATGATACGCGACGAAAACTTTTTTTTACAAAAGAGATCAATTATAATTCGTGCTTGTGCTGCTGTACGCATAACTAGAAAGTCTTTTGTTTATGGCTTACTAACTTGTTCGAAGCGATTATAGCTTCTCTGACAAATGAATTCAATCGAATACGGCATTATGCTTGATTTAAATCTAAAAGGTTCATCTATTCGGACTGGTCCTTTGGGAAAGTGATATTAGAAAGGTTGAGTCTGGATCATGTTACCGCCTTGTTAATGTCTTGGTAAAAAGCTATCAAGAGAAAAAGTATATCACTTTGAACAAACGTTCGCATGTTCTACCCAGTGTTGAAATAATTGAAAGAGAAGACGACGTTGCTGAAAGGAAGTATGGAAAAGTCTTGTGTCCTGCGGAAGCCATCAAACCCATTCAGGTTTTCAAATCTTGCAAACAATGCAGAACAAAAGTGATCCCAATCCCAGGCAAGGAAATAACGAAATGTAGTGAGTGTGGCCTAGTAGAATTATTGTGTAAATCTACCAAAAGAATGTTGGCGAACGCGCTTTTCAATAAGGGTGATGAAGAAATTTCACTTGTCTTATTTGATGACAAACTGGAACAGCTACACAAGTTGTTTTGTTCGCAGCAAACGTATACAAAGGAATTTAAGCAGTGTGATGAAAATGAGATTATGTTCATGTTACTGACCGTGTCTGCTACTATTGTACACAATAAGAGCAATAACAGTGTTGTTGCTATCAAGGAACTGTAAATTTTGCTCATATTTACAAATTTAACGTGTTATCTGACAGTCACTGTGTAAACCAGTAATACGTGTATGAAAACTATTGTTGTACATGTGACATGTGATGATCACTGCGAACATTAATGACTATAAGTCTATAACGTCGCACAAGTTGAGTCTGTATGATTGCCTTAATTCTTGTTATTATAGTTGCGCTTATAACTCTGATTGTGTAAATTATGGTTACGTACGTTGAAAAAATAAAAGGATGTCAGTGGCAATAAAATTTTGTTTAAAGGAAAAAAATTAACGTAAGGCCTATAGAATTCTACTTGCATTATTTTGAGCTTTGCTTTCTAGATCTAATAAAAATTGAGGTATGTCAATTTGTCTTATATTGCGGTAAAATTGTGGTATTGATTTGGAAAGGATAGATTGATTGGTGGTATGGGTTTGGGTAGATAGATCAGCTGCAATGGAGTGATTCGGAGTGATTATTTGGGATGAATAGATTTGTGGAATTGGATCACATAGATTTGAACGGATAGATTGATTACATGGGTTGCGATGCAATTCATGAGGATTAATTATATGGGATGGAATGGAATGGCCAAATTCATTGGATGGGATGGATTGGGGTGTGCTGATTGGTTGATTGAATGGGATGGATTTGAGTGAGATGTGTGAAAATTAATGCATTGTCTGGATGGGGATGGGTGGATTGATTAGGTTAAGTCATGAGCAAAGTCAGCATTTAATAGTGATAGCTATTCTAGTCCTATAAGGTTGCCAAGATGACTGCTTCGGAGGTTATAGATAAGTGGAGGGCAATGTTGATGGCAGCAAAAAGAGAGTTTTCAACAGAAAAAAAGAAAGACGAAAGACTGGAGGTGGGCAGCAGCCTAAGCCACCATCAAGTGCAGCTGAAAGAATCATAAACATTATTCCAGACGAGCCATCATTTTCTGGTATTTCTGGGGGATGGAGTTGGTCACTCTTGAAGGTTGGTGATTTTTATATATAAATATATAAAATATATATTTGTTCATACTGAAATATTTAACCAGCTTTGTGTTTAGGATGCGAAACCGTGGATAGTGGACCAATGGAAAGTTGTTCCATTGACTATCGGAGTCTGCTGAGGAGTACAGCATAATATTTGGGGATACCTATTCCAGTCACCCACAAATTGATCCCATTGCTACAAGCATCTCCACTTCAAGCAGCCCCGTCAGCTCCAATTGCTGCTTCTACAGTTCCACCTACCACCTATAAAGCTCCTTCTACACCCTGCACAACAGTAACGCCTACGCAAGGTAAAACCACCTAATTAGAAGAGGCGCGTCACTGCAGGTGATGTACAACAGCTTCAAATTTAGGTGCTGAGTTGAAAAAGTAAAGTTGAGGGTTGAAGTTGAGAATGTATAAAGTTAGTAAGGCAGAAGCTTGAAATTCGACAAACGGTAGACTTATGCAGGCCAGCTAAGGTGTCACCAGTGACTTGAAGGAAGCTTCCTGTGGCTAAAAACCAGTAGCGTTACCAATACTTGATTCGTAGCGGAGACGGAATAGCTTCGCTTCGTCACTGGGTTATATTTATCGTACACAAGGATAACTATGAATGCAATTGCATTTTCCCGAAGCGTTATCGTGCTCTACACTCCTCGTCGTTATAATATTCAAGTATACTTTAAATTTCTCGTCTGTAAAGCCTGTCGACGCGTAGATTAACACGGGGAAGATCATTCAAGGCAAAACCAGGCATTCTATATAGTGCCATTTTTTTATTTAAGTAGATTTGTCCTAAAACAACAGCCTCTACAACTCTATTTTATCCACTGGATAGTGGATTTAAACTACCTCCGAATCTTGGATAAAGTTATCCAGTGGATAGCGATTTTTATCCGCTGGATAAAGTTATCCAAGCTTCGTGCAACGCAAATTTTGCGCTGGATAAAACTTATCCGTTGGATAGCGAGTTATCCGTTGGATAGCAACTTATCCACCTTTCGAACAACCGGCCCCAGATCTATGTGTGATGCACTCGAGGACTGGATCCAGCGCGCATTTTAACAAGAAAAGCAAGATCTAGAAGTCAAGCGAAATCATAACGGCAAAAAGAAGTTTATGCAACTTTGGGAAACAAGGTGATAAGAAAGGTAAGATTTACTTCAATTTGAAATTTACATATTAATTTTCGAAAAGAAATACTCCCCTATGCAATTTACAAGAACATCATGATGAAGGAACTTCCCCCGTCAATGAAAAAATATGTTTTGTTTGCCAGTCATTTTAAATTAAGTTTGACTAAAAGCAAACTTTTTTACACACGATAAAGAAATTAAAATAAATGCTACGTGAACACTAGGTAGCCTTTGGTGAATTTAATTACATTAAACGGTTTCAAATTTATTCAGCTTTACGACGCAATATATGCCAAGATCGGCTTTTACCGGCTTTTACCGGCTTTTTTTGCTATCATGTTTACCGCATTTTGCATAAACGTAAAAGTTTGCAAGAAGGAAAACAAAATTCATTGTAAACATTGCGACACAATTTGTCCGCAAATTGCATTCTTGAAATATTACATGAGCAGAGTTGTATTATTAATATAGGAATTAATATAGCATAGTTGTATTATTAATATAGGAACTATAACATTATAGCCTATGATTATTATAGCCTATGTAAATAATTATTGTAATTAATTACTATAGCCTATGTAAATATAACACAGGCATTAAAAGGAAACCGGCTTTTTTGTTTAAACCTGTTATTTCGGCCTCGTTTTGTCATGTTTTGACTCGAAAAAGACGAAGGCGATGCAGCCATGTTTGGCCATGAAATCCAAAACGCGGAAAATTTTATTTTGATTTATATCCTTTTTCCTAGGTGAAAAACTTTGCCTTAATTTTTTACAATCAAAGATAAAAAAGTTATTTGCTTAAGCGAATAAACATTTTAGTGCTTTCGTCGGGATTATATGGGCTATTCAAGGACTGTGGGGAACGTGGAATGGGGTTTTTGGTTACATATTCATCGCAATTAAACTTGTACAACCTGTTGATTTTCCCGTGGAATATTGCGACATCTCAGAAATTTACATGTCACGATTCACGTGAATACGTGAGGCTACCGTATAAAAGTGAGCATGAACTGTTAGTTCAAGGTCATTGATTAACATTTCGACTCTCAGCCTGAATATCGCGCTCATTCACCCTACCTCCCTCCCTCCACTGACCCCTTTTTGCGTTTCCTACTTTATAATTGACTTCACGTGGGGCGTTTTTTAGCTCCTCACCTTTTCTGTGCCTGGCATAATTGTAAAATTTTGTAACAATTTTCTGTAATTTGCTACATTTGCTTAATAAACCGGTATGGTGTTTTGGCACACTGCTATTTATTTATCCAAACCGGAGTATGTTATAATTCTTTAAATACGGTCCTCACACAGAAAACAGAGCTCACCCGGTCTATCATTGCCACCAGAGTATTGGTCTCATAAATTTATTTTACTATATGAGCTGCACCGCGAAAGCGATTAAGTTATTTTCTGTCACATAGGCATTAAAGAAGGCCGGCTTTTTTGTTTAAACCCGTTATTTCGGCCTTGTTTTGTCATGGTTTGACTCGAAAAAGACGAAGGCGATGCAGCCATGTTTGGCCATGAAATCCGAAACGCAGAAAATTTAATTTTGATTTATATCCTTTTCCCTAGGTGAAAAGAGTTGCCTTCGAAACTGAAATTTAGTAAAAAAATTAATTACCGAATTTACACTCACGCAAAGGGTCGTTGATAAAGAAAACGTACGTTCGAAAGAAGAGATATTCCAAACTAAAAAATATTTACTCAACTTTTTTCGACGGCATCATTACTTTCCTTTCATATTTTCTCGCTTGACTTAACGCATTCATTAAGTTACTAGCAGAAGTATATGGCTTTTCGAACGCTACGACTTTTCAACCGCTTTTGCATAAAGATATTCGAGGCACATAATGTTATAAAACGTTCCACAACACTGCAGTATAGCATTCACATTTTGAATCTTGCAGATCAGAAACTAAGAATGTTCGAATCGATAGCCAACTGTGAACTGGTGTAAAAATGTAACCCGTATCACACATGTATAAATAGCCAAATCAGCAATAATTTTAGTATCATTTATTTGAAATAAATCCAGTATTCTTTGTTTGTTCAAAATGAGTACAGTAAATGACAGCAAACTGATAAAAACACATCACGCGTATTACATCACTACGTCCTCACCAAGAACACAACCGCTTTGCAACTTAACCGATTATTTTGGCTTGGTGTTGGCATGCTACATAACTACGGGTTTGAAGTCATTCTATCATGCTGCGATGGTGCCTCTTCAAACAGGTCATTTATCGTCATCAACACTGGAGACAATGATAGTTGCTCCTGTCACAACCCATATTCTGGGTCGCCAATATTCTTTTTCTGCCCCTCCCCATCTGATAAAGAAATTGAGAAACCATTTACACAGCAGTGGCCATAAATCACAACACAGTCGATTCACACGTTGCTTGTTTCTTAGAGAAAAACACGTACTATGGGATCATATGATGGGATACACATATCGATACAACATCAATACCTTAAATACTATAAGATCCTCAAGATTGCTATTGGAAAAAGACAAACAAATGTTTACGACGTCTCTGAAGCAATTCCTTTCCTCAAAAACACGGAAAAATTACCAAAACGTAAAGTGAACGAAACCATTTGGGATTCTGTAACATTTTTTTTAATATTACGAACAATTAGAATTATAATTGAAAATACAAGATGACGTTTTCAGTGTACTTCGCTCAACTTTAACGTCCAAAGTTTAACAGGCTAAGGTGTAGGAATAGTCTAATTTGGAAGCTTTCTCTTGTTCATTATAGCATGATAGTATAGAGAGGAGTTTTACAGCACCCTGATACTAGAGATTCGTAGTTAGCGAAAATTCATTATATGTATCCATGTGGTTTGCAAACATCTGAAAGATTAACTTTTTCTAACCATTGCAGTTCTTCCAGTTCTACTAAGTCTTGCAACTGAAGATAATCATCACAGTTCAATAGGTCTAATCTTGAGAATAAAATTCCGATATCGAAAAAATAATACTTTGTCATCTCTATATGAATATTATATACCCTTATTAACAATTCAACATTTGAGGCATTGTTGTCGTTTTTTCAAGATCAAATGTATCGTGTACATTCAACTATGTAAACTCTAGTACAAAGTTTTAGGCGATGAAGACAATGAAAATTTCAAGTCCAAACAATAAGTTACTTAAAATCTGCACAATCTATGCAAAATAAAACGGCACAATATATTACAAGAATATAGTAGATTCAAGGCATGCACATGGTGTAGACTTTAACCAAGGTAAGTAAAACCAGATGAAAATCATACCATACATACACTGTGAGTGTTTTATATAAACACTTGTCCATTTACTTATAGAAGATACTTCCCCATTTCCAGTTGAATCTGAGGTGCAAAGAAACACAAAAACAGTTAGCCAAGGCAAAACTGCACGGTATATACATTTGTGTACTGAAGAGTCGAATTTGAGGACTTCAACCAAATTAATTTGGAGCTATGCGCACATCCGACCTAACTTTAGGACATGAGAGCATTCTCTCCTGATGAAAATTTTAAAATTTGAATGTTAATGCATTTTGGTTCGGGATCAATGTTTCGTTTTTTGTTTGGTTCTGAAAATGTTTTGAATTTTGCATTGATAGATTTTTCAATTAACCTAAACAACAAAACAAAAACACAAAAGAAAAAATTCAAAGTTTACGTCAAGCCTTGAACATAAAAAAAAGAAGCAGCCACAAATGAGTAAAAAAATTGCAATTAATGCACTAAAGACAATGCTTCCAGAGAGTATTGTTAGTTTCATCACTATGCAGCTTGATCTTTGGAAGAAGAACAAAGGTCAAAGAACAATGTCTCTTTTCCTTGTAAGTGCCAAATCATACCGATTGGTGTCAAAATTGTCCCAACTGCCTTGTCGTAGCACCATATTGAAATGGGTTTCTGGCTTGCCAACTTCGTCAGGGTTAGCCAAAGAAACTAAGGCCGCAATTGCCACCAAAGTAAGTGTGATGAGTGATTCATCAAAGCTTTGTAACATCACCATGGATGAACTGTCGCAAAAAACCAACTTGCAATACAATCCCAAAAAAGACGAGGTGATTGGTGTAGAGGACTGTGGCCATGGCGAAGGAATAAGCGAATTGGCTACATGTGCACTGGTATTCATGGCACGGGGAATTACAGATAATTGGAAACAGCCACTTGGATACCTATTGGTGAACCTGCCTGTCCAAGTGACAATATTATGAGCACATTGTTCCAAATGGAGGATGATGTTACATCAATAGGATCAAAAGTCCAGACAATTGTATCTGATCTGGGGTCCAATTTCCAAAAGTTATTGCGGGAATTAAATATCACACCGATGGAACCGTGGTTCGAATACAATGGACAAACAATCATGTACCTATTTGACCCACCTCATCTAATCAAAGCAATCCGAAACAATTTGATGAAGTATGAATTTCACTTTGATGAGAAGGTTGCATCCTGGGAAGATGTGAAAAGTGTATTTGAACTCTGAGACAGAAAAAAAAACAATTAGATGTTGCCCAAAACTCGCCAATACCCATATTAACCCAAATAGCTTCACAAAGATGAAGGTTAAATATGCCATGCAAGTTTTGAGTAACACTGTGGCATCCAAAGTGTTGACGTATGTATCCCTTGGCGAGTTACCTGCTGTAGCTGTCGGAACAGCAAAGTTGATTTCCAAATTGGATAATATCTTTGACTGCCTCAACAGCTCAAACCTACACTACACAAAGCAGTACAAGAGGGTTCCTTCGTGAGGATTCCGCACACCACGCCTTTTTAGCTGAAATGATAGAGTTCATTCCTACAATCAAGGTCATCGACAGAAATACTCATGAAGATATGATCGTTAAAGGGTCTCCAAATGACACTATTACCCAGTTGTGGAATCATTTGCACCAAAAATACTCTCTCAAGTTCTTGTTAACAAGAAGGTTAGGATCTACTGGAGAATTTCTTTGGCATAGTTCGCCAACAAGGTGGAAACTGTGAAAAGCCCACACCATTACATTTCTGCCGAACCTTCCGTAAGCTTTTCTTTGACAACTACCTTTCACCAATGGAAACTGGTAATTGTGCACCAGATCTTGATGACATTCTGGCCGAATCATCAAAGAATTTCAAGTTCCTTTCAAACTAGTCAACATGCTCTAACCCCTCCACTGCAGCCACCTTTCATGACACTGATTTCAAGACAAAAGAATTGGAGGAAAATTTAGTTACCGTGAATGCCATAACATATGTCTCTGGCTACCTGCTGCGAAAGTGTTTAGTTAAGCATACACGCAGAATACACACATTGTGCAAATGATCTTAAAACCCAGGAACTAGTTGAGAGTAATCAACTATTTTGTCATTTCAAAGCATACAGAAATGATGGTAACTTTGGAGGACTAGTTGTCCCTAATGACATTTTTATCAAGTATATTTCAACAATAGAGACACAATTTGTTATGCACATTCAAAATGCTAGAGTACAGAGGCCGGTTGTTCGAAAGGCCTTTAAGTGGGTAAGTTCAAAATGGAAAACAAAATTCTCTTTATTGGACAAATGAGCTGAACTATTTCAATGTAAATAGCTTAGTTTTCAATATTTTAAAGGCAAGCATCAAGATAACTATTTATAGTTATCACAATTTTTTTAGTCTAATCCTTTATCAGAATCATGGAGAATCGGAATTTGTAATTTCTCCCTCAGATCTCCCAATTCATATCCGTATCCCACTGCCTGCCCTATCACCGACAAGTGATAGAAAGCTTACTCGTTAGCAAGCTTTAGATTTGACTACGGCTCCTGCTACGGCTACGAAATTCGTCATTCAAACACAATAATAAATGCATTCTTATCTTGTCAAATATTTCGGTTTACGCCTACTATTTCGAAAAGTACACATAATCAAAGACCACGGTCATGAAAAACATTTCTCTCAAATTATTTTCTGGAAAAAAAACGAGAAAATGTAAACTTTTATTGCTTTTTAAATCACGTAGTGAGGACTACGAAGTTTTCCTAAAATGCCGTAGTCAGATAAGCGACGGCTACGAGTCTATGGTGTCAGTTCGAAGTATCACGAATACCACGTCCCGACTCTCTACTAGCACGCATTGGTCACCCCTGTGCCCAAAGTATACCCCCCGAATGATATTGACAATGATTTCCGGCAAATCTCTGTATTACCGCAAATGGCAAAAATCTTGGAAACCATACAACTTAAACTGAATAAAAATGACCTTAACATCAAAGATAATCAACATGCATTTACAAAAGGAAGATCAACAGTATCTGCGTTAGCGAGTATTACCCAAAATTGGTACAATAAGACCGAAAATTCACGGGATGGAAGAATGGGAATTCATGCCTTATTTATTGACTTTCGTAAAGCTTTCGATATGGTTGACCATGGTTTGCTCCTAAGAAAATTAGCTGAAATGAATGTATCTAAATGCTTTTGGTTATGGACGAGGACTTTTTTAGAAGGAAGAAGCCAGCGAGTAAAAATAGGTGCGAGTTTATCATCTATTAGGTCCTGTCCTTCTGGAGTCCCTCAGGGCTCTGTCATCTCACCAACAATGTTTAATGTCTATGTTAACGATCTTGAAGATTGCATTCCCAACCATTTGCAGATTAATACATACAAATATGCAGATGATTGCACTCAGGATGAGGCAATCTCATATTGCTCCACTGGCAACATGCAAACGGTGTTAGATGCAACGAATGACTGGGCACTTAGAAACAAGATGGAACTTAATATAAAAAAGACTAAAGATATGTGGATTTGTTTCAAAGAAGGAATTCCTGCACCACCTTCACTTATGATTGGTAATGATACAATTGAAAGAGTAAAAACGTTCAAGCTGCTGGGCCTTTGGTGTAACGATACCCTTGAATGGAACACACACGTTAAAGAAATTACTAAAAAGGCAAACAAACGTTTATTCCACCTCCGGGAATGCCGCCGAGCAAACCTACCGACGGAAGTAGGTTTAACTTGTTATTTCACAAAAATTAGGCCGGTTTTGGAATATGCAGCCCCAATTTGGAGTGGTTTACCACAATATTTAATCGATGAGGTGGAGAACATTCAAACTCGAAGTCTAAAAATACTTGCTTTGCCGTCTGATCCATTTCAGTCTCTTGAACAGCGTCGTGACATGCTCGCCATACGTGAATACAAGAAAATTATGGATAATGAGACGCACCCTTGCAGGAAATACATACCAGATATTGTGACGACAACATATGATCTAAGAACTCCAAGAACTCTACCGCAGTTCTTTTCTCATACCAATAGGCATAAACTTTCGTTTATTCCAAGGACTAAGCACTATTATAGACATAATTTTAAAATCGTAAATTTATTAAATTTGTATATATACATACATTTTAATCATATTTAGTAATTGTAAATCCATTGTAATTTTACACCTAAGATGGATAAATAAATTATTATTATTATTAATGTGACGAATCTCGTAGCGGTAGCGGGAGCAGTAGTCAAATCTAAAGCTCTCTATTAAATCGACTCTCCGTCAATCTCTCCTCTGTGATATGGAGTAGTAACTTGGTTGCGAAAAGTGAAGCCAAAGATGGCGAAAATTGAAGGAAATTATTATTAAAGGAGCTATTGAAGGACACCCCACTCCGCCTACGTGCGTGGTCAAGTATTTTTTCATTGTTTTGACCGGAAGTAATGGCTAGTAAACCTCGGATTTTTGTGGTTTTCTTCATTTTAAAACAATAAGAATGGAAAAAAGTTGATTTTTTATAGCAATCTGTTTCTCTGCATCTACTTTATCTGACTACTGTATTTTCCCACTACAGTGTGAGTAAATATGAATTTTTTGCTGTGAGTACAAATACGCTTCAAACTTTTGCTTTGGTTTTCGAGTAAATTTTGTTTTTTACCTTGTAATTTTGACACAATTTTAAGACACTTATAGTCCTTTATTTTTGCCAATCGTCCTTGCATATTCCTAATCTATGGAATATGCAAGCACAGCCTGGGATCCTCATCTTAAAAAAGATAAGTATGCTTTGGAAAGAGTTCAAAGAAAGGCAGCCCGTTTCTGCACCAAGAATTATAACTGTATGGCGAGTGTCACTGATATGATCCAAGATCTGGGATGGAAAAGCTTAGAGATGAGAAGAAAGATGGCAAGATTGACTTTTTATCTTTATTGCTATATATTCTTAGTTCTTTCTATTTTTAACGGTTGGTGTGATATCCAATAGGATTTTACCGACCTAATAAGTGTAGATGTAGATGTAGATGTAGCATGGGGCAGTTTTTAAAGATTTTCTTCCAGCATGAAAAGTTCGTATGAAAATGCTATATTTTTAGGTGTATTTTGGTTCTCGTATGTCTAGGATAATTTCTTTACAAGTTATTGTTTTTATGGAAGACATCTTTCTATATATCTTTTCTCTTGAAACTACCATATTTGGCTGAAAAGGGCCTGCGGAGAAGGTAGTCAACCCGAAAAAGCTGTCCCGAAGATCGGTAAGAAAATTTACCTATTCTAGCAAAACCTGTGAAGAAATCGCCGATTTAATTTGGTTTTGACCCTTGAATTAGCAAAAATCCTGGAAGCGGTTCTAGCTCTGGTATGGCTGTTCTACCTGCTAGATGTTGATTATCCAAAAACAAATGAGCTGGGGCTTACAATGTTACATAATATGGTCTTTCAAAACACAAATGTCCCAGCTGATCTTATGAAAGTGTTTGAAGTGGCCATAAAAGTATTTAGACTATATATATATATATATATATATATATATATATATATATATATATATATATATATATATATGCATCCATTTGCAAAAATGTTGGCCGCAGATAGATAGATAGATAGATAAATACTCGAAGTCTAATTAGAATTGCATATGATTACATTTGCATGGGATTTCAATCCATTTACACAACATATGCAATGCTAATTAGATTTCGAGTATCTATCTATATATCGATCTGCGGCCAACGTTTTTGCAAACGGGTGTGTATATATATATATATATATATATATATATATATATATATATATATATATATATATATATATATATATATACAGTCGTTATCAAAAAGGTTGTCCCTATCAATATATATATACAAATATATAAATATCAATCACGTGAGCATTAAACATTGTTTATTTCGCTCATTTTTGTCTTGTTTCTTTATTATTAACAATATTGTTAACCTTACTATTATATTTATGAAATTTTTAATAAAGATTTTCACGTATTTCCAAGAAAATTAACCTATGCAGTAAAATCACGTGACTGATATTTACGTATTTATATATATTTCAATAAGACAACCTTTTTGATAACGACTGTATATATATATATATATATATATATATATATATATATATACATATATAGTGGATCTAGGAAAGGTTGTCCGAAAATATATACATATATACAAATAGTTGTGACATGTGACCTAATATTTCCATCACGTGTCGCACTTAATTACGCATGCAAACGCTGCGAACGCATCGTTAAATCCATAGCTGGCAAAGCGTACACAATGTGACAACATGCTATTAGTAAAATATACCTTCATTTATTTTATCTTAGAGCCCGTTTATCACCGAATGTCAGCGTTTTCTAATTGATCGGCGATTTCCCTAAGGTATAGCTCTGGATGTCTGAGAATTATTTCACATATTGCCAGTTCCTCGGCCTCATGCTGGTAAAGTGTTGTGCTACAGAGAGGCCTGCCAAACGTACGGGGCGACGTAACGTTACCAGTATTAATAAACAGGTTGAAAACGCGATCTACTGTCCTTGGCAAAACAAACAAATCGACAGCAACTCTGGTTGAAGACCTGTTATAAAATAGTTTCTGCCACACAATCTTCCATCTTATATCGTCTGAATACGGCTTAGGCATTTACAACAAAAATATCCCAACTAAGCAATAGCCTTGAAGCAATTTTGCAGCGTTTGCATGGGTAATTAGATATGACACGTGATGGAAATATGTGGTCACATGTCACAACTAATTGTATATATGTATATATTTTCGGACAACCTTTCCTAGATCCACAATATATATATATATATATATATATATATATATATATATATATATATATATATATATATATATATATATACATGTTCTTTTTACGGTTATTGGTTTTGGTTATTGGTACATACAAGTAAAGCTAGAATTCCAGAAAATGTCAGTACACAGTGTATTTTGAGCCAAAAAATATAATAGGAAAGGTATGTTCTTGCAGACTCTTGTATATCGTATATTATATGTATAGGCCTATATATAAGCCTATTCTTGCAAGAAAGATATTCTTGTAGGGAAAAAGATATTCTAGCTTAGAATACCAGTCTTACAATACGGACAAAATTCTTATAACTAGGAAAAATATTCTTGCCTAGAATAATAATCTTCCTATGCGGATCAAATTCTTGTATCTAGCAAGAATATTCTTGCATCAAGAATATTATTCTAGATAGAATATTATTCTTACAAAAAAATCATGCTTACTATACGGACAAGAATATGTTTACTTGCTTTGAGCAAATTATTGCTCAAAGCAAGTATTCTTTTTCCCAAAACAAGAATGAAGATTTTGCTGTAATATAAAACTCACAAAAAATCCAAACACAGTGCATGCAAATGTCAATGAGCAATTGATGAATAATTTTGCAACTTCCCAGTATCCGACCATGCAAACAAACATGCCCATGATATATCCATCAAATAGTCATACCTTAATGCAGTGGGTTCCCCAAAATCTCTCAATTTTTATTTTGGTATGGAAAATTCTCATATTACGCAACCATATCCTGTTACATACCAGCCTCATCAATATAATGGTACTTATCCTCCACATTTTATACAAAAACAGCCGACATGTACAAGTTTACAACTTACAAGTAAATCCTCCGGTGCCTCAACCAGAGATTCGATCGACCTTTAGCTGAACAAATTTGGAAAATGTTGCCACAATCAACCCTCAATCAACAGTTGCAAATCAAATATAACTTTACTTGATCTTGCAAACGCGGCAAATATGATTGATAAACAATGCCTTTGTTATACCACGGTTGGTATACAATGCATGAATATAAATTCAGTAAATTCATTTGCTTTTTTGAAATAATGCCATAGCATAAGTATACTCTATATTTTAATATCATGTTTTACAGGGTGATACAAAACAAAACAATTTTACTCTCTGTGAATTCAGCATGGCGGATGCACACGCTTGTTGCTCTGAAGATAATCTTTAATTAACCGATCTTGAAGAGGTTTTTGATATAGAGAACCTTCGACAAATAACCGAGAAAGGAGTGCTAAAGTGGGAAGGCAGCTTTGCGTTGCTTAAGAGTTTCTTTGACTCAGTTTTAAAGACGAATACGAAGTGTTCGACGCCACAAAGAAATTGCAAACAACACCAATCCGAGAATGGATTGGACATTCGCTGGCATTCTACATCTAATTCGTTGTGTATAGACGGTCCTGCTGGTGAAAGTTTGAAAACACAGCTTAGTATTTTGGTTAAAGATACCAAACGAAAATCTGCTAATACCGCAAGCGAAATAGCTGTTGAGTCTTCGAACACGTCCATTTCGAATCACGTAAACTCAGACATTGAAGGCAGTGATCAACCGTGTGTCTCTACTCAGAATATCGTTGAGATCGTAAAGAAACTTGAACACCAAATGAATGAGAGGATGACGGAGCTCTCGGATGAAATTGAACAAATAAAGCTGAACTATTCTGGTAAGGCAGACATGTCACAGGTCAGTGATCATATTGTTCAGGAGAATGCTTCGTTGAAGGCTGAGAATAAGGCCTTATTAAGCCGGTTTTCCACTAGCGATTTTTTTCGCGCTACGCGACTTTTTTCGCTGAGGCGCATGCGCATTTAAAAATGACGTAATTGTTATGTTCGCTGAAATTGGTCGCTTGAGCGAACGAGAGACACGCTATGCGAAAAAAAGAGTTCGAAAGAATCCAACTTTCCCGCGGCGAAAAAAGGCGCAAACCAATCAAATTGTTTCTTCTCAAGCTAAGTGAATTTCAAAATGGCGGACGCTGAGGAGTACGAACTTGGACAAGGAGACATTTTGAGTGCTAATAACAGTTTGAATGACGAAGAACTGGAAATTTACAGCCAAGAAAACAATGCTGAACCCATTGTCTGCGGCGAGACTAGTGGGACAGTTGTTGAATTCGATAAAGAGCTGTTTTTGGAAGAAGTGCGAAAGTACCGGTGTCTTTGGGACATTAATTCAGAGGCCTACAAAAATAGGCCTATCAAACAAAATGCATGGGCGAAGATTAGTCTAATATTTAACAAAGATGGTGAGTTTTATTCATGCAGTTTTAATGATGATTATCATGATATGATTATTCATTGTTAAAGATTGTGATGTGGTATATATAAAATTACTTTCAGCACAGTTAAAACATGTAAGCTTCATAGTATGATTGATTGATTGATTTGTGCAATGGTGCATGTTATAATTTCTCTTTGACCTGGTGTAGTGTGTACTACATAAATTTATGTGGTATTAAGTTGAATTCTTACAGGGACAGCTAAAAAATCTTTAAGACAACTTGAAAAAATGCTTGGATAAAGGACAGCAAAAATCCAGGGGCCGGTTGTTCGAAGCTGGGTTAGCGCTAACCCTGGGTTAAATTTTAATCCACTGTTTTGGTTAAGTGTGCCTCTAAACCGCTGTTTGTTTTAAAACCTTTACGAACTATGCCTTTTGTCGGTCCAGAAAATATTTATGGAAAAAGATGTTCAACTTTGTGAACATGCGATTAAAAAAATCGATGTAAAGATTTGCTTTAACCCAGGGTTAAGCTAACCGGGTTTTGAACAACCGGCCCCAGATCTGGAGCTGCAGCTTCATCACTTCGGAAATGTAAATACTTTGAGGAAATGAGGTTTTTGCACGAGAAAACTGCAAATCAACCCACTGAAAGTAATTTGGCACACTCAGCTGAATCATTAATACTACCAACACCTGGTGATCAAACAGGTAAACCGCCAAGTCCACCAGAGTCTATTGGTGATTCCACCAAACGAAAAGCAAGCGACATGCATGGATTTAAAGCATGCCAAGATGCCATTGACATGGCTATTCTCAAGCAATTGGAGACAACAGACAAACCTCTTAACCAATCATTGGTGAATTTTGAGAAAGATGATGAAGTATCTCTGGAGTTGGAGACTAATAATTTGGTAATTATATTGTTCTTATTGTTGTTGAACTGTAGGACACATTTTACAGATGATTTAGAAAAATCATAGCAAAATAATCTTTAAATCCCTGCGTAACAGTTGCAACATCTCTTGAATAGTCATTAGAGCCAAGTCTGGGTATTGGCTGTAATCCCATAGCTGGCTCTTTTCTCCAATCTCCAGCTCTAAATCCTGCAGGTCCATCATTATCAACATACTGATGGGGACAATACATATTGCCCCTTGAATTTTTTGTCATTAGGAAATTACGGAGGGCAACAAAAGCTTTAGTTACTAATTTTGCTTTCTCTACACTTGCAATCATTGGTCTTCTGAAGATTCTAAACCTGCTTGCTGCTATGCGAAAGGTATTTTCAATGACCCTTCTTGCCCTTGACAACCAGTAGTAGATATTTATTATATATAATTTCTCTTCAAAGAAACATATTTGCGGGATGCATGTATGGTATGCTGTAATACTCACTGCATATACATTATTACACATCGTTTACTCAAACTCTGCTTTTGTATTATATGCAAGCTTCATGAAACTAATATTGGTGTACAGTACTATAGTAAAATTGATGCCACAGAATAGTCGTAATGACCTCAAATAAGAGTAAAATCGATGTCAAAAAGGAGTGGAAATGACTCCAAATAAGAGCAAAAACGATGCTAAAGAAGAGTTCAAATGACCCCAAATAAGAGTACATTGATGCCAAGGAAGAGTTGAAATGACTCCAAATAAGAGAAAAATCGATGTCAAAAAGGAGTCAAAATGACTCCAAATGAGAGTAAAATCGATGCTAAAGAAGAGTTGAATGACTCCAAATAAGAGTAATATTGATGCTAAAAGAAGAGTCGAATGACTCCAAATAAGAGTAATATTGATGCCACAGAATAGCCGTAATGACCCCAAATAAGAGTAAAATCGATGCTAAAGAAGAGTCGAATGACTCCAAATAAGAGTAATATTGATGCCACAGAATAGTCGTAATGACCCCAAATAAGAGTAAAATCGATGACAAAAAGGAGTCGAAATGACTCCAAATAAGAGTAAAATTGATGCCAAAAGAGAGTCAAAAATCTAAATGACTCTTTTAAAACGACACTTTTGAGGAGTTAATTTGCATTTTAACTGTTGCAAGAATCATTTTGAAACGACGCCATGGGTAGTCAAAATGACTCTAGTTAAAGGGTTAAAATGACTCTTTACAGGTGTCAACCCAAAATGAGTCAAAATTACTCTCTTCAAGGAGTCGTCTTGGGGTCAAGAAAACGACTCCTTTGAAGGAGTCAAAATGACTCTTTTGAATTAACAGTGTATAATGTGTTTAGGTTGCATCAAAAGGCGACCCAGCATCCATAAAGGTTGGATTTGGAAGAAAAGCGAAGTTTTCTCCAAGCATGGAAAATGGGATTGCCAACGGCATTCCAGCCAAACATATCGTCAATGGAAATATCAAAAACCAGTTAAACTTAAAGGTCCTGAGGTTGCTTTTCTCAATTAGGATATTGACATTTTGCACATTATGTTTTAGGTGAGAACAAATAGAAGTATCATTGGCATGAACTGATCAACATTTTTCGGAATGCCTCTATTGGCACGACTGTAACTTTCAATTGAAAATTGAAAAGAGGCGCGAAAATTAACTATGCGTTTCCACGCGTGTTTATTGTGCGTGGTTACCACGAGAAGGCGTGCGTGTATTGGCAAAATCAATATTGTTTTACTTTGTGTTCATTTGACGATTGAAAACACATTAGAATTTGAAGATGGATATTGTACGAAAGATTATCGAATGTCAAACCGTGGATGAGTTAAGAGCATTGGAGAATTTATATGCCTAAGGGGGTCCAGCAGTAAAATTTTGATAAAAATTTTAAATTTTGCAATTTTTCAAAATAACAAGATTTGTTTAGTTTAAACCCTCCTGGGTTGCCTCAACAGTTTAAGGCAAATTCCTTAGCCTACTGCTTTATTTTGTCCTAGCAACGCCCATAGCAACGATTCGCATAAAAGGCCGGGCTTGATCGAAATTAGTTGAGGTACCTTAGTTGGTTTAACATGAAGTATCTCAACTACTTCTGTTACATGTCTCTGGCCACTTTTTTCAAAAACTGAAGGCGCATCACACATGTAAACTTTCCTGTTGGCGAAAACATATATTTAAAGCTATTCCGAATTCTTCTGTGAATTATTCATAACATATTTCTGTATATTTTTAACGTCTGCAAGTAATCTTTATTTACGATGCCAAGAGAAAGTTATAGGCCGAAAAAGCGCAAATTTCACAGCAATCAGTTTGTGAAAGGTGACAAGAAGAGTCGTGTTGATCATGATGACAAAACATGTGGCGAGCCAATCAACGTCGTCAAACAACTTGTCTGCCTCTGCCAGAAAGCTTGGCAAACAGTTCGACAAAACCTGAACGTCTTGACTGTCAGTCAAATCAATTAAATGGGTACCGTTTTGTTGATATGGAAGTCCTTAGGGAATAATTTCAACAAATGGTTTGCAAGGAATGTGGTGGTTTTTCTTGTCTGGTATTGGACGACAAACCAACTGAAAGAAAATGAAGTGCCTCCCATCTTCGCGTACGATGTGAAGAATGCGGCTGGGTTTATACCACTGAGCTAAATTATAATTCCTGGAGGACCGGCTCCTAATGTTTTGGGCTCAAAAAGTGAAGCAAGAAACATGGCGGATTTTTCGTGCTGACGCCAGATATGGGCCCAACTGGCCATGGTAATGACCACTGACCAACCGCAATCCAAGCCAAAAGACGTTGTCCTTCGCCCTCCGGTTTTTTGTAAAAATTCCCGCTTGTTAAGTGTTTATCACGTATTGAAACGTTAACCAAGGTTTTTGACAAATTTTCATAAAAATGCCGCGTTTTTGTGCCGCTTTTGGATGCCATAACTGATTGTTAAAGGAAAATATTTCCTCACATCGGTAAGAAACTTTTAACCATATTTTTTAGTGTTTTTTTTTCGGACATTGTTTTATTATCTTGTCAGTTGAATTTGTCAGTTTTATAATTTTAACTGCGAAGCAGTGGGTAAGTGGTTGGTAAATACTAAACAGACCTCAGGGATATGATATCAGATCATGTCAGAATAGCCAGACACTCAGACTAGTGTTTCAAGCGTTAGTAATGTCTTTCTTGTATTGTTAAAAAGGTGAGGTTGTATCAAAAACTCTTGTTAGAAAAGTCTTAAAGACTGGTAGTATTTCTGTATATTTTGCATTTTTTGAACTAAGGAATGACAATTATTACATAAGTATGTGATTTCAATACATATAGCTAGCCTAGATATTATTTGGTATAATTTTATTTTCATTATATGATTGATTTGAAGTTTGCTGGGTTGTGGTAAATTAATTAAATATATAACTTTCACTATTTTGTTGCATTTTTGTCACTAAACTATTAATTAAAATATGTATTATTGTTATTTATGCAGTTTTCCAGATGTGAATATTTATCCTGAGATACGTGCCATGGGACGGTTGTATCAAGTCCGTTTAGCTTAAACGGTGGTTAAGTTCAAAATAAAAAGATGCAAGTCTGCCGTTTTATTCAACAAGCGAACTAAATGTTTTTGACGTTAATACAATATACTGTTTAAAACTACATATTCAGTGCATAATATTCAAGTTGACTCATTCAAGAGAGTTGTAAGAGTGTTAAATAATTTTGACTTATCCACCGTTTAAGCTAAACGGGCTTGATACAACCGGCCCCATATGAATTAAAAATGTGAATAAGATTTCCCCAGTTAAGTTTGTACCTACAAAGGAAAGCCGATTATGTTCAGATCACTTTACTATGGAGATGAAACAGCAGACTGGAAAAAGAGTAATTTTGAAGCCAAATGCTATCCCAACTGTGTTCCAAAAATCTCAGGTTGATACCTATGCTAAAAATTTTACCACAATGTTTAGATATATCTATATGACAGTGATATGTTTTAACTGGTTTATAGTTTTGAATAGTACATGTCTCATGTAGATACCCATGCAAACTGTTCCTCACCTATAAGAAAACTCTTTGTGGTATATATTGTTTTATACAAAAATGTATGACAGGCACTTTATTTATTAGATAATTTGGTTATATGTTTTGATGATGTCATATGCCTAATTAAAGCCTTCTGTATACATTATTGTTGATGATGATCTTTTAATTAATATCAATGAGATTATAGGAAATACACATTGGCAAGTCAGAGATGGAAGAGAAAAAAGGTTTGTGGTTACAAAGAGTAAAATCGGCAAATGAGGTGAGTGATGGAGCATTAGGTTTGCAGGTCACAAAAGTAATGGGTAACAAAGAAAGTGTAAGTATGAGGGATGGTGCTGGGGCAATCACAATTGAAGACAATGTAAGTAGTGAAGGCAGCTAGTGTAAGTATGGAATACAAGGGATGGTCACTGAAGAAATTTCACACATAAGAGATCACACATATCACATCAGTAAATCTCCTTGTAGATTCAAACAACAAGTCGATGATGTTGTCAGCAAATTGAAAAAGTTGCAGAAGAGGTATAAAGTATCCAAACAAAAGACACAGCGCCTGAAGGGAAAGGTTGTAACTATAAGTTCAGTTGTTAAAAAGAGTTAAAAGAGTTAAAAAAGAAGAGTCTTATAAATAGTGATTGTGCCTCAATCTTGGAAACAACCTTTTCCGGAGTTCCAAAGGAACTGATGAAAATGTTGATGTCGCAAAAGAAAAATAAAAATCCTGGCGCGTATCCACCCGAGCTAAGGTCATTTTCTCTGACCTTAAAGTTTTATTCGACAAAGGCATATAATTATGTTCGGAAAAGTTTCAAGTTAGGGCTGCCACATGTATCTGTGATCCGATCGTGGTATACCTCAATGGATGGTGAATCTAGTTTCACGAAAGATGCCTGAAAGCGAAGGTCCTTGCTGCAAGAAGAGACGGTAAAGAAGTTGTTTTACGCTCTCAACTTGGATGAGATGTCCATACGCAAGCATGTCGAGTGGGATGGTAAGAGAATGCGTGGTTATGTCGACCTCGGAACGGGTATTGAAGACGACTCTCTACCTGAGCCAACCGTTGCTCTTGTGTACATGGCTGCATGTGCAAACTCAAGTTGGGAAATACCCTGTGGATATTTTCTGGTGAATGAGCTGACTGGTGAAAAAAAGGCCAACTTAACGAAAGAATGCATTCGGAAATTGCACTAAGTCGGGGTGAAGGTGATTTAACCTTTTCATTTTTTTATGACGCAAAATCAATTGAAATTCCTTCATTTTCCTTTACATCTTTCAAATTTTTTTTAATCTTTAGAAAGTTAAACAAACCTTTGACTATAAAGACAAAAGTTGCTTATATTTGTAAACAATATTGTTTAAATCTGCAGCCTTATTTCTAATGTTTCAGTTATAGACATTGTATTTTCGAAAAGTTGGGCGTGTCCTGGCACAATCATTTGTGATTCGAGGAAGTGTGCATTGTTGAGAATGCATTGGCAACGTAACCTGCACATTTTAGATGTGTCTAGGGGTTGACGGAAATAATGTGTATGCATGGTGTTGGATGACTGGACAAACAAATTATATATTTAATGATGTCCCTAGAGGTAATATTAAATTTCTGTTTTCTAATTATTTTTTCAAAATGTTTTTATTCAGTTGTAGTGCCATTAATTGTGTGCCTTTTAATCTATCTGTTAGGTTAAGAGCAAATCGAAAGATTTCACTGCAACCATGAATAATAAATTAAGAATTTTGTGAAATATAATGTAATATACTAATTATGTTCTATATTTATATATGTATAATGTAAATTTGTTATTAGGCTTTGAACAACCAGATCAATTATTTGATGATACAACTACCATAGATTATTTGATGATACAACTACCATGAAGAGATGATACCACACACTGTGCAAGCCATATATAGCATCCAAAACATTGCCAAAATCATGGGATGATATGTAATGAAGAAAACTGGGTAAATGATATACTCTTGGCAGAGTGTCATTTGGTTGTGGATAGTATATGATTGAGGAATTTTTCCTCTTACTTCTGTGATCAATCATTTAAGCAAAGTGTCACAGATAGAATGGTTTACATGCTTTGGCAACTGACAACAGTAGATAGATTTTTAGATTAATTGTAAAATAGAGATAATTAAATACTAACATGTAAAATGTACTTTGCACAATACATTTATACTGTGTGCTTAATTTATTAATAAGTTCACCAGTAAGTAGGTTGTTCTTATCCTTTCTAATTATAACAAATACCATTATTTTTGTGGTACTTTAAGGCAGACAGTAATCCAATCTTCTGATGCCTTTGTCCCTATTTAATTTTTATATACCATCGATTTCATTACTTCATGTTAGTAATAATATCTTTTCTACTATCTGGGCCAATCAGATTGTAGTATTTATTTTGCGCTCTTTTTTATGTTATGTTTATTTCATTTGTAATTGACCGGAAATTGCTTTTAAAGTAATAAGGTACGAGGTCTTTAAATATAATAAATCATATAGGGTTTTATCAGTTTATTATTTTCAACATTTGAGAAAAAAATTATATTTTAGAGCGCTCAAATGAAAAACAATGGAGAAATCATCATGAACGGTACGTATGTGTTTTGCGATATACGTATTTCACACTTAAAGCTTAAAAGACCCTTAAAAAAGTTTAGGATGCCTTTCAAAAAAGACTAATTGGGTAATAGTTGTTGTTATAACTACCTTATTTACACTTCAGTAAATCGTAAAATTTTATATTGAAGGGCCTAATGGAGATGACAAAAACAGCCAGCCGACGTCCGTCGAGGTTGGCGAAGCCCACGAAGGTGAAGGAAATGGCCAAAATGGAATGAATTTTTAAGACATGTACTCGTAAAAAGTTTGGACCGGTTTTTGATATAATATATCAGAGCTAGAGCATGCCTGTATGACTGTATCTATCTTTGTTTCTAAGCATATAGCCCGCAGAGCTACAGCCATGTATAAAAAATATGCTACCTTTCCTATATGTCATTGAAGGCTTAGAAACAGCATTGTTATGATTAAGGTGTTTTGTCCTGTCATATATAAATAATTTTTCACAAATATCTTTCACACAGATGATAAAGAAAGAAGACAATTCCAATGTAAACCATTTAAAATTTACTGCTCCCTTATAACAAATCATCAGGAATAAAATTATATTGACCATAATTATTTTTATTTAGGAAAATGTTACAACTGTGGCCAAAGGGGCCATAGAGCTGCCATGCACGTGCAAAAGAAGTATGTGTTTTCAAAGTTTTTTGATATCACAAAGCACAAGTATTGAGGGGAAATAGGAAACATTTCACCTGTCATATGTATTTGCTCTTATTAATTACAATTAAAATATTGATTTATTTTAGAATTTAACAGGGATCACCACAAAAGTAAGAAATATTGTGCTGTTATACCATATAACAACTCTTCCACTGATAAACAAAGTCATATATCTTGCAACCAATAGGAAAAGTCACAAACTATTGCATGACTAATACTAGTATTTATGAGATATAAAATAAAACCAGTTACAATAATTGTTCTATGTATTTTGTAGAAAAAAAATGCTTCAAGTGTGGGAAAGTGGGCCACCTGGCAAGAAACTGTCAGGCCGAACGTCTTGGCCTGACATACGTTTTAAAAAATTGCAGAGACTGCACATTCATTGTTGCAAAATGAATTATTGTTGTTATTCACTACTTTTACCAGTTATAATATTTTTACAATTAGTCACATTCTTAATTGGGAAGACATCTCACTTGGGACGAACTCAGAGAAATCTTGCTCGACATCGAAATTCAGATCAACCGCCGACCATTTTCGTATGTTGAGAACGACATCCAGCCATACCAACCCTCACCCCAGCTATGTTCATCCATCAACGCACGTGTCAACTCCCTTTGGAAGAACCATGGCGAATCGTAGCGTCAGAGTTGAGATAACGAGCAAAATATCTAACCAAATGTAAGCACAAGCTATGGCGGCGTTGGAGAAAGGAATATTTGGTAGCCTTACGGGAGAGGCACAACGTGACCCACAAGAAGAGCGAGTTTCAACCTAAAGCTGGAGATGCTGTGTTAATACAGAACGGGAACAAGAATCGAGGTACGTGGCCTTTACGAATCATAGAAGAAACCAACTCAGGAAAGGATAACGTGATACGCAGAGTACGTCGGAAGAGCACAAAAGGAACTCTGGAAAGGGCTGTGCAGCTGCTTTTCCCGTTAGGACTGAGTTGCATATTATAGCAAAAATTTTCTTACACTAAGGATTTTGGTTTTTAATTTTCTTAAGATAAGGAATAATAGCCATTCTTAGAATAAGAAACCCAATAATATAGGTGTTGTATTTGGGCTATAACTATCAAGGTAAATACGATCTTTTGAGTTTGGACACAACAATATTCTAAGGGGTATACACCAATATTATCAATTTGTTATAATCAGTCTCCTTCATCAGCAATATATATTTAAGGACACGATTGTTCCAACAGATATCAAGCCCTCCTTTGAGTTAGTACTTACTGATTATAACAATTTCAAGTCAAACTAGAACTTCACAATGAACTGCTTCTTAAAATACCTATTTTTAAATATATACTTTAATAATGTAACCATGCAGTCTGTATGCTAACGTTGAATATAGAATATGAGTGTGTGGATCGACTAACTGACGAATTGGGTGTGATAATCCACTGTGGATAATCCACTGCATCCCAATTTTGCATGGGGCTATATTGAGGATGCTATTTATGTTTCAGCATGCGCAACTCTTTCTGTACAGTTGCCAAAGTCATCCATCTGCTAAAGCACCTTCCCTTGCTATTCAGCAATAACATTGGGAAACCAGGGAGCTCAAGATCTTCAAAGAAAGTTGTAGAACTTGTCCATATATTGAAGGTGAGCTATAAATCGATGTCTTACATTCGGCTGGTTGTGTAACATTTTTGAGCCTCCCAAAGCCCTAATTCCACGGGCTAAATTTTCGAGCGAAATGCAAAATATTTCGCCTGCTTCTTTTGAATTGTGAGCAATGAAGCAGAATTAATTTATTAAAGTGGTCGAAATTCAAAAGAAACATGCGAAATATCTCGCATTTCCCCGAGAAAAAGCGCCCGTGGAATTAGACCCTAATAGCCTAGCGATATACTTGGCTTGAAAAATGGTAAAGGTTTGCCAATTCTGTGTTTAAACAAAAGATCAGCATGGATTTTTGCCCCGTCAGGTAATTGGAATTCGACCGTAGATTTGGGGAAAATTTTGAAAGCAGTACTAGCGGTAATCGGGCTGTTTTACATAGATGGCGATTACCCACAATCACACGAGCTGGGGCTCACAATGTTGCATACCACGATTTTTCAAGACATAAATGTCCCAGCCGACCTCATGAAAGTGTTCGAAACTGCCAAAGCAAAGTATTTGGCCTTCAAAAATATTACATCAGATATTTAATTGTTAATGTTGTCAAGACATTTTATACGGCTTTGGATGTGATGACAACATCAGACATTTCAATGCATGTTGTCAAGACATTATGTTTATACACCTTTGGATGAAATTATTGTACTGTACTGTATACCTTTGCTTGTCAGTAAATCCATCTGTGTGCATGTGTTTTCATGTACTTTAATCTCTATACACAGTAGTTTCAGCAGTTACAGTATGCAAGTACAGTATACTGTATATGTTAAGGTATGTACAAAGAGTTAAAATTTACAGTAGTTGTCATTTACAGCGGTCTACTGACCACAAATGATGTTGGATGTGATTTGAAGAATGAAATCAAGCAGATGGTGAAAACAAATGGAAAACCAGGGATGGTTTTCGATAATTTTGATTTCAAAATACTTGCCAACATCATGTTACCTAACCATCAAAATTCGGATATGCACTGGGTTGCACAATTCATGACATTTGATAGTTCCCTTCAGAACATTTGGACAACACACTAAACAATTGGTTACTGATGTCAAGTTGTTCACTAAAAAAGAGTACTTGTTGACCGAAACGGAACTTCAGACGATCAAATCCAACTTCTGTACTCTAGTCATGAGAATACAGATTGAATTCTTTCCTTGTATGAGATATTTTCACACTGTGGTCGATGATCATATACCGCACAAGTAAGTTGCAAATTGTTTAAGTTCACTGAAAATGAATGAGTCGTATAACTTTTTGAGTTCAATCCCTCTCTATATTTTTATCTAAACTTAATATAATATATATGTGTACTATACATTTAATATGTATGTTGAAAAACTAATTATATTCCTTTGCATTTTATTAAAAAGGTTCTCCAATGAGATGTCAAAAAATCATGTATAACATGTTGGAATGCCAATTGAGCCATACAATCAAACGAACCATTCGGATATCTGCGGGTATTTGGAATACGTAGAGAACTTTCTTGTGGAAGTGTTCGAGCGTGTTCGAGTGGGCGATTTACTTGGTCGTGAGCGAGTTACTGGAGCAAAGAAAACACCGAAAGATTTGATATCGTTAAAAACGTTGCCCAATGGCACACAAGGGGGGTAAGATCGTATGTATTTTCGTGTATTGATATAAATGTTATTGTTAGATATTTTTTTAGATATGTGATGATAGAAAATGTGTTTAAAAATGACTATTCCAGGGCATTATACATTAGTGAATACCACTGCATATTTTAAACGAAGTGCAATTGTGTAACGCACCGTTTTTGTCATGCAATAAAATAAGCATGGCTAGATATTGGAACTATAAATTTATGTAAAAGTGGAAATATCTTATTATTCATATATCTCGACTGGAATTATCATTCACACTAATAGATCATTCTTCCCACATGCACTTGTAGTACACGTGGGAAAGCTTGTACAAAGCAACCCCAGAATCGGGAAGAGAAGAAGGCACTTTGTACAATTTCAGGCAACAATTTAGTATGACGAACGTATACAAAGACGTGAAAAAGAACTACGAGAGTGCTGAACACCGCAGTGAGTTCATGTGGTGGACGGGACTGGAAATCCTTGACGACGAACCTGAAAATATAGTCATTCCACCACTAAACAAAATCGCCGTTACGACGAGCCAAGATCAGCACCTGAGCTGTTGCAGACTCTAGCCGACAAGTTTCGTACAGGCACTTTCCTAGTGAAAATCGACAGCCTTGATACTTAGTTATGAAAACGACTTAGTGCTTACATCAACATTGCTGGAAAGTTTGACTTTCTGCGAAAGCTCGCAGACCTTCCAGCTGAAGAAGTGGAAAAAAGTGCAAAAAGCTTGCAAGAAGCATTCCTCACTGATCTCGAAGTAAATTTATGCGATGAATTGCTCCAGTTTTCTAGCCTTCTCAACACAGAATTCGCTAAAATGGCATTGGATGCAACTAGGCCTTCAGTTTCTTCAACTGCAGCGAGACCTTCTCATCAAGCTAATGAAGACGACGACATCGATGTTGAATCGGATGATGATGATGACATCACAGTGAAGGTTGACTTCCTAGAGCTGCGCATACATAGGCTTCTTGTGGCAAATAACTTAGAAACTGTATTTCCAAACACTGTTATTGCGTTTCGCGCTTATCTTAGTATGATGATATCAAACTCTTCTGGCAAACGGTCGTTCTCCAAACTTAAGTTAATTAAAGATCAGCTTCGTTCATCCATGACACAAGAACGGCTAAATAGTCTTGCTCTGCTGAACATTGAAAATGATATTCTACGTAATATTGATATATCATCTGTGATTAATGATTTTACTGTTAGAAAAACCCGTAGGCATAACGTTTATAAGCCATAAGGGTATAAGGCATCTGCAAAGTGAAAGTTTTCATGTCAATTGACTCTTTAATTTTTAATGTTAACTTCTTCATGTTGTTTATTCGGAACTTTTTCATGTTTTTTTAAAATAATCTATTATAGTATTTACATATTTGCATCGTAATTTATGACATAAGTTTATCATAATTGCATAGATTCTCAAAGAGTTACTCGATTTTGGCGCCCGGAATGTTTTAAGCGACACTCGTTGCTCTTCGTTTCCTACATCGTTAATATCGATCAAGGTCCGGCGGCACATGCCCAGTTGCGAAGTATAAAAAATATCGGGTGTTCCTGGGGGTATATCGGGTGTTCCCCGGAAATTTTACACTATGACTGACTGACTTACTGACTGAATGCATGACTCGTTTAAAATTCAATTTGAATTTTCAAAGAACTTTTGCACTAAAAAGACCTGCCTCATTTCATTCTTACTCAGAATCGTCAGCAAGTCTGACCTCCCGTAGTTAATCAGTCACGCATGCATGTGACTGAGTTTGATACAAAGTGTGTACCGGCTTGCTCGTTCTTTATTATAAATGTACATGACGTGCATTTCTTAAAAGAAATGACTTTGTATAAGCAATGGCGTTACATCAAAAGGAACTACTGCATGAATGAGGTGAAATCTGGGCAAACCTTGCAACATGTTTGGGTGCATATCCTGAATTGACATTTATATAGAGTAACACAGAGGTCCATTAGGGATTGTCATCCAATCGTAAGGTCCCATAAGATTTCACTGATATTTCCCAGACAGAAGTCTTCGAAAAGGATCATTGAATTAATTCATGAACTGCAGGTAAATATATTAATTAACTCTTTAGCTACCAAAAGGGTCGTTAACGACCCTACTGGGATTTATATGGGTTTTACTCTACATACTGGGACAAAAAAGGATAGAATGGGTTTCTGAAGTATATTTAAGTTAATTACGGCTAACGTGAAGTTTTCTCTTCTTATAATCAATTCTTCTGCTCTAAATTCAGAAAATAAAATTTTTTGTCTTTGTTTGTTCGCCATATTGAATTAAAAAAATGGCAACGCATACGAGAAAGGAATTCAGCGAGGTTTTAAAAGATATTTTGGCATCGGACCGGGATTATTCCACTGACGATAAGTCGTCTGCATATGAAGAAGACGAAGAATTATTTATAGATGATGAGGGTATAAGCGTATATCACTCATAGAAGCCGAGGAACCATGCTTACGTGAAAATCGTTTACTTGATATGATGACACAGGACAAGGTTTGTGATATCATATTACATTGTAACTTCAGTTTTATTGTGTGTTGAGATACTGTTGTTGTCTATGGTTTTCAAATTTGAGTTGATATGAGTGAATGGACATGGTAAGCTCACTGCAACAACAACAACATGTAATATGTCATGCTGATCACATGTTACACATATGTCAAGGTAGCTAATATTGTATTGTGGCAATCACCCAAGGTATGTTGAAGTAACTAATATTGTATTGTTTTAGCAATCACCAGAGGTCCTAAGTGAGATCTATGAAGAGGAAAGTACTTCTGGCCAAACTATAAGTTCTCCTGAAATGAATAATAGAGATTGTGACCAACGAATGAGTGAAGATAGAAGGCGTGGTGGTGGACCAAAGCAAGGGCAGAGTAGAGGAAGCAAAAAAGGAAAAGGAACAAAGAGGAAAGTAGAGGGGAAAAAAGCAAGAATAAAAGAGGTGGTGATCCTGAGTGGAAAGTTTGTGACCATGTCTACAACAATCCCAACATGACAAGTACCCATTTTCATGAAACACCAGGCTCCAGCAGACTGGCAGCTGCTGCAAAATGTCCTCTTGATTTCCTAAAATGTTTAAAATGATAGCAACTCAGATCATATTATATCATATTATTAAAGATTATATCGGGAACAGTGCCAATCTTCAAAGCCGTCAACAACTCCTTGGACAAATGTTACGGTTGAGGAAATCATGGCATTTACAGGAATCGTTGTTGCCATGGGTATTACCAACCTTCCTGAAGTGTTTGATTACTGGAGAACTGAACCTATATTGGCTATGCCTTGGTATTCTAGTATTTTTTCTCGAAACAGGTTCCTACAAATTAGCAGATACTTACATCTTGTCAACAACACTAAAAAACCTGAAAGAGCACATGCAGGGTATAATTTATTCAAGTTGGGTGGAATCATGCAAATACTAAATCGAACATTCCAATCACTGTATGTACCCACAAGAAACCTAAGCATTGATGAACAAATGATTGGAACCAAAGTCGTGTGCACTTCATCCAATACATGCCAAAGAAACCTAAGAAGTTTGGAATAAAGATTTGGGCGTTGTGTGAATCATTGTCAGGCTATTGTTTGCAATTCCAGATTTATACTGGGAAAGCAGATTCTGGTGCAGTGGAGCATGGACTGGCATACAGGGTTGTCTTTGACCTGCTAAAGGACTGTCTTGATAAAGGATATCATGTTTATTTTGACAACTTCTACACAAGCTTGAAGTTATTGCAAGATCTAGCCCTTCGTAAGACACTTGCTTGTGGTACAGTTCGGATTGATCAAGGAGATTTTCCAAAACATTTCAAGACAGCCAATCTTGAAAAGGGGGTTTCCAAATTTATAAAAAATGGGAATATCTTAGCTGTTCATTGGAAGGATAAGAGAGATGTTTTTGCAATGTCATCATTGCAAGGAAATGGTACACAGCTTGTGGAACGCAGAGGGGAAAACTACAATGTAACAAAGCCAGATATCATCGTTGAATACAACAAATACATGAATGGGGTAGATAAATGTGATGAGTATCTTACTTACTACTCCCTTGGAAGAAAAGCCAGAAAATGGTGGAAAAAGGTTTTCTTCAGAGCATTTGAAATGTGCATCATCAATGCTATGGTTCTGTATTTTTCCGCTAATCCAGATATTGCTAAGAAGCGTCAAGCACACAAGTTATTTCCAATTCAACTTGCCCATGAGCTTGTTCAACCCCTGCTGGATTCAAGGGCTGCTGTTGGAAATGATAATCACAATCCCACACGTGGAAGAAAGTCAATTGATAATGTCACACGTTTGCAAGGAAAGCATTTTCCTGAAAGTTGTCATCCCAAGCGTGGAAGATGCGTATCATGTGGGTATAAGAAAGGTAAAAACCAATGTTATAAGGACACAAAGACCTCTAATTATTGCAGAAAATGTGAAAAGTTCATTTGTAAAAATTGTTTTGAGGCTTTTCATACAAAAAGTCAAATGTAGGGAATTTTCTAGTACCATATTGTAAAGGAGTCTAATTTCGAGCAGGAATGTGATGTCACATATCTCTGCCAAAATTGGCCACTTGTTACCTCATGTATATAGATAACAAATTTTAATTATTTTATTAAGAGTAGAACATTGACATTTTGTGCTATTTTTAGAGATATTGGACACCATTCATAGTTTATAGGGGTAGTACTTTGATTTTTTTAGTTTTTCCTAGATAATTTTTTAATCATTGTAAGTAACCATGTGACTTGTGAAGTCTGCTTTTGTAATTACAACCAAATGAAATACATATAATTAAAGAGCATGTCAAAAGCATGTTTTGCTGATTCTAAATATACATAGTTTTATATATCTACCAGCAATGGAGTGTCAGTTATAGGTAACTTAATATGGCTTGCCGAGAATTTCAAAAACCGCAAATAATTAATTTGGTATCTAGCAATATCACATGTATAAATAAGGATCTTTAAATCAGTCCATTAACTGGAGATATTAAACAATATATCACATGTATAAATACTCACAAGTGACCTTCAGGCATATAGTGTTAACTTAAATAGTTATTATAAACATTCATTTTGTTCTTACTCTAAAAATAGGACAAAGACGATCCAAATACGTTCTGTGAAAAGCGAGTTGGAAATCTCCCAGCTATCCTGATTGACCAGGAAAGTATCTACGTTATTGTTGGAAAATACATTTTACTCCAGACCGAAGTTGAAAAGGTAGCTGAGGCAGTTGTTGCCTTCCTGGCTTCTTTGTATATGTTGGACATCGATTATCCAAAGCAGTATGCATGAAATAGTATTGGCAGTCCTGCAAGTTCTAATTTTCAAAGACACTCAGGTGCCATAGGACATCAATTTAGCTTGTAACAGTATGTTAAATCATATAAAAAGTATGAAGAGAACTCTTCTTGAAAATTATGAATGTATATAAACACTAGCTTTGATATTCATATAATAATTTTTTTTAATTTTCAAATGTTTTATTTTACAAGTATAGAATTTTCTTAATTCAAAAAATATTTCCAGAATTCATTCTGTTCACGAAAGATATTTTCTTAAAACAAAAAAATAGGTTCTAAGAAAAATTTTCTCACTCAGAAAAGATTTCTGCTGAGTATAAATATTTCTACTTTCTGTAAAACAATTTTTTTCTTAAAATAAATAAATATTTCTCAAATTAAGTTAACTTTTCTTAAAAAATAGTATCTATATTTCTTGTTTTATAAGATTTTTTTCTCAAAAATTTCTTGTTAATGGCTCAATAGGAAAAAATAATGAAACATGAGTTTTTTTGAAAATAGTGTTATCTTTGAAAATAGTGTAATCTTTCATATACAATATGTTTTACAAAAAATGCTTTATAAAGGCAATTTTGAGTATTTTACAATACACGCTGTTATATTTAAATTGGTTACCATGGAAACCAGCGTGATTACAATAGAAAACGACATTGGTTGCAAAAACACCCTGAAGAACCACCAGAACATTTTACAAAACAAAGTCTCTCGAAAAACCATGAGCTTGCTAGAAAACGTCTAGCTGAAATTAAAGCCAAGGAGACTAGTGCACTTCAATCATTGGGAACAATGCATGTATTAAGTCAATCAACTACCACCCCAACTGACACTGAAGAAGACCTTAAGAACAAGGAAGACATAGGAGCTAGTCATCATGCTACAGGTGGTACTTCTGCTTCTATCCAAAGGTCTTTACAGAGTTTTGTGGTCACTAAGGATAAACCAGAAGCATCACCAGTGGAGCAGATACAGGGTGACATAAATCGAATTTTGTTGATGCTAGAGTCTTTGACATTCCCAGAGAAGGAGAAGAAGCAAGGTGAAGTTAAAGTCAATCATGATGTGACTGCTGTAATAACTGCCTCAAATCTGTTAGAGGTTAAGCATCCAGATGTTGTTGTTGACATCTTAGAAGATGGATGTAGGGTTACATGCTACCCCTGTCAACAGTTCCCAGTTAGCACAGAAAAGGTATCTGTAAGTAGAATTAGTACACATTCTCATGAAAATAGTTTTATTAGTTTTATATTCTTAACCTTATAGGATGTTATTATTTTTTATGGAGTTAATAATCAAGATATGATTTGAAATTATTTGTTTTATTACAGAAAGCCAGGCAGCTCATGGGGAAGCGGTCTTGTTTTTGAAAAGGAAAAAACAGAGAAATTGATGAATGGCAACAACCGACAATGGTCAGCATAAAGAGCTCTTTGATCGAGCATCTTGAATGCAGTTCTATTCAGAGTGGAGGCCAGGAGCACTTTAAGGCAAAGAAATACAGCATGAGAGAACGGAAGAGACAGCAAAGAATAAAATGATGTGAATATTAACCTTGTGAGTGCAGAGCAAAATAGTTTTGGTCCAGAGCAATCGTTCACTGGAGCACACCCGATCCAATATCGTGCCCAAACACAATAGAAGAAATTGCTCGTCTTTACACAGAGGGAAATAAGAAGCTCGGAATCAGTAAGCATCGACCACTAGTGTTCTTTGACGAGCGTGAATGAGCAGCCAGGAAGCACAATGACCATGTAAGAAAGTTGTGGACAGGCTCAAAAACGCGAAACCAAGATGTCCTCACGTTATCTTAGCTGATGTTTGAGAAAAAAATTCACTTAAGGTTTTCAGTACGATTGAACACCACTGATTTAAAATGACAAAGTATAACTTTTGTAAACTTCATTACCTTCTTCGTTTCAAAGAGATTTATTTAAGAGTAGTAGACCTAGTAACCTAGATTTGCGTTATGGTAGACTGACAGACAAGGTTATAGACAATCTCCAAGTGTATTATGGCAAAGCAATCAGGAACAACACTCATGATATAAACGATATGGAAAATGCAATAATAACAATATGGCACCATACAAGGTCAACGGATGACAATCCTGACCACAAGCTGTGTCCTGCTGGTGAAACAAGCTGGTGTGGTTATCAAAGAGATTTGGCAAAGAACACATCTGAATATACTCATAAGCATCCCCTCCCAGAAGCTGTTTCAGATTGTATCTTGCCAACTTTCAACGAGCTAAAGAAGAAACAGCTGTTATCGTCTTGTCTCCATGCACAAAACGAGGCTTTAAATGCCCTGATCTGGCAACGTGCAACTAAACAGACTCACTCAAGTCTCCCTACAGTTGAGTTGGCAACATATTTGGCAGTTGGAAGTTTCAATGATGGTGCTGGAGCTATTATAAATATGTTGGGATACTTTGGAAGAAAGGCTGGAAAGCGTACTAAAAAAGCTTGCCGGAAACAAGATCAAGATCGTGTCCGCCATTCTGCAAGGAAAAGCTCTGACAAGCACAAAAATAGGAGGAAAAAGATCAGGCAAAGAAAGAAAGGCTACACTGAAAACCTCACTGAAAAGGAAGGTACAATGTATCAATCTGGGTTATTTTGGACCTCTCAACATTAACACTAAAGGTACTACAAACTTTGCATGCTGTTTTCTCTATTTCCTATTTTTGGCCCATTGGCGGATTTTTTTGGTAATATTTCATTAACAATTGAAGCTATTAAGTTGAAATTTTCACAGGATTATATATATATATATATTTATTGTGCAGGGAATTAGAATAATTTAGATTAGCCCCTTCAATGCTGAACTTTGGATTATTTACTTCAACAATGTGCGGAACTTAAATGTACCATATTTTGGAGAGTGAAAAAAATATGACTGCTTTGCCCTATATGGATAATTCTAGTTCCCTGCATAGCTAATATATTCATAATTATAACTTCAAAGTTTCAAAGAACCATGTATAATACATTCAGAGATATTTGTTTTCTTGTAATACCTTAATTTTGGGTGTCGTCAAAATATGGGTTGAGTGTCAAAGTTATTACTCATGTCCCTTTAAAGCATCTACTGTTGGCAATTTTTGGACCAGGAACTGGTCCCTAACCGCTGCTAATCTTGTTGTTGTTGTTGTTGTTGTTAGGGGGCGACGCTCTTTAAAAAAACCCTAAGGCTCTAGCATTACTTGTTTGATCGGAATGAAACTTGGCACAATTATTCTAAGCAATATTCCGCATCGATTGACGGAGTTCGAATTTTTACTTTTGACTTTTGAAGCAAGTTACAAGCATTTCTTGATACATTTGAAGCAAATAATATATACATATCATTAATATTCAGCCTATATACAGGGCGAGTAAAAAAAAACTGGCACCTTTGAAACTCAAATTAGCTGCGAACTTATGGCTGGAATAAAACAATTCCCATGTACAATTAACAAAAACGATTTGATAAAACTGTTCTTTTGTATTTACAGAGCTTTGAATGCATTTTAACTCCCAATGGGAACAAACTTTATGTTTTAGGTTAGTTAATATGATATGCTTCGTATACCCATGAAATATTTTAGGCAACTTCTGTCACATTAAAGCCGCTATGCGGCTATATAATTCGAATTTCAAAGGTGTCAGGTTTTTTTTACTCACCCTGTATAGGTAAACGCAAACGATTAGAAATACATTGTCCTCTCCATTGTTATAAATACTGCAGTTCAGAAATTAAACTCGGTTACGCAGTTCCTGGTCCACTATAGTACGATCGTACTTGTTTGTGAGGATAATGTTAAGGGATAAACACTTCTTCTCAAAAAAATGGTTGCATTTGGTTGAATCTTTCATTGTCATTCGGGCTATCGAAAATACCCATTTTTTCCTGTTGAGCCACCTTAGGTGGTCTTTCATTTTTTCAAAGTTTTCAAAAATTCATTTGTTTGCATGTTGTTTGCTCTACCAGTGTAGCATGTTATTTTGATTCTCTGAGTTGTGGAAGGTGCCTAAATATCAAGAAAAAAAACCTATGCCTCTAATTGCTACTTAGCAAGTGAAAAGCTTAACCTAAAATGCCTAAACAGCGTGCTGGTTACTCAAAGAAACGATTATCTTATGGGAATCAGATCTAAAGCAAAGGGTAGCCGAATAAGCGAGAATTTGTCAACAGAATCAAGCATTGAATGAGTCAACTGCTGAAAGTGTAACATTTTAGTGTCATCATCAACACAGAAAATTAATTTGGACAAATGAAATCAGTGGTTACCGTTTTATAAATCTTGAGATTTTGGGAACTATAGTTAAACTTCTACCGTGCCAGGAATGCCATCAATGTCAGTTGATACTCATCGAAGATGACTCTCAATGTAAAGGATGTGTGCATCATGTCTTTCAGTTTGGTTTTACCTCGTGTGGATGTCTGCGGATTTTTATAGCTATGAAAAGCTTGGCCATGCAGTATTATGAAATCAACAGGAGGATAACCTATGCCATGAGAACAATTGGCTGAGGGTTATCAGCAATGGAGAGGTTTCTGCCATGAATATGCCACCACCTGTTAACCCTAAAGCTTTTTACTACCATAAAGCTATATTACGTGCAGTAAAAAACGTGGCAGAAGAAACCATGAATGACGCAGCCCTAGAAATTTACAATTTGAACAGTGCAGATGTTGATGAAGATGGAATTGTAAAAACATCTGTTTCATGTGATGGTACTTGGCAAAGGAGGGGTTTTTCGTCACTTCACGGTTGTTATAACGATGTATATAGGCTCTTAATATTTTCTGTGATTCTAAATATTTCTATAATCATAACTTGTACATATATTACGCAATTCAGCTATCACAAGCTGCAATGTAATTGTCTTTATAAACTAGCCATCTATCTATCTCATGTTTTATAGCGGCAAATTTTGGCAGCAAAGTTCAGGCGAAACGACGCAATTGTATGGGAACTTCATCGTGCCGTTCTCTACCTTATTTTGTTGATCCGTTGTCAGCCAAGATGTTGTCAACAAGAATTTTTTGTCGTTCGAGAAAAAATAAAATGCTCGTGTTTCGGCAAATACTAAAAAAATGTTTGTTTATGCACGGCTCCGCGATTATTACTGTCGTGAGTATTATAAAAGAATACAATATTCGTATTGGCGCCTACAATCAACAGCATCAAGCTGCTTACGTTTACATTCCTTACGATGTTAAAAAGTGATTTACAGGGGCACCGAAAGAAGCTCTTAAAGTATGCTTCACCATTGCCAATATAACTTCAATAGAAGAAGTAAAAACATGGGTCTCAGAACTGACTTCCACAACCAATATAAAATATAACACGCAAGGAGGATACCAACGGAAAGGCGTGAAAGTCTTGATTTCAAAGTGGTACATTTGCCAATGTAAAAGGAAGAAATTGACGAAAAAGCTACAAGACGCAAAAAACCAAGCACTCAAAAAACGTCAAAAGAGGTTGGGCGCAAACCTCAAAAATACCTTAACAGATGACACATAACTGCACTTGCTATCAACAGCACGTGATAAGAAGACGGATTGCCCAAGCAAGATGTCTGTTAAATTATTACCAGCAACTTCTGTGGAGAACGTATGTCATGTTCAGTTGTGGTGGACTCACAATCATAGTATAAAATCCTCCCAGCGACGGTGGAGACATTTAACGATTACTTCGCAAGCGGCATGTCTGCAACCAGAAGCTTTTCACCATCACGAGTCGTTGTTCCTGGAGTTGGAAGATGTTGTGAAAGATTATAACAAAAAACATTCTATGGACGGTGGTAAATGCTTTGTTCAACGTTATGAGAAGACAAAGTGCACCGAAAAACCATTAATTCTTGCTGTTGTTACCCCACTGATGGCTAGGGTACATTCTTTACCCTAAGCTGGGGAGATGGTGTTCTTGGATGCATCAGCAAGTATTGACCGACACAACAATCCTGTATACTTTGTTTGTACGCACCACCCTTCAGGAGCACTTCTACTATGTGTCTAGGTTACATCTGATAACTCCCAGCAAACAGTCGAGAACTGTTTGGGAAAAGCAAAAGGTTTATTTCCAGAGGGTGCGTTTGGTGGTCGAGGTACGCAAGAGGGGCCAAAGATTTGCTTAACGGATGATGACGCGTGAGGGCGATAACCGATGAGGGCGCTTTAAATACTACCTGGGGTTCAACAAAATTACTTCTATGTATATTTCATTTCCTACAAGCAGCGTGGAGATGGTTATGGCAGTCAAAACATAAAATAGAATTATGTGACCGAAAACCGCTTATGAAATTAAATCAGAATTTGGTCTTTGCTGAAAACGAAAACATATTAAACAAGATTACGTCATCAAAAGTTCAATTCGATAAAATAAGAGTGAAAATAGTTTAAGTTGAAAAATATTGTTCCCAGACGTATTGTTTGTAATTTTTACTAGTTGTTGATGATAAATATTTTAAGTTGTGAACATTTTTAAGTATTGATCGATTGAGCAGAAGACCAACTCGACTAGTGCGACAACGCCTTAAACAAACAAGACATGAGAGCTGGAACGAGCTTCTAAGACCAACCCACATTTCTAATTTACAACGCTGATTGGTTGGATAGGATCAGCCCACTCTGGTTGATGACGTCTGCAAGTTTCCCTCAACCACGGGCGTGCGCGACTCCCCCAACCTTCAGTGGACTAGCAGAGTAAAAAGCATATGAAACGTTAGAGAAGCTCAACCTTTACAGAACCAACGACCAAAGACAAGAACATCAACGACGATTATTTGAAGAGAAGAAATAAACGAGAAACTAAAATTAATGAACAAATTTTAACCTATTGTAAAAGATCTCCTACCTTGCGTAGAAAATAAAAACGTCTATCTAACAAAATTTACACTTGCAGATTGACAAAGCTGCCATAGCACTTATGACAGATAAAGATCTCATTGAAATGGGTATTGAGGCCAAAGGTAACTGGGTGAAACTAAAGGCATTCTGTCAGTTAGAAAATCATTGCAATGAAGACGAGAGGGCCATGAAAAAAAGGAAACTCAATAAAAACCTTGAAGCTGGAAAATCACTTCGGCTGCCGCAATCAGCTCTAAAACGACAGCAACAAAGTACCAAAACGACAGGAAGAAAGCCAACTTTAAAATTCGAAATTCGCTGGAAGCATTTTGAAAAAATGCTGGATGTAAAATAAAAAGACCTGAACACGGAGGTGGACTGCGATTGATTCATTTAGGATCGGTTAATTTGGGATTCGGGATCATGAAAAGGCGTTTTACACCTGATTGCAAAGTTAGACATGTTTATGATTGGGTAGCCTCTTTCGTCACTACACCCGAAGACTTTTCATTATCTCTTTTGCATCCTCGCATTAAAGTTCGCCCAAACGATAACGTTTCTTTAGTTTCTTCCTCAGTGCTCCATATGCCTGAAGAAGATCATTATCTAATTCCTGAGGATTGCGTAACTGACGAAACTAAAGGGCAATAGGAACCAACTTCTGCTCATCAACACGATAATCAGGACCACCGTCAAGGTGAAGACAGATGATAAAAAATACCGATTTTACCGGATTTTTACCGAACGAAAATTTTTCATTTGTAAAACGTATACCATGCACACAATTCTAAACTTTGGTATTATTTTAAAAAGGCACTGGCCATATGTGTTTTTTTTCCGCACTAATTCACTGAGACATTTCTTTTGCGTCTTTTTATAAGTTGTCGTTATAGTGTCTAATTTATTTGTAAAAGAATCATAATATCAGAGTTGGTTGTATTGGTTCGGTACCATCATAAGTGTTTGCATGTCGGGGGCTGAAAACTACGAGGTAACTATGCATGCACCTGCTATGCTTAATTTAACGAGAGTAGATCGTTCCCTATCAGCGTATGTATATTCAACGACAGCGAGGCGAAAAAAGGGCAGAAAAAAATTAATAATGTGCTTTACAAATGTAGATCCTTTCACTCCAGATCAAGCTAACTGATTTCTAATTATTTAGCAACAAATTAAATCTATATTTGCCATTCAAATTTTAATTTCGTTCAATCACAAAAATTCAGAGAAATAGAAAATTGAGGGTAATTTGTAGGCAGAAAAAAAGATGTACAAAAGAGGGTATAAAGGACACCTTAATTGGAACCTCATATTCCCCACTAAATCACCACTAAATGTGGAGACGCCACACCAACCTTATAATGGGGCGCAAAGTGGAGCGCCAGGTTTTGGAATTACGAGAAAGTCCCAATAGGTCATTCAGAGCTTTCAGAGAGGGAAAAGCTCTCTGGTGTGACACGAGGTCAAAAGCCAGGAGACAGAGGAGAAGAACTTTTTGGGATTGCCTGATTTTTTTTTGGTACAAGAAGTCAAACAATGTCAAGTGTGAAATATAACAAATACATTGAAACTCTTCCGCTTGGCTTCATGGACATTTTACACGCACCTCCTCCAAAGCGATTTCGATATTTCAACTGCATTTCGTTATAAGGCGTAAATCCATTGATATATCTTCATCACAATCCTCGTTTACGTATTAACCCGTGTCCGTAAGAAAGAATACTGTTTCAGAAAAAATTGAACTATTGTTACACAGTCTAGACATGTTTACTGCATCATTCCCATATTCGAAATTCATTATATACTTTCACAATCCAGACTTTACTTCCATCTCGACAGCGACACTTTCCCGTAAAATCGCGGTTGCTCGACCCGCCTCATGTATGATAATTATAAACTCAGATACTGTTAAAAAATGGCTTTCGGTAAATAATTTTTGTATCGAACACATAAACGTTTCCAAGAAATTACAGAAAAACAAAATTGATGGAAACTGTGACTGTGGCTGAGTACTAAAACTGAGTACTAAAAAAACGTCTATGTTTGTGTCCACACGTTTTTCATTGTTAATTGACGATGCATGGATGCTTGGTATAGTTGCTGGTAGTTGTGGTAACAAGATAGGAATTTCACATTGATTAAAGAAGCATTTTGATCCATGTGGTGTTTGGCGGTTAACGTATTTCTTTCACGGGTTGAAAAACCGTAGTCACCGGTTGAATGTCTTCAACAATAGCTTCGTATGTAAGCCATTCAGAGAATTCTAAGTACCAGACTTGCAATTGTTTTCTTTAATGCTCACCAACTAATGATTGATTGACGATGAATGATTTACGGAGGAAGAGTACACGTTGATTTGGAGGGTATATCGTGTATCGGTCACAATATGTTTATCAGTACAGACACATGTCTTGTTAAGATTGAACATCAGGTTTCTTAATAAAGGATTATTATATTGTTTGATTTATCAACGCTCATCCATAGCGGGGGTCTCTTCCTGACCTATGACCAGTCCAATTATGGTGGAGTCGCTATATTACGGTTTTTCATAGCACTTTGCAATTAAACCTTCTTCAAAACTTCCAACACTTTGTTAGAGTTTTATGATCAACATAGAAACATAAAAGCGTTATAAATGGTGTTTTCTTCGAAGAACACAATGGTTACACAGAATCCTTTTGGCTTTATTATTCAACTCTCTGCAATCCTTGTCTTTCATGTGGATACTAAATACTTTCTGTTTATTTGCTAACACGAGACAGTGTAATTAGGGACTGCAATAATAATCCTCGATACGATTTCTACGTTTTTCTCGGCAACAGGATTTATGATCGCTTTTGGGAAGTGGCACCGGGATCACGAAGCATTGAGCATGTCCTCCAATATGATTTGGGTTCTAAAGAGTTTCTTCTTAGCAGATATAACTTCAGTTTTTGTCCAATAATATATGGTGAAGGACAAGAGAGGAAGACACTCGACTCAAGCAGGAGTTTCGAATAAAGAATAACAAACAAGTACCTCGGCTAATTGACGTGAACAATACAATACAAATTATTACGATGGAAGAACAATACAGTACAATACAATACAATACAATACAATACAACACAATACAATACAATACAATACAATACAATACAACACAATACAAACGACATCAGTGTAAAGAAAACAACGTATACAAACATATAAAATGGAAGAAATTGCAGCATAAAATAATCAAGAAATGATGCTCATAGCACTTAGGAAAAAAGTATTGGTCAATTACTACAGAATATGAGTTGTTTTTTTAAAAAAAAAACCTATTTTAAAGCAAAACAACATCCAAAATTCTATTGAATTTAAAATTCTGCGTGAAAGTATCTACAATTGTAAAGCATACGATTGATCACATCATTCCATAGTTATAGAAAATGTTTTATAGAAAAAAATTGTGAGACACTTTTAATCACCTACACTGCATGACAGCATGAATATTCCTTAAGCACATGCTAATTTGTGCATGCAGCGCATGACACGTTGTCAAACTAACATCTAAATCATTAAATCTATATCTCATTTTACTTGTTTTTGTCAAGGATCACTAGACAAGCTGTTAAATTCTAATATCACAATTTTGTTGCATGCTCTAATATCGGCAAATATCACGTTTGTTCAACGACAACAAGTCTCCCACTTCTGATGGTACCGTTCTTCTAATTTAAATAGTTAAGGCTTAAAACTATAAAATATTCCTTAATTTTTGTAACATCAAGTTTCTTTGAAACCACCAAAAATAAGGAAGAAAACATACTTAGAACAGTCAGATTATACAATTAAATATGTAACTTAACACAGGTCTTACAGTCTTAGATCTCAGGTCTGAGGTCAGATTTTCGTGCAGTTTCAAAACTCAGAAGAAATATATTATGCATATGGTCAAATAGATTAATTTGAAATTTCTCTGTATATAACGAAGAATAAAATTTCGTTTTTCTTAATAGCATGCAACACATAGTGCACAGTGTATATGTATATATATATATATATATATATATATATATATATATATATATATATATATATATATATATATATATATATATAAGGTTTTATTCATTGTGAATAAACTAGACTGCTAAATGCTATATATAACTGTGTCTTATTTTATTTTAAGAAAAGAGAACGAATTAGAGAAAATCGCAAGTGTTAATGAGAATATCTTGAAAACGCCAGGTATAGAATAGGTCTTTATTAAACACAAACGAAACTCTCACAAGAGCTTGCCTGCATGCAACTCAAATTATGCTTCTGCCCTGCCCGTTATTATAAACAGTATAGATATTGAAGCATTTTTGGCGTACCGATTGCATTGTCGCGCCGCGTTTTCTATAGCAGATTGAACTACGGCCCTGGATATTTTATTAAAAGCAATGCAATCATGTGCCGGACGTAGTATGAACATATATAAAAAGTGTATCTGGTACGCTCCAGGCTTATATGGTGATGACTAATTTTTTTTTTATTTAAACAGAATCCGTGAAGAAAGTTGGTAATAAGCGAAGCTTTACGCCTGAAAGTGGCGAGTCTGATATTGACGCAGTTTCTGATGCCGAAACCATTTCTTCGGAAGACGAGGTTAAGAGACAAAAAGTGAAACCACGCACGCAAATTCTAGCAGACGATGATGACCTGTCCTAGCTAGTGAACAAAAAAAAGTTGACCGTCTTTCAGCTCATTTAAAAAAGGAGGTAGGTAGATGAATACAACAATAAATACAAAATGGAATGACTTTGATTTAAATATATACTTCATTTTTACCGATTTACTATAGAAATTGAGAGACGATGAAAAGATAAACAAACGGCTAGAGAGGCTAGAAAAAGACGTTCAACAAATTTTTAAAGATATTGATGACGTTAAAACAGCGATCGAGAAAAATATAATGAAAGCTGCCACTCTGACACAGGTATAAATGCAATTTTTCTTACGCAGGATAGATCTGCATTAATGCATGCAATTAATCAATTATTATGCCAATATTGATTATTATGTAAAGGTAGAGATTATTTCATGCTTGTCCAGTAAAATGTGTACTTCTAAGTTTTTCAATAACTGCAATTTATTAGGACGACAGGGTGGCGATGGAGTCTACGTCAGTCTCTGCCGAAAGAACAGTGGCAAAAATGGAAACCGAAGACAATGCCATAGTAAGTTTTACCTTATTATATATCATGCATTGTGCCAAAGACATACATATTATAGTGACAAATAAATTATTGTGAGCACAAACTTCCGATATTCATGTTGATCATTCTCTATAAAGTTATTTGAAACCAAACTAGGACAGAAAGTAAATCATTCCAAAAATGCTCTATTATGCTTATAGCCATGTATCATAATCATATTTTAATGTTCTTTTCTTCTAGTGGCACAACGATATAAATTTAATGAACGTTAAAGCACCACCAAAAGAGCCGGCGAAGTGTGCAATAAAATTGCTAAGCCACATTTTTACAGAAACTGAGCGGCAGGAAAGAATCCTGTTCAAGTCCAGCAAGGAACCGTTGGATGCTGTACGAGTAACTAAATTGTTTGGTAAGACGATTTGTTATTCTAATCAACGCATGTCCAATAAACTTACCCAATTGCATGGGAAGACCTTCGAGATAGGGTAAAATGTAAATATTGCATACTATGCTTTATGAGCCAATTTTTATTTATTTTTTAGATGTTCTCAATATCAAGTATGGTGAGGATAGGGTGAAGAAGTCCTACCAGGTGATTGTGGATGCCTGTAATCAAAAGCGTAGATATACGAAGGAAAATGATTAAAAAAGAAAAAAAAGAGGAAATATGTAGGCAGTTGCGATATATCGATATTTTCGATAAATATCGATATATCAAAAATATCGATATTCGATATTCGATTTTTCGTATACCGAAAATATCGAAAGTTGTAACTAAACAACTAAATCTCCGATTATTCGGCCATTATTGTTTTGAAAGAAACTGTGATCACTGAAGATCATCAAGCAGCGGCATTGAACGCTTGAAAACAATAGTTTTGTGATGACTCATAGAGATGGAATTCGCGATAATTTGAATAATAATGTTAATGACGCGTATCGACGCGGGTTTAAAAACAAGGTATCAAAATAACACGGCTCATTCAAACTCGTTATTCTGTTGCAAAGGGAAGTAATAATGTCTATTCAAAGAAGTCCTGTTTGGAATTACTTTAAGAAAAGTAATGAAAATGATGTCCCAACAAGTCAGCTGTGTAAGAAGAAGGTGAAAACGAAGGCCGGAAACACAACGAATCTAATGTCGCATTTAAAAACAAACCATCTCATGGTGTATACGACTCTGAATATAGCGAGGGAACGAACCGCGCCAGCGACCGAATCCTTTCCTTCAACTGCTGCACAGAAATACCAGACATCCTCTTCTCAACCTAGCATCATCGAAGCAATGGAAAAAAGAGTGCCTCTTCAGCCAGGCCAAAAACGGACAGAAGAGATCACTGACGCGATAGCTTATTACCTAGCCAAAGATAGTGTCCCACTCAACGCAGTTACTCGTCCCGGATTCCATCAGCTGCTCAACGTTTTAGAGCCGCGTTACCAAATTCCATCGAAGTCAACTTTTTCGAGGCAACGTATAGCTAAACTCTACGACGCTACGCGAGAAAATGTGCTTAATTCCCTGATATCGATATATCGATTTTTTTCTATATCGCAACTGCCTAGAAATATGTAGTGGTGTAACCACTGATGATAAGATATTAACATAAAACAATACCATATTATTATTACTACTATTACTCAATGTTATTAAAGTACACGGCATGTTGTTAATAAAGTTATTTTTACGACAACAGAGTATTATATCTGTTTTTTCCCTAATCAAATCTGGATCTAAACATTTTGCAAGATATTGCCGGGGTTTTGCATGATCTTGCCAAGGTTTTCCAAGATCTTGCGAAGATTTTACAGAATCTTGCAAAGGTTTTGCAGGATCTTGCCAAGGTTTTCCAAGATCTTGCGAAGATTTTACAGGATCTTGCAAAGATTTTGCAGGATCTTGCCATGGTTTTCCAAGATTGTGGAAAGATCATGGCAAGATTGTGACAAGATCATGGCAAGATCGTGGCAAGATCATGGCAAGATTACAGCCATGATCTTGCAGGATCCTGCAAGATCATGGCAAGATCCTGCAAGATCATGGCAAAATCTTTGCAGGATCTTGCATGATTTTGATAAGATCTTGGCAAGATCTTACGATAAGATCTTGCAAAGATCTTGCGGGGATCTTACCAAGATTGTCAACCTGGGGTATATTTAAACGTTCAGTGTCTTCTTATAAACTTCAGTACGATGAACTGTTTGGTGATGGAGATAGCAAGAGCTTTCGTGCAGTTGAAAATATTTACATGGAAGAATATGATGTTGTGGTCAAGAAAAAAAGGAATGTGTCGGCCATGTTAAAAAACGGTATAGCGTTGAGAAAACTGAAAAAAAAAAGGAAAGGGTTACATGGAAAGGGAAAATTGACAGACAGTATGATTGAAAAGATGCAGAATTATTATAGAATTGCCATCAGAAGAAACACTGGAAATCCTGAAGCCATGAAGAGGAATGTCCTTGCAACACTATTCCATTGTGCCTCAAATGATGAGCATCCTTGTCCTCGAGGCAAAGATAGTATAAGGCACTGAAAACCTCAACCTAGAAGCATGGCAAAGGTTTGCCACGCGGTGGCAAATGTTTATGACGCTGTTTATGCCACCCTAAGCAATGAAACGTTGCTGAAAAAGTGCCTGGATGGAAAGACGCAGAATCAAAATGAATCGTTTAAAGGCATGATCTGGCGACGAGTACCAAACACAGTGTTTGTGGGTTCTGATGTTTTCAAGATGGGAGTATATGATGCTGTTGCACATTTCAATATAGGTAACAAGGCCACTACAAAGGTCCTTGAAGCAAGGGGCTTGAATCCAGGAGCCCAACGTGAATCTGGTGTTATCCGAGCAGATCAGCTGCGAGTGCGCAAGGCCAGTAACAAAGCGGAAACGAAGAATAAAAAAAGAAGAAAGGTCCTCAGAGGCCAAAGAAAAAAGACTCATTTACTCGTTAATACTAAATCTGTGATTTGAACCTAAAAATACCATATGTAAGTTATATTCACCACAGGGACAACCCATTATTGAACTCCGCACCCCCATATTTTCACTCATCTGTAAAGAAGCGTAAAATTTATACACTCTTTGCCTTCAGCTTAGGTTCACATCATTTTTAGGTTCACATCATATATAGGTCTCTTCTGCATAAATGATGTTTGTAAGATCATGGGTAGTTTACTTTGGCTCCTATCATTTTTGGTACAAATGCCATATTTTGCTCTATAAGGGGTCCTATTTTGGTAACTGCGGCAACAACAAATGTATAAGTTAGTGATTTTGAGTCAGCCACCCACATTCTGTAATATTTGAGTAAAAAAGCAGCAAAAATTATTAAATTTAAAAAAAGTTTTCAATGTATAAGACCACCTTATCAAATGACTTAAATCGTTTTATTACTTATTAATTATAATTGTGCCTTCTGTAATCAACTTGTTTTATATTCTTACTAAAACACAATTGAAAGGGTGCGAATGCGATTAATGATTAATCGCAAGAGAAACATTCTGAATAACAAACAAATAAACCCCTTGTAAATTAACATACGCACATACTGTACATTTCAAAATGGTTGGAACCAATGGTTGTTCCAATCACATTGCCTGACAATACAACTGTTCACATGAACCAATTGCAAATAATTACCTTTAGTTTAGTGATATTAAAACTAAAAGCAATGACATTGTAGCCTCTGTAGACTGCATGCATATATTGTCTGATACAAAGACAATATGTGCATGCAGTCTGCCACAGCTTTAGAAACATAATCAGCATGACTTTGCCTTTGGGCAAGTGCCTATCATCAGAAGTCATGGACTAGTTGTATATGAAGCCTGAAGGCAGTTAATTTCTAACAATACACAGTGACATAATTGATTAATCAGTAACTACAACTTCACTGTGCAAAATGCAGTATACATTGCAACTAGCCCATAGACTTTAAATGCACAACAAATCAATTAGCTACATACTTATGCCCAAAGATACTGTAAGATGGTGCATTGAACAAGAAACAAAAATTGAATTACTTAACCATGTTTCCAGATTCATCCACACAAATATCTCAGCATTTTGTATTCACTCAATGATCTGTTTTACCTGAAAAAAGAAATCCCAAAATTTTTATTGTAGGATTCTAATAATTTCTCAGGATTCAAATAAACTCTCCCATCAAATGATATGAACTGCAAACATCATAAAAATAGTCTCAAGCATTTGTTAAATCTTAACTTAAGGCTGGACCTGGCTCAGTGATCGTCTGAATAATTTGTCAGGGTTTTTTTCCAGCTAACTGATAAACCAATATTTAAAAATTGGTCAACCAATAAACTGCCCAAGCCTAATACTCTTTGCTTGGGAAAGACGCTAAGGTTCTACTTTAGTAATATTATAAATTCTATATTTTGTTCACTTTAATGGACTCTATTAGTATATTTTTAACTCCTGACAAAGGCACACAGACTTTCAGCTTTCAGCTATAAACTTGTAGTTTAAAGAACCTAAAAGCTTAATTTATGTTCATTTTAATATTTTTCTTAAAATTAAATTATAATAACCAAAGCAGATTATGGTAATAATTTCTGTAATGTAGCATTGTTGACCCTGTGTAGAAATCCCAGTATAGAACCCTGATTACCACACGGAAACTTTTCCAGCATAGAGTAATACTAGTCTAGGGGTACAGAATCCACATAATATGAAACGCATAATCCGTGAGAGGGTACTAATTCCACCCGGAATTACACCTGGAATCCAGGAGAACATAGCGGAATGTAAAGTTGTCCAATTTAATGTCTTTGACCTTGGACGTTTAATGGTCATGGTACTTGTATGCATGCACAAAATTTGAACAGGTAAAGACTGGTAATTACTGATTGGCTAAGACAAAAAGTTTGTATTTCAATGAAAAATGTCATCAATTAGCTGTCATTTTGGAAACTATTTTTTTAAAAAAATGTTTTGTAAACACAATGTCAAATGAGGAACCAACAATATAAACACAGGGAAAAGAGTGAAAATTCAATACTAGTGGTGAAAAGGAAGAACTCCTAGTTTATAATCCTTGAAGTGGTAGGTGACTGTCTATTTTGTTTATTTCACTATAAGAATGCACTTTATTTTCATTGAGTTTACATTTGAGAATGAGCTTGGTATGTCGTTTTGCGATGACCTAACCGACTATTTAAGGCTTTACATCATTGTTCTTCAAAGTGTAGTTCGTAGTTTTGATATAAGAAATATCACTTTAAAGCTTTTATAGAGTAGACTGCAATCTCTGCATGAATTCAATAATTGAAAAACAACATTCTATGTGCTGTTTTGATGTTTCAAATTGAACGTATTGAAGGTTTAGTTTTATATAGTGAAGTATTAACTCTCACTTAAATTTTGAAAGTCTAGGCCATAAACTGCATGCAACATAGCTAATGCAGGCAGCAGGAAAATGGTGATTTCACTTTACCTTTTATATGATTGTGTTTGTTTCCAAAAAAAATTTAAAACATCAGCTGAGCTATCCATTGGCTTTATATTTATAAAGTCATTTTAATAATATAAGCTTTGAGGGTTAAATATTTTGCTCCCTTTGAAATGGCAAGGGGCTACTGCATGCATGTATTTCTAGTTATATATTACAAGTTCTTTAAAAAGGGTTTCAATTCCCATGTTATGCACACTTGGATATACTTGGTGCCAATTTTAAAGGCAAGAATCTCATCACTCAGCAACATGAAAGCAACAATTTTCTTGATATTCTTTCAATAGTTTCAAGACAAGATTGAAAAAATGCAGAGCTGACGTTTGACATTTCTTTTGCTTTTCCTTCCGTAAGACCACACTATTAAGCTGATGGATTTCCCCTGTACGTAGCAACCGCAGTATCACATCCTTATATTTGACATGTGCAGTTGGTGCAGACATGACAATCGACACAGATTTTCATTTTGTATACTGACTATACTCTTAAGTAATTCTTTGTAAATAATGTGTAAATAATAAAGCATAAATAATACTTACTGTGTAATTTGGGTTATTTTATTATACTTTTGACCACATAGCGAATATTTTGTTCATGCTACGACATAGTCTAGATCGACTTTTTTTCGACTATCGCCAACATCGCCAACAAACGCCAACAGCAACTCTACGACGAACATCAAAACCTCTACCCTTAAAATGTTTCTTCCAAAAAAACTTCATCGTCGTGTAAAACAATTCCTGATCTCTTTATATTCAAAAAGATTTCAGGTTTAACAAATCGGGTAATTTCAGTTATCTCAAAATAAAATATGATGAACCAGTGATATGAACACCACTGTGAAGTTAGCCGCGGATTCGGCCTCAGATTCGGCCTCAGATTGGGCCTCAGATTGGGCCTCACATTCAACTGTGTTCAATCATTCAAAAGTAGAATTTGGTCATTTAATAATAACAGGTTTTTTAGCCATTTTTTCGTTTAAACTTTATAAATACGAAGATGTATAGCTTATTTATGCATTGCTAGACTGTAATTAGAACAAAGCAGTCGATTTTATACAGATTTACAGAGTAAATTGGTTATTATTTTTGGGCACTGTGTGAGAAGTTGTTGACCCGCATAGATATGGCATAAACTAAAATGTTTTATTGCAATTCCTGTGTATACGTCTATATTTTACAGAATAATACGGCCTTACAAATGGCGTGCATCGTTGGGCTGCACAGTCACAACATACTCGGGATTATTTGCTTCCTTTCTCAAATTAAAAATGTCCTTATGATATAAATACAAAAGACGTAACTAGTATATGATCCTCTCACCGACGCTATCAATGTTACAATTTGCCAAAGTCATTTGCTACAACAAGAATTAGCGTAGATGTGCATACAAATCAAACGTACTATTGCCATATGACAAACAATGGTCCAACGAGGTTAGGATTACAAGTTCAACTTGGCGCAACTTTCACACGCATATATAGATCGTTTCAAACGTTATTTAGAACAGTATTTTCCCATCTATCCAAAAGTACACATCAGTTGAAGACGCAGACGTTACACGCTGAATGTTTCAGGGCAACAGCAACGACTCATTGCAAAAACATCTTACAATATTACATGGTGTTGACATATATACCCACGTTATCATCCTAATTGTGCAATTTAAATTTATGCATTTCATACAAAATGCATGCCTATTCCATCCACTGCATTGAAGTTAAAACTTCTGTTTATATGAAGGTATGATTTCATTGTTCTACAAAATAATACAATGTGCTGTGCCGTGTTTTGATGCAGTTTGTAGCGCAGACGATGGAACCTGCGCTTAGGCATTAAGGGATTACTCAGAAGACAGAAGGTTGACGTGCTATTAAAGTAAAGCAATTAAAACAGTGATGACATGTAAAATAGACGCACTTAAGCGAACAAAATGCGAAAGAAAGATGATCTCATTATGCCTGCTTAATTAAAAGACACATTTATTCAAGAGGATTAGACACATTAGAGATTAGACAATTATAATATTAGTTATGGTATCAAACTGAATATATAGCCAAAGATGCTCAAAATTTAACTGAAAGGTTTAATGAAGCAAAAAATCTACGTAAAAGATATATAAGATGCCATTATGCTAATCAAGAACAAGTTACAATCATAGAGGATGGTTTCTTATTAACTGTCCATACAAATGTTCTCAAATTTTAGTATTCAGTACATTACTGTATGATCTTTCTCATGACACCAACGTTTTTGCGGTAAAAAGAAAAAAAACGGGCGTTTTTGCGATACATTCCACTTCGATTTATGACGTATTATTGCGTAACAACCAGATGACAGAAAAACTCAATTATTGTAATTCTGAAACATAAGTTGTAAAATGAAATATAATTTCCGATGGATAAATGAATGTCAAGACAGAATGAAGCAAAAAATCTATGTAAGAGATATATAAGGGGCTATTATACGAAAATCAAGATCAGGTTACAATTGAGAAAAGTACTTAATATTTAGAGGATGGTTTCTTATTAACTGTCCATACAAATGTTCTCAAATTTTAGCATTCAGTACATTACTGTACGATCTTTCTAATGACACCTACGTTTTTGCGGTAAAAAGAAAAAAAACGAGCGTTTTTGCGATACATTCGGCTTCCATTTCTGACGTATTATTGCGTAATAATAAGAGCGCAGAAAAACTAAACTATTGTAATTCTGAAACATAAGTTGTAAAATGAAATATAATTTCCGATGGATAAATGAATTTCAAGACAGAATGAAGCGAAAAAATCCATGTAAGACATATATAAGACGGTATTATACAAATCAAGATCAGGTTACAATTGAGAAAAGTATTTAATATTTAGAGGATGATTTCTTATTAACTGTGCATACAAATGTTCTCAAATTTTAGCATTCAGTACATTACTGTACGATCTTTCTAATGACACCTACGTTTTTGCGGTAAAAAGAAAAAAAACGAGCGTTTTTGCGATATATTCGGCTTCCATTTTTGACGTATTATTGCGTAATAATAAGAGCGCAAAAAAACTCAATAATTGTAATTCTGAAACATTCGCAATAATACGTAAAAAATGGAAGTCGAATGTATCGCAAAAACGCCCGTTTTTTTCTTGTTACCGCAAAAACGTTGGTGTCATTAGAGAGATCGTACAGTAATGTACTGAATACTAAAATTTGAGAACATTTGTATGCACAGTTAATAAGAAATCATCCTCTAAATATTAAGTACTTTCCTCAATTGTAACCTGATCTTGATTCGAATAATATCACCTTATATATGTCTTACATGGATTTTTTCGCTTCATTCTGTCTTGAAATTCATTTATCCATGGGAAATTATATTTCATTTTACAACTTATGTTTCAGAATTACAATAATTGAGTTTTTCTGTCATCTGGTTATTACGCAATAATACGTCATAAATCGAAGTGGAATGTATCGCAAAAACGCCCGTTTTTTTTCTTTTTACCGCAAAAACGTTGGTGTCATTAGAAAGATCGTACAGTAATGTACTGAATACTAAAATTTGAGAACATTTGTATGGACAGTTAATAAGAAACCATCCTCTAAATATTAAGTACTTTTCTCAATTGTAACCTGATGTTGATTTTCGTATAATAGCGCCTTATATATGTCTTACATGGATTTTTTCGCTTCATTCTGTCTTGACATTCATTTACCCATTGGAAAGTATATTTCATTTTACAACTTATGTTTCAGAATTACAATAGTTTAGTTTTTCTGCGCTCTTATTATTACGCAATAATACGTCAAAAATGGAAGTCGAATGTATCGCAAAAACGCCCGTTTTTTTCTTGTTACCGCAAAAACGTTGGTGTCATTAGAGAGATCGTACAGTAATGTACTGAATACTAAAATTTGAGAACATTTGTATGGACAGTTAATAAGAAACCATCCTCTAAATATTAAGTACTTTTCTCAATTGTAACCTGATCTTGATTCGTATAATATCACCTTATATATGTCTTACATGGATTTTTTCGCTTCATTCTGTCTTGAAATTCATTTATCCATCGGAAATTATATTTCATTTTACAACTTATGTTTCAGAATTACAATAGGTTAGTTTTTCTGCGCTCTTATTATTACGCAATAATACGTCAAAAATGGAAGCCGAATATATCGCAAAAACGCTCGTTTTTTTTCTTTTTACCGCAAAAACGTAGGTGTCATTAGAAAGATCGTACAGTAATGTACTGAATGCTAAAATTTGAGAACATTTGTATGCACAGTTAATAAGAAATCATGCTCTAAATATTAAGTACTTTTCTCAATTGTAACCTGATCTTGATTCGTATAATACCGTCTTATATATGTCTTACATGGATTTTTTCGCTTCATTCTGTCTTGACATTCATTTACCCATTGGAAAGTATATTTAATATTACAACTTATGTTTCAGAATTACAATAGTTTAGTTTTTCTGCGCTCTTATTATTACGCAATAATACGTCGAAAATGGAAGCCGAATGTATCGCAAAAACGCCCGTTTTTTTCTTGTTACCGCAAAAACGTTGGTGTCATTAGAGAGATCGTACAGTAATGTACTGAATACTAAAATTTGAGAACATTTGTATGGACAGTTAATAAGAAACCATCCTCTAAATATTAAGTACTTTTCTCAATTGTAACCTGATCTTGATTTTCGTATAATAGCCCCTTATATATCTCTTACATAGATTTTTTGCTTCATTCTGTCTTGACATTCATTTATCCATCGGAAATTATATTTCATTTTACAACTTATGTTTCAGAATTACAATAATTGAGTTTTTCTGTCATCTGGTTGTTACGCAATAATACGTCATAAATCGAAGTGGAATGTATCGCAAAAACGCCCGTTTTTTTTCTTTTTACCGCAAAAACGTTGGTGTCATGAGAAAGATCATACAGTAATGTACTGAATACTAAAATTTGAGAACATTTGTATGGACAGTTAATAAGAAACCATCCTCTATGATTGTAACTTGTTCTTGATTAGCATAATGGCATCTTATATATCTTTTACGTAGATTTTTTGCTTCATTAAACCTTTCAGTTAAATTTTGAGCATCTTTGGCTATATATTCAGTTTGATACCATAACTAATATTATAATTGTCTAATCTCTAATGTGTCTAATCCTCTTGAATAAATGTGTCTTTTAATTAAGCAGGCATAATGAGATCATCTTTCTTTCGCATTTTGTTCGCTTAAAGGACATTGGCAACGAAAATTTTTATTTGCCAAATCTGTTGAAATCATCTAGAAAATACTTAATTTAATGTTTTTGTGTGTCTATCGTATTTGGTTCTTGAGAAAATTTCCAAAAATGTTCATCGGTGGTCCGCCATTTTGAAAATCGAGCCTTATGCTAATTTATGCTAGCATACATTTGTGACGTCATTTGATGGGTTCGGGAAATATGATTATATAAACTATTGTTGTATTCTCATATGGCAACTTGAAAAACTTGGTAAAATAGAGTATAGAGGGGGAACAGAATCAAATACCTATGCAAAATTAATGCATCAACATTGCGGGGACATGTTTTTCAAAATATTTGGAAGAGAACATTGAATATGAACTATATACACACATATTTACACGCGTAGTGCACGTCGATACACAACAGGACGTTACGGTGGCAACACAACACAACTAATAACCAATCTCCCAAAGTTTAGAATTCTACTTATATTGAGATTTATACTAAAGCTAAGGCGCGCATATTTTCCCCTGCTAACAATTTTACTATATTTTAGCATAAACAAGACGCCTTTTCTGGCGTTAACTCCGGCGTGCCGCGCACGTGCTAGTCTTCAATACAAAGGCTCTGAACATAAACAATACTATGGAATGCCATAGCTGTCTTACGTGGTATATATTCATCATATGCGGTGCTTTTGTCTCTATATGCTGTCCTTTTGACATTATATGCGGTGCATTTTTCTTTATATGCTGTCCTTTTGACATTATACGCGGTGCGTTTCTCTTTATATGCCGTGCAATTGACATTATACGCGGTGCATTTCTCTTTATATGCCGTGCAATTGACATTATATGCGGTGCATTTTATACAGTTTATATTCATTTAGATGCCTTGCAAACCTAAATGTTGTTCGATCGCGAAATTCAGAAGCTCATTGTACTTTAAAAAGTATAGAAGTTTAATTGTTCAAAAATGTAAATAAACCGCATGATACGTTCACTTTGTCTTACACTTTGGAATTCGTGCTTTATATATTAAATCTTCAATCCTGTGCAAATTAACTGCGACGTGTCAACGCAACCATAAGTGATCATATCTTGTTAAATAGCAGCGATAATATTAAAATAGGACCAGAATCTACATGTATTTAATATATTCTTTCCCCAATTAAATCGAAACTTAATCGAACAGCATCAAACGCACGGTTTATTTGTTCCTTTTAGAGGAATTGCCGTATCATGTGAGAGAAATCAAATGAACATGTCATACGCGACACGACAAAATATTATTTGAGTGACCACACGACGAAGCGCGAGTTTGCGAAATGTTCGTATTCGTCGTACTCTAGTGCTTTTTCATAGCGGCAATAACATTCTACAGCCCTTGTTAATAATGCGCAATGTCCACATTTACACCAAGTAAGTTTTTCAAGGCGCCCGGCATTCGCTATTTCGAACTCGCGATCGAAATCTTCGTCAGAGGAAGATGAATCACTACCGTTTTCGGCATCGCTATCGTTAGATATATATCACAAGATTTTCCCTGCGCCTCTGGCTCATATTGGTAGGGCAACACTTCCTCTAACTGCATGGTTTTCGTTAATATGTTCCATGACAATAATAAAAAAACTACAACTCCCTTTTTAAAGCAAAAAATCTCGATAAACACAGTAAACACGCTAGTAAAATATATTGATGTGTTTAGGGAACCCATCAAATGACGTCACTTCCGACAAATATAATTTTTTCAAAAATTGATCCAATATGGCGGACAAGGTCCAAATTTTAGCTGAATTGTGGTGAAAATAACTCATAAACGAAACATTTTTGGAACAAATTAACACCATATCCATAATTAGACAGTTGAACACTTTAAAAATAGCGAATAAAAATTTTCGTTGCCAATGTCCTTTAAGTGCGTCTATTTTACATGTCATCACTGTTTTAATTGCTTTACTTTAATAGCACGTCAACCTTCTGTCTTCTGAGTAATCCCTTAATGCCTAAGCGCAGGTTCCATCGTCTGCGCTACAAACTGCATCAAAACACGGCACAGCACATTGTATTATTTTGTAGAACAATGAAATCATACCTTCATATAAACAGAAGTTTTAACTTCAATGCAGTGGATGGAATAGGCATGCATTTTGTATGAAATGCATAAATTTAAATTGCACAATTAGGATGATAACGTGGGTATATATGTCAACACCATGTAATATTGTAAGATGTTTTTGCAATGAGTCGTTGCTGTTGCCCTGAAACATTCAGCGTGTAACGTCTGCGTCTTCAACTGATGTGTACTTTTGGATAGATGGGAAAATACTGTTCTAAATAACGTTTGAAACGATCTATATATGCGTGTGAAAGTTGCGCCAAGTTTAACTTGTAATCCTAACCTCGTTGGACCATTGTTTGTCATATGGCAATAGTACGTTTGATTTGTATGCACATCTACGCTAATCTTGTATTGTAGCAAATGACTTTGGCAAATTGTAACATTGATAGCGTCGGTGAGAGGATCATATACTAGTTACGTCTTTTGTATTTATCATAAGGACATTTTTAATTTGAGAAAGGAAGCAAATAATCCCGAGTATGTTGTGACTGTGCAGCCCAACGATGCACGCCATTTGTAAGGCCGTATTATTCTGTAAAATATAGACGTATACACAGGAATTGCAATAAAACATTTTAGTTTATGCCATATCTATGCGGGTCAACAACTTCTCACACAGTGCCCAAAAATAATAACCAATTTACTCTGTAAATCTGTATAAAATCGACTGCTTTGTTCTAATTACAGTCTAGCAATGCATAAATAAGCTATACATCTTCGTATTTATAAAGTTTAAACGAAAAAATGGCTAAAAAACCTGTTATTATTAAATGACCAAATTCTACTTTTGAATGATTGAACACAGTTGAATGTGAGGCCCAATCTGAGGCCCAATCTGAGGCCGAATCTGAGGCCGAATCCGCGGCTAACTTCACAGTGGTGATATGAACCACTACAAATTTCTACCATGTGTGACCATGTGACCGCGGCTTCTGGCTGGCCTTCTCCACTCAGCTTTTTCAACAGGTGAAGGCCATCTGTTGAAAAGGCCAGGTTGCCAAACCGCAGCAGCAGTCACATGGTTCAGTAACTTGATAGTTCACATTGACCACATTGACATTTCATTTCACCTTGACCAAAAGTCAATAGACTACGTTAAAGATTGAACAAAATATTCGCTATTTGGTCAAAAGTATATAATAAAAGAAAGCAATTTACACAGTAAGTATTATTTATACTTTATACTGAGTATACACATTATTTGCTAAGTACTATTTAAGAGAATACGCATGAAAGACTTAAAAATCTGTGTCGATTGTCATGTCTGCAGACTGCAGTCCACCACGTGTTAAATATGTAAGAAGCGATACAGCTGTTGCTACGCATCGATTCTATTCAAACACAGGGGAAATCCATCTGTTCAATATTTGCCTTATTTTATAAAGAACCAAGTGCCAATATGAACTATACCCAAAGCTTTCTAAGGAAACATTATTAAGGCATGGTGTTTATGATGTTTGCAGCTCAAAAGGTTGTCTCAATAGACTCTCTTTAAAATCCTGGAATTTATTCTAGGTTGCTTATTAATACATATACAAATTCTGTAAATATTGCCTGATGGGGGAGATACTTTGAATCCGAAGAAATTATTAGAATCTCACAATAAAAATGCTGGAATTTTTTTAGGTAAAACAGATCTTAAAGTGAACACAAAATGTTGAATGATGTCTGACAACAAATCTGATGCCATGGTTAAGTAATTTTTTTGTTGTTTAATTCTACCACCTATTTCACGGTACCTAGCCTTAGGCTTTTAAAGTTTTTGGACTAGTTATATGTATATGTAACCGTAACTGCATTTTGTGCAGTTACATCATAGTTACCTCCAAAATCTCCGATTCTTACTAATCAATTCTGTCACTGTGTAATTATTCGAAGACTTAGTTAACCACATTCATAAACAACTAGTCCATGAATACAATACAACTAGTCCTTGAATACTATTGCATATTAACACTGTAGCAGACTGCATACATATATTGTGTATGTATAGCGTGAGGCTACAACAGTGTAATTGCTTTTGATTTTCAGTGTCACTAAACTAAAAGTAATTACACTTGGTTCATGTGAACTGTTGTGTTACCAGACAATATCATTGGAACCATTGGTTCCAACCATTTTGAAATAGGTAAATGTGCTTGTGGAAATTCACCTGAGGCTAGACGTTAGCTGTGTTGTTAGTTGCTCCAGTTACACACTCAAGACAATAATACGCTGTCCTTCACCGAAGGTTTCCTTTATTTGATCCACATGCATGATATATATTTCTTCTGAGTTTTGGACCTGAAGATCTGACCTGAGACCTAAGATCTAAAACTGGGCATTCGGTTGCATTTAAAATTGTATAATCTGAATGGCCTGAGTATGTTCTTTTTTCTTATTTTTCGTGTTCAAAAAACTTTCTTACATACATTAAAGAACATTCTATCATTTTAAGCCTTAATTGCTTATAGAAGTACGGTACCATCAGAAGTGAGAGGCTTCTTGTCGGTCGACAATTTAAGCGATATTTGACGATATTTAGGCATGCAACAAAATTGTGATATTAGAAGCTAACTGCTTGTTTATTGATCCTTGACAAAACAACTAAATTAGATATAAACAGTTTAATAATTTAGATATCAGTTTTGACAATGTGCCACTGCACAAATCAGTCTTTCAGCCTTCAGAAATATGCAGTGTGATTATGTAAAGATGTCTAACTTTTTTTGGGCGGATATCATTTTCTATAACTATGGAATTATGTGGTCAATAGTATGCATCACAATTGTAGATTCTTTCACGCAGAAATTTTAAAATCTAATTCAATTTTGGAGATTGTTTTACTTTAAAATGTGTTTTTTACTCGGGCTACCAGAGGTAGCCGAGTCTAGGTTTCGCGATTATTTTTTTTTCGTGTCGTTTTTTTTAGTCTTCCGCGCGGACAGTCGCGTATTTACAGTGTATTAATATACCTCAGTTTCAGTGCAGTGTATTACCGGCTACATAGCCCGAGTTACCGCCTACAGGGCGTCTTGTTTTAAGAAAATACTCGTATTTTGTAATATTTGATCAATACCTTTTTACCTAAGAGCCACAAGTAGCATTCTAAAGAATATGTTTTCTTGATTATTTTTCGCTGCAATGGCAAGTTATTGTATTATATATGTCGTGAAGTGGCTGCGTTTTGCGAAAAATAGTCCTAACATAAAAATCCAGACTTCTCCCGTCGTACAAAAAATTCTTATCGCTTCCAGTTTTATCTTTGCCTGAATATTTATTAGGAATTAAAACTTCCTGTGCATAACATTCTTTCATTTTATATGTTTGTATACGTTGTTTTCTTTACCCTTGTGTAATTTGTATTGTATTGTCCTTGTTTTCACGTAAATTAAGCAAGATACCTGTTTGTCTTTCGCGAAACTCCTGCTTGATACGAGTCTCGTCCTCTCTCTATTCCTGTACCGAGTAATTGTATTGTTCGACAAGAACTGAAGTTATGTCTGTTCAGAAAAAAATGTTTCCAACGCAACTTGTATTCTAGGAAATTGCTCGATGCTTCATGATCTACAGTGCAACCTTTTATAATATCGTTTGTATATAAAAGCTATCACATCCTGTTGCAGAGAAGAACAAAACGTAGAATTCGTATCGAGGATTATTATTGCAGTCTCAAACACTGTTTTGTGTTAAAAAATATACGGAAAGTATTGAGTATCTACATGGAAGATAAGGATTGGGAAGAGTTTAATAAAGCCAAAAGGATTCTGCGACTATTGTGACCTTTCACGAGGACACTATTTAAAACGTTTGTATGTTTCTCTGTTCCTGAAAATTTAAAAAAGTATTGGAAGCTGTCATTACAAAGTGCTACGAAAAACCTTGATATAGCGACTCCACTATAATTGCACTGATCATAGGACAGGAAGACACCCGCGTTCTCCTGAATGGACGAGTGCATGTTGAAAAAACAAACAATATTAATCCATCAAGAAACCTTAGACTTTTGGTGATATTCAGTCTTAACAAAAGATGTGTCTGCACTGATAGACATAATGGTACTCATCCATGCACCGCGTAAATTAACGTGTACTCTACCTCCCTAAATAATCCCTAGTCAATCAATCATTAGTTGGTGAGCATGATAGAAGAGAGCAATTGCAAGTCTGGTACTCAGAATGCTATCAATGGCCAGTGCTGATTTCAAGTCTTTCACGGGCATATATTCTTTAGTAAATGTCATTCACAGAAGCTCTGGTTTATTCGGGGACACATTTTTTGCAAACCTATATTGTTGAAGACATTCAACCGGTGTCTGTATAAGTCTAAGAGACTTAAAGCTTCCCAACCCATGGAATACCTCTACCCCCAAAAACTATACATCAGCCAATATCAAAATGCTTTTTTAATAAACGTGCAATTGCTATCTTGTTACCAGAACAATCAACAACTATATCATCCATCAATTGTCGATCAACGTGTGAAAAACGTTTTAGATACCAACGTAGAAAAGACGAATTTTAAAGAGTTTTTAGTACTCAGTCACACTTTCCATTGTCTTCGTTTGTGTGTAATTACTTGCAAACATTCATATGGTTCATATACAATAATGAAAGCTTACTGAAAGCTACTTTTAGAGCATTGCCTGGGTTTATAATTTTCGGACATGAGACAGCTCTAACAACCAAGTGTTCCTGTCAAGATGGAAGAAAAGCCTGGATTTGAAAGTATATCATAGATTTCGTATGTGGGGATGAAACAGTATTCTTCCTTACGGACACTGGTTATGGAAGTGTCGGAATGGCAATTGAAAAACGAACGGATTCGCTTAGGACAAATTGTTAAAATTGTCATTTCCCGAAGAATCGAAGCGGAAGAGTTTCAATGTATTTATCACACTTGACACATTTTTTACTTATAAAAAAATCAAGCAATCCCAGAAAGTTCTCCTCTTTCTCTTGGCGCTTGGCCTCATGTCACACTAGAGAACGTTTCCCTCTCTGAATTCTCTCAGTGACCAATTGGGATGTTCTCGTAATTCCAAAACCTTGCGCTCCACTTTGCGCTCCATTATAAGGTTGGTGTGGCGTCTCCACATTTCGTGGTGATTCAAATTGAAGATGAGGTCCCAAGACCAGGTCTATTTATTCGTCCCTCATATTCTCTTTTGTACATCCTTTTTTTGCTTACAAATTACCCTGAATTTTCTATTTCTCTAAATTTGTGTGATTAAACGAAATTAAATTTGAATCGATTATAGATTTAGTTTTAGCTTCACCTGGAGTGAAAGAATCTACATTTGTGAAGTATATTAAGTTTAATAAACAGAGATTACTTCATGGTTGGCGAGTACGTACGATTTTTATGCACGAGTTGTGGAGGATAGCGAAACGAACGAGTGAGCGTAGCGAACGAGTGAGTTTGCGATCCTTCACAACGAGTTCATAATAAAAATCGTACAAACGAGCCAACCATGAAGTAATTTGTTTATTAAATGTGTATAGAGATCAATTTGACAACGACACGCTTTTAAAAAACAAAAACACAGCGAGCAACAAAAATCGAAATTTTATGCCTCAAAACATATTTATTACCGTTCAGTTTCTTTGTAATTTTGTTTAATATAGAAGTTAGATATTCTTTCCGAAAGATTTGAGAATGTGCTGAATGTAAAAATATCTTGAATATGAGAATTATGTTTTGAATTTCACTCCTATATTTCGACGCCATCTTGAAAGAGAATGTCAACAAATTGCCGCCAAAATGACATACGAGAATTTTTCACGTGTGAAGAATATCGTACGTCCAATCAAAAGCCGTGTAAGGCATTTTTCTCTTGTGAAAAACATCGTACGTCCAATCAAATTGCATGAAATTAATTTACACAGTGAAATACGATTTTTCTTTCATAATTCTGCTGTGCATAAATCTCTAAATAAATGAACTTATTCATGCATTTTGTGCATATGGCAACTTTTTTTGCCTAGACTATTTAGCCTCGCCGCCGTTTAATGCATCCCTGAATGCGAACGATTCACACTCGTTAAATTAAGCGTAGCAGGTGGAGTCGTCAAACACTTATGATGGTACCGTACATTAACAACCAACTCTGATATTATGATGTTTTTACAAATAAATTATGCACGTACGAACGACGATAATTTGTGTATACACGGAAATGAAATGTGTCAGTGAATTAGTTTAAAAAAAACAGATACGGCAAGTGCTTTTTTTAAAGTATCAAAGTGTGTGGTATACGTATTACAAAATGCTTCAAGTTTTATGCGGTTTTAGGTGATAATTTCGGTTGATAGAAATTGTATATTTTTTGCTTAGGAAAATGATATTGAATGTAACGAAAAATATTATATATAGCCGACATTTGCATCATTATTATAAAAAAATGTGCTTACTGTTTATTTTGAGGTGTTAATTTGACACCAAAATGGTGCTGAAAAGGTAGATGGAATATAGCACCATTTTTTACATCGGATGTGACGGCAATTACACTCTTTCTAAGAGTTCATTTAACACTACTAGCAGCGTTATATTACAAGGTTTTTAAGTATTGATTTTGCACCTTTTACCTGCGTAATTTGGTGGAAGAGTTGTTCTTTGTAAAATATAGTGGCATGTATTGAAAGAACAACCGGAAGTAAATCTCTCATTTTGCCCTAATGAGATAGAGGAAAAGAAACAGGGATTGAGTGTACTGCATGAAATTTATTAAAATTTGAAGATATTTTAATGTTAGCGTAAAAGTGAGTTAAAAATACATTGAAGCGTTGCATAGTTCGCCTACATATGTTACATATTACTGTGGTTGGTGTAAAAAAGCAGCAACACTCTTCGTGTAACCAACATTGCACCCAATATTTCACTGGCAGTGCATTACTCTGACCAAAATATATCACACATTGGGTATTTTGCGATGCCTTAACAATATATGTGCAAGCATTCTTAGCTTTCGCTATATTCTTGGCAGCAGTCTTAGCTTTCTTGGGTTTTGGCTGTTGCTCGACAAATGTCTCTTTCAGGTCGGGACGGCAGTTCCATTATTTCGGAAAAGCCGACGTGATTGGAGATAGGTGGTTCTTCTGTGGGTGAACTAGCGGCTTCAGTGGGTACAGGTGCATGGCAGTTTTGTTGTTGTTTCTGTGTTTTTCACTGTACATGATTTTCTCACTTGTTCTTGAAATAATGTCGGATCATGGCTTGTGATCTGCTTGCCTGCTTCAGCTGGCGTAGAAGGTAAGGTCTCGTCAGATGTACAACACGGGGGTCCTCCAGAAAATCTGACGAAGGCAAGATTTCTTTGTTAAATACCTGTGCATTGCAATCCTGATACAGCTTTCTCCATGGTGGCAGATTTCAAATTTCACATGTATTTCACATGTGGTCACCCACATGTGTTTCACATGTATTATAATATACATTCCACGCAGTATTAAGTCGATTGTAAAGCAAACAAATCAAGAGGTAAAATATCCAAAATCATATATTTATGTTATACAATATACATCAATACTATAAGTGATAAAAATGTTGGTGTTTGGGGGAACTATTTACATATGCCACACTGGCATGCACTAAATATGTACTGGCTCAAATTAACACCTGCAACTAGAGATTTAATGCTCCCTCATGTTATTTTCTTTTGTTTTCCATCGACACCCTTAGATCTTTGCATTTTTGGGCCATGGTTGACTTTATAACTGCTCCACCAACTTGTGGGAATCTTTTGGTAACAAAATCTAAAGAGAAATAGAGACCTTGGCCTTAATACAAATAAGTTACAAGTAAACTTTTGAAGAAAACTAACATATACTAACCTATAATCAGTTCAACCTTGCAGTAGTCCAATGCGTGACGCCCCTCTTTACTTTTGCCGGTTACAGAGGATTCCGCCAGGACCTTTCTCTCAAACAGAGCCATCATCAAATTAATGGTCATCTTTTTGAAATTGGGTGATTGCATCACTTCACTCATTTGAAATGAGTCCAAGTGATCCTAAAACATATATAAAAGGAAATGAGGTGACAAGTTTAAAATATCAGATGTTGACGTTGCTGTATGATCATGTATGGGTTTCCATTTTCTCAATAATTAACAATAATTCTGCAAACATGAGTTGAATATGCACTGACAGCCAACAAGACACATATAGCTATCAGTGTGATTAGATATTTTATTCTACACACAAACACTGAACTCCTGTTTCTGCCATCTTGACAATTTCTCTACTAGCAGGTTATGAGCTGATATCCATTCAGTAACGAGGCAATCACATTGCAAGAAAGTTTATTTCCATCGCTCGTATATATAATAATAATTAGTGATATACTTACTGATAGTTTTAGTGAAGCTGCTGCAGGTGTCATGGTAGTGACTGTGTCTTCAGATGAACAGCTGGTCAGCTGATGAACAGATCAACAGTAATTCTGCGACCAGGTTGATTTCACAGCCAGGTGGAATATGTTGAATTAAAAGCGCTCTTAAGTGGTTTGAAAAAGCTTCCTGTTACCCATGGAAACTCTGATATATTTGCACTTCTGTGGCACGGTGCATCTGATTGCCGCACCATTGGTGCTGCGGAACTTTTTAATAACATAATCTAGAAAAATATTAACAACTTTTATATATACGGTATTTATAAACAAAGCTTCCTCCTATACTCAGAAAAGCACACACCAACCTATAATTATTTCAACTTTTGTGCGATTTAGTGTTGGTCGCCCTTACTTGCTCTTCCCAGTCACTGATAATTCAGCCAAAACGGATCTTTCCAAAGAGTACAGTCATCAGGTTTACTGTCATCTCTTTGCAGTTGGGCGACCGCATGATCTCACCCATCTGAACAATAGAATCAATAAAATCCTAAAAGTACATGTATGCACAAAAGTGGGGTTGAAACAATATTATTTCTATTCTGATGGTGCTACCTGAAAACTTACCACTTAACTACTAGTTAAGGAGGATTTTCCCCCACAATATTATTCCTAATCATGAATTATCTAATTTTCAAGAAAGCGGATTTTAACAATCTGACTATAGAACCAAAGCTGATCGAGAATTTTAAGTTTCGAATTAAAATGTTTCTATACAAAGGTGCTGATATATCTACTCTCTTGAGGAAGAGGGAATAAAACTCCGAGAGCTTCCATATGTCCTTTCGCGTTATTCGAAGAGAGGCAACATTGGCATTCTTCTTATCAATGGCTCTCTTTGCTGATATTTTTTTGTTCAACCTACAGCATAGTAAAATAAATCTTTGTAAATGTCTTTACAGCATATGTATATGTATCTTATATTTATTTATTTACCCTATAAACCCTATATAAATGCATTCGAGACACAAACCAGTCTTCTAACCTTTCATACTCAGGTTGATTTGCACTTAACATTAGTTCTGAAGGTTATCCTTGAATGGATTTATATTCCACTAAGCCATTTTATAAGCCACTTTAGCATTAGGTATTAAGAGTTATTTCAACTTATAGCATTGCTCTATAAGATTGTTGTATCAAAATTAGGAATTGAAATTGTATTACCTTATTTCCTTCTTTTTCCCCATGGTCGTAGAGGACTTCTGCGCCAGCCTTTATGTCTTTTACTGCGAATAAGCAGAGTGTAGGATTATTCTCTACACACGCTACTTTCATCTTAGCATTCAAATGCTCGTATCCGCCGTGATTAACTAGCCGTCCCAACGTGGGACCGCTCGTTGGCTCTTCGGTCGCATCGAAGTGTGAAGCAAATCAAGTCTTACATACTTCGCATTGAAGTGTGAAGCAAATCAAGTCTTACATACAGATGCCTTAAAGTCTTTTTTATCCAAATGATGTTTCAAGTGTGCGCCTTGACGCTTGCGAGTCGTGTTTGATAACATGACACAGTCGCAGATAAAATATGCAATTGATCGTCTAAATTGCCTGACTGAATCATTCAGATTCGTGCAATGTTTGACTTATATTAGGTTACTGTAAGCACAGGCATATGTTTCTACCCCACCACTGACAAGTAAAATCGTTTGGCACTAGACAGAGCAAATACTAAAGTAGGATGATTCACTATCTAAGGCATCTTCCAATAAACGCTTCTCTCCTCTCAACGCAATATTTTCCTTTTGTAACCCTCCGACTCACTGCAGGGCTTCCATAATTTATTTGCATATTGCTCTCCTCACACAGGGATGGGATTGGTGAGCAGAGAGAAACAAAGAACTTTTGAAAAGAATGTATAATTTATGCAATTAATAATGACCCGTTCCCCCATAGTGGAGCACTTTTCTAAGAAAATTTCCTTAGAAATGGAAACCCTGCCCCCAAGATCAGTTTCATCGTAATGTACTGTTACAGTATACGTTGAATCCTTCCATGTATTTAATAATTTCGTAGTCTGTCGACCACCACTTTTCTGTGCTCGCTTGTAAGCTAACTGAAGACTGTTGATATTCTTTTTAAAACGACCAAGCAGATGGTTATTAAGCTTTATACAATGGATGCCAGAGTGATGGAGAATTTTATTGATGACCAATGTCAACCACGACTCATAAGTTTGCGCATGCTGCCGTTTTCCATCGGTTAATAGCGAATAAATCAAATAGCTATAACAATTTATGTAATCAATATGCAATGAATTAATTAATATGAGATCCCGATGTGGATTTTAATACACGCCCAATTCCGGCAACGTAACATCTGAAATTCACCCCAAATACCTTTTGGCACCTTGTTTGAAGCATCGACATAGTATGCCGTTTGTGCGAAATGGAACTTTTTTTCCACTGCTCCCCTCACATAATCGATATCTTCTGAAAAGAAGTCACCATTCATGATTAAGGCGACGTTGTAGTAGGCCGTTGATTCAACATTTAGAGAGTGAATCTTTATGAACGCCGTTTCGAGTTCACCAATGTCCGATTTCTAAAAAAGTGTACAAGATAAAATATTTACACACTCAATATATGATCTGTAGTTATCTTTTAATTATGGCGACGCCAAATACGATGTATAAGTACGTCAAAACTGTATGCAAATTCGTGTGCGTCTTAGTTAAATTGATAAAATACCTTTTTTAACTCCAAAATGGACTCCAAATCCTTTGAGATGTGTAATCCTTCCTTGAGATAATTCTTTCCTTAGGACCACTGCCTTGATGCTTGCCTTCGAAATAACTCATGCTTGATGCTTGCCTTCAGCTTCAAAATAATCTCCTTAGCTCCTTTCTTCACGAGGAAATCAAAGAAAAATGTTTTGCGATCCTTCACAACGAGTTCATAATAAAAATCGTACAAACGAGCCAACCATGAAGTAATTTGTTTAATAAATGTGTATAGAGATCAATTTGACAACGACACGCTTTTAATATACAAAAACACAGTGAGCAACAAAAATCGAAATTTTATGCCTCAAAACATATTTATTACCGTTCAGCTTCTTTGTAATTTTGTTCAAATCCTTTGAGATGTGTAATGACTGTTTTCAAGCTTCCTTCGGAGAGGTTTCCAATAGCATGGGAAGACAGGATTCCAATTTCACTTTCCCTTCCTTCGATGACTTGGGTGTCTTCCCCTTCTCCGCTGATTTGTACACAGGGATGCTGCTGCTCCCTTTCCCACATATTTGCCTTATTAAAGAACTCGCCAACACCTTAGGTGAAATGATGGAATAATTAATCAACGTTGACACAAGTATTACTAATTCTCATTGGACCTTTTAGGGCCTACAGACTCACAGTAATCCAAATAAAGTACTATTACATTGATTCAATGTACTTAATGTACAGTTTGTACACTTTCCGTTGTATACCTGTATATGTTATATATAATTATAAGACAAAGGATTACATATGCCAAACTTACTTCAGGCAAGGGACCTCTTGAAAACTTGACATCGGTAAAAGATGCAAGTTTTGCCTCTGATGTATGATTTGGAAATCGGGCTACGACAGCTTCCCATGAAGTCTTGCCAACGTGTTGGCAAAACGACATTTGTATTTTTTCTTTCTTTTTATTGACACACAAGTTGCTTGAAGCTCTTTTAAACTACACTCTCCTTTTACCAGGCGTTGTAAGACAACTTGGTGTGCTTCCCTTGCAATGGCATTCCAAGCTGTTTTTTAAAGAAAAATACGAAATTATTCATGGCACTGAATTGAGTTTGAGCGAGTTGAGCAGATAGAATTCAAAGCACATACTTGATTTTGGGTGAGCTCTTGCTTTTTTGAGCCTGGACGTTTCTGTTTGTTTTGACCCGATAACTTTCCCTCTTCGAACATCTCCACCGCCTCTTGCCATAGGGTAAAAACACCACGGGACAGCAAAGCTGTTTGCAACGTACTTTCCAATGTATTCACATTCTGCAAAGAAACAAAAAGAAACTAAGAGGGCATGATACTGAAACACTGTTGGTATCGTTGAATAACTTATATTTTTACATTTTATGTAAATACGTCTTTTTGTGGAGATTGTTTATTAAAATAGAGATCACAATCTCTACGCCGTCATTAAAAATATCCCGCTGACAAAACGCACCTTCATTGGCTCAACAAACATTTCCTGGCAATCTTTGCACCATTTTAACGATGACGGGGGAACTTCGTCAACGTCACTGTTCTTTTCTTCCAGACCACCAATAAGCGTAATTTCGCAACCTTTTACGTCGCCAGCTTGCTTAATACCGTCCCCTGGTACTTGACATATGCTAAGCCAAAGTTGGTTACTCACCATCGCACAGGGATTCTCCTTCAGTATGCCACGTGGTCGTCGTCAATTGGGCGATCAAGCCACTTTGCCGGTGGTTCTTTGAACGTTGACCATCTCAATTGAAATATGCCTTTCAAAAATAATAAAAACATGGATTATATGTAGTTACAACAGTCTCGAATCGAAATTAGAAATGGGCGTTTACCTAATCGATGAGCATCCAGCTCACTGTCTTCTGTTCGTGGAACAATCCTTTTTTTACCTGGACTGACTAATTCTTCCGTTTTATTGTCCTCATAATTGAGCTTTCGTTTGCTTAATTTTCCTCGTTTTCCGTGCGCAGTGGAAGGTACGCTTTACTGACACACACTGTAAATCTCGGAGTGTTGGCACAACACCGAAATCGGTGTAAAATCTTGCAGCAATATGAACACTAATATGGTGTTTATTTACGCTATATTTTGGGTTAATTTACACTATTCATGGGTAAAGTTTATGCAGCTATGTGTACACTATGGCGACGTAAATATACACCATTAACGTAAACTAACACCTCTATAGGTTTTCCTACACCTATTTTGCGTAAAAACGCTTGCAGCAATATGAACACCAACTTCGTGTATAAATACACCGCGAGAGTAAACTTACCCCTCCCAAGGTTTTTCTACGCCTATTTAGTGTAAACGTGCTTGCAGCAATATGGACACCGACCTAGTGTATAAATACACCGCGAGGGTAAACTTACCCCTCCAAAGGTTTTTCTACGCCTATTTAGTGTATACGTGCTTGCAGTAATATGGACACCGATCTGGTGTATAAATACACCGCGAGGGTAAACTTACCCTTCCAAAGGGTTTTACGCCTATTTAGTGTAAATATGCTTTCAGTAATATAGACACCGATCTGGTGTATAAGTACACCAAAAGAATAAAAATGCTCTTCTAAACAATGGCCCGGTGCCACGAAATTAATTAATTCTAGTGCAGTGGTAAGGTAAAAACATATTTATTTCTATATGACAGAATATATTACATTATATTATACTGTACATAACAAATTTACAAACCAGCTATATAACATGCACTTATGCCTAATATTTCACTGTTCCAGTTCATTTAAGAATAATAAAACTTTGGTTGGCACTCTTACCCGGTCAAAAATATTTAGAACAGTACGTTGTAAAAAAAGGAACGTGTTAAAACACTGTTTCGGGTACTCTAAATTACAAACATAATACAAAACAAAAGGGACGATACTGCTGAAAAAATGTTATCTGTTTCCAAACAAACTTGTTTTTCCCCTGCAACAAACATTTTGTTCATTATGTGACCATCACTGTCCTCCACAAAGATGATGAATGGGCTGATGGGGCTGGCAGCTTTCTTTAACAATACCTCTGGGTTTTCTGCTGTCTACATTTGAAATAAAAATATTATAAAAAATCATAACAAAGTCTTCATATTAAAACTATTCATGATTGACCACTTAACAGACCACTAGCTTACACTTATCATGACAATACATTTCTCCAAAAGGTGGTGTAATAACATTGATAAGCATTGACAAGGTACTAAAGTATATTATACATACCTGATAAAGGAAATTTTCTGGATGTGAATTACTTTTTTGTTTTCCTTTCCAAAAGGTGTGGCAAGGTACAAAGTGCCACAACAACTTTCTCATCTAGGAACAAAGAAAAAATTACATATTTAATCTTAATTATTGCTCTGACTGTGTTAATAAAGAAGGAGAATAATCACAATAGGGTGTATATATTGAAACCGCACACAGCATAATAATTAACTTTTGATAGTGAAAATATATTCATTTAAATGAGTATGAATGGGATTACCATCTGTCAATCTGTTCTCCTCATCCAGTTCATCCTCATTTTGTACGCAAGCTTGAACCAGTTCTTCAAGTTGAGGGAGTTTCTTCTTGCTGGCAGCTTTCAAAATCTTAGGTGCAAGCTCACGTAAGTTTGTAACAACCAAATCTTTAACACTACTGCCAGACACCAATCTTTCATACTCATCTTGCAACTATAAAAAATCAATATAAGTTATAAGAGTAATTTAAAAGTAACTTATCAATTATATTACCAGTGCCGGATTATATGTTTATGCACAGATATTACTAACTATATAATACTAACCTGATCATGTTCAAATAAAAAAGGGTATTTTGCATCAATTTCATTAAGGGAACACTTCCCAGCATTTATGTACTTTCTTCTGAAGGAGAAAGTCAGTTGCATTTTCTGCTTAACGACTTCCATGTTTGGGTGCTTTTTTCGGTACTCCTTCTGCATCCATTGAACATGGGCTTTGTTAGAATGTAGGTCCTCACCATCAACAGCAGGAGGTTCCCAATTTATTATTCCCCTTCGGCTGCTTCCTGGCACCTTAGCTGTCAAATCCGAGCCTTCAATTGACTTTCTTTTTCTTGCTAGCACAACTGGATCACTCCTTTCATGCCTTAATTCATTTTTAACTTTATCGCCTAACTGACGATACCAGGTTTCCTAAGGAAAAATTATATGGTCTCAGTATTTTTCATTAATACATGGTTTAATTCAGTATTAACATACAAAGCAACAGTGTTTTCCCCTTCACATGTAAATCATCTGGCATCAGATATCAGGCCATGATGGGATTTCAATAAGGCTTGTGAAATAATATTGGTACATGAACTTTTCACAATCATAGTCCAATACATAATAAGCCACAGGAAATGTTAAAAAAGAGCAAACAAATAATTGCAAAAAAATAATGCTAAATCATTAAAATATTACTTACATAGCTGCCACCAACATCTGCCAAGGAAGGATATTTTGATATAATTGCCCTACATACATCACGGCGTTGGTCAGGTGTTGGTGAACTAAAATGTATTAAAATAAATAAAATTAAATAACAAACAATTCAGTTTAATGTGTCCTACATAAGCAAACCTACATACTGTAGCCCCAAAAGTGCTGGTCACTTCACTTTCATGCAACACAGTAAAAAAAAGTATACATACATTGTAAAAAGGCATATCTTGTCATAAATCGCCTGGATAAATTTCACACGAATCAACTTTGGTAAGGCTATATTCTTTGACAAGGCTTCTTGTACAGCTGGGGGAAATCGTTCAGGTAGGCAAAATGGTGTAACCCAGGTTTTTCTTACAGTGGAGCAATCATTCCTAAATAGAATTAATTTTGTGGATAATTCGTTAAGTCTTAACCTATTAAGCATTAGGTGTGTTTACTGGAAGTCACAGATTATTTGCAACTGTGAATTATGCTTTCAAAATTAGGCTAAACTTGCTTTACATGTTTTGAAATTGTTACATCTTAGTGAAGTAACGATCAGTTACATCAATAAGGACACCTGAATGTACTCGATTTATACACATACCTTGGTATTGGCGAAGAACAACGAGGCGAATCTTGATCTTTAGAGTTATTTGGGCATTCTAAATCCCAAGGCAAACGTGACAAGCTACCACTGTTGCCGCTTTCAACAGACTCAGAATCACTCCTAACCATCTTCTTAATAACGCCTAAAAGCTTCATTCTTGGCCCAACTTTGTCGACAAGAGACTCGAGTGCATTCTCAGATAAAAGAGCGAGCGCTTCACCGTCAACATCCTCTTCTAGTTTCACAAATACAAATACAAACGGAAATTTATATTGTGACGAGTGATATGAACGCTAATATAATCAATCGGATCAACAAATAAACTAAATTGAGAATCTAAATAAGTAAAAGTGAACTAGCTCTGTAGGCTATAAACAACGACTAGCTTGGAGTATTTATCTCTATAATAAAACTCACCGATAAATTTATCACTAAACGTTTCAAATCCATTGAGTTTAAGCCATTCCGATACTTCTTCGCACGAATAAGCGATGGATGGGACCTTATCCATTATCGGAATTTCAAAAATTTTGTGATGCCGATATAAATAACAATGTTTCAACTTTCAACTGTCAAAAGTCAACACGTGTTGTATATAATCACTTATCTGTGTATATAACCCCAGTGTTTGTAAATAGGTTTGCAGTAATCACTATTGGTTTGAATCGCTTATTGGTCGGATTGTCTGCATTGTCTGAAACGTGATTGGTTTAGAATAGTGCGTTACGATTGGTCAAAGAAAATATCAACTTATAATTATCCTCTATTCAGCTGAAGCTCTGGCTTACAATATTTTTTAATTAAAATACTTTATTATCCTAACAATTTGGAACAAAAATGCCCTCGAAAATCGCAAGGTATTTAGGATGCTTTGTGACGTCGAACATATTATATTATACGAACATTATAATTATATACACAGCATAATCTTGTATCCACCGGCCCACTCATCCTCAGTGAGGGTCATGTTTTCGAAAGTGGAAGCACTGTTATTGTGTTTTTCGAACTTTTGGCATAGATGCAAATATTATTTTAATTTTTTATATTATTTTTATACCAGCATGGTTGGATAATGGCGAGTAGTTTTCTTTGTCAAAAACCGGAGTGTTTTCATCTTTCCTTTACTACATTCAATCGTTTTTTAAACCACCTACGCGATAATCACATTCATGAGCCAGGGTTCAAAATAAAATGTCCAGTGCAGTCATGCTTTCGCTCATATTCTGTTCTCTCCTCTCTAACTTCGCATGTTTCCCGTAAACATGGAAAGGAAAAAGTAATAAATGATGACGTTGGTTCAAGAATTCCCGAAAACGATGCACTAAACCGATTGGATAATACAATCGAATGTATACCGAAGACAGGAGAGGCTTTCTCAAAGAGACATTTAGCTTTATTTGCCCTAAAGACGCAAGAATTAAATCAACTAACTGACAGTACAACAAACAAGGTGATAGATAATACAACAGAATTACTCCAACAACACGAGGCCCATGTTAAAGAAAAGATTAGACTGTGTTTGGATAAAAGTGGGATTAAAATCAGTGATATTGATGGATTGGGAGTTGTCATGAACTTGGAACAAACACCCAACATGGAATTCCTGAAATCCACTAAGAATAGGAACAATTATATATCTCAAGAATTTAAGATAGTGGTATGTATATAGTAATGTATTTTTATGTATGGTTGTAAACAATGTCTAACAATGTCTGATTAGTTTATATTAAATGCTGAGTGCATCCTTATCTTACTTATATCTAGAATCCAATTGAGATAGTCCTTGGGGAGAAATATATGTATGATGAGAATACAGCGAATGGTTCATCGAAAGTGAAAGTGCATTCATTCCAGTACATATCATTCATCCAGGTCCTTCAACAGCTGCTAAATCAAATTGATGTTTACTCACAGGTCATTATTCATATAACAACTATAAGTGTCCTGGAAATTTATGATATGACTACCATAATAATATGACTACCATATTATGATATAATATATTTTAATTGATATTTTTTTTAGATTGAAAATTCTCATAGAAGTGTTGATGGGAAAATGAGGGACCTTTGTGATGGTGCTGATTTTGGAGTGGGCAAACATCCACTTTTTTCCTTAAATTATAAGGCTATCCAATTAATTTTATATTATGATGACTTCGAAGTTTCCAATCCACTAGGATCAAAAGCTGTTGTACATAAAATTGGTAGGTTTTTTTATTGTCACAAGATCAACAACTTTGCAATATTGGACTTTGATAGTTCAATTGGATTACTTTTTAAAAAAACACTGATCTGTCAATAAACATTTTCATTTTTATTTACATACTTGCAGGTGCCTTCTATTGGGTGTTAGGAAATTTCCATCCCAAGTATAGATCATGCCTAAAAAATTTGAATCTTTTGATTCTTTGTCCAGTCAAGTGGATTAAGATGTATGGTATGGATAAAGTCCTCAGGCCATTCATGAGTGACCTTGCTATGCTTGAATCAGTAAGTAATGAATTAATACAATACATTTTATTGTGAATATCACCAATTATCAATATATTCAAGATTCCCTATTAAAGAATTTGCCTCAAGCTTGCCAAGAAATATGAGTAATAAATCTAATGCATCTCAAAATGTAATTTTGCTACTTTTTTCAGGAGCATGGCGTACAACTCAATATAGCAAATCAAATTATTCCAATTAAAGGAACATTAAGTGTAGTAGTTGCAGATAACCTTGGTAGCAATTCAATTGGAGGTTTCATGGAGAGTTTCAGTGCAAATCGGCCGTGTAGGTTCTGTCTGGGCACATCGGTGGAATTTCAAGAAAGGGTAATTTATTAATCATATCACAAATTGCAATGCTACTAAAATATTGTGAAACATGGTATACCAGTACACAGTTTTTTGTAGGAAATGCTATTGATATCATGAGAAAACATTCATTTAACCTACTCAGCTTTTTTGCTCTCATGAGATTTTAATGGGTGTTAATCAATGTTTGTTAATGTATGTTGTTCAGATTTGATTATACCAACCCCAGTATAATATCCAACTATTTAAATTTCCAGTTTTCTGAAGAATTATTCACAATGAGATCCCGAGAAAATTATGCTAGGCAGGTGGATTTGGTTTCCACTGATCCAGAATCAGCTTCTGTATATGGTGTGAAAAAGAACTCAGCCCTAAATGCTTCTAAATATTTTCATGTTGTTGATGGACTTCCTTCTGATATCATGCATGATATCTTAGAAGGTGTACTTCCTTTCCAAATTAAAGTGATGTTGAGAAAATTCATCATGGTGGATAAATTTTTCACACTTGATCAGTTCAACCATGCGCTTTCAGCATTCCCATATGGTGTTTGTGACATCAAGAACAAACCAAGCTTGGTAAAGAATGTCAATCTTAGTGATTACCATTTACGCCAATCAGGTATTTAACTATTTATTTAAGAGTTGCCTTAAACCTGAGGATGACTACATCAACCACAGGTCCCAAGTTCCCATAGTTCTTTTAAAAGTTCTTATAGAATCAGTGTTTAGTCAGTGTTTTAACATTATGCTAGCACTAATTGAGTTATATTTCAGCATCACAAATGTGGTGTCTTTCTAGAATCCTGCCATTTTTGGTTCACAAATGGATACCAGAAGGAAATGATGACTGGGAATTGTTCACTGATTTAATGCATATTGTTGATATATTGTTTGCCCCAGTGATTGAGAAAGGTACTACACTCTATCTTCGGCTCATAATCAGCGAGTATCTGGAACAGTTTAAAAGGCTCTATCCTGAAAGGAAACTTATTCCAAAACAGCATTTCATGGTTCATTACCCAAACCAAATTCTAAGGTATGTCTATTGATCTGGTTCTCACAGGTGGTGGCTTCAATGCTGAACACCTCAGTACATTTGATAATTTTAATTATTTATTTTATATATTTTAGATATGGACCCCTTGTGCGCAACTGGTGCATGCGCTTTGAGGCTAAGCATCATTATTTTAAGCTTTTGGCGCAGACTGTAGGTTGCTTCAAGAATATAGCAAAGACATTAGCTACCAGGCACCAACGGCTTCAGTGTTACTGGCTTAGTGACAGTGATGGCTATTTAAGGAGTGATACTGAGGTTGGACCAGGTTAGTGAACAACAAAAGTGCATACTGGATATTAGCTGGAATTTTGTAATGGTTTTTAGGATGTTAAATGTTGTTATAAGTATCCTTTTATTCTACTTCATGTATTTATTAATATTCTGCTTAGGTAAAGTTTTTTATGTGAAGGATCTGGAAGAGAAAGAATGCACCTCACTGTGCCAGTTGGGCAACAATTTGGATCAGAATTCAACTGTGACACTGTAAGTTTGTTCTTATATATGGTAAAAATTATTTAAAACTGGACTGAAAAGTGAAAACTATATTCACATTCCAGGTTGAATTGGGTGAAAGTCAATGGATACAAGTATAAAAAGAATATGATCATAGTCTATCAGCAATTAATTTTTCCTGTGTTTCTTTTATACATAATGTTTTTTTATGCCAAACATGGATGTTATGTTTTCTTGCAAGAAAGTAAATACAGTTGCTTTTAGCAGGCACATTCATTGCTATGAGGTTGAAGTTTTGGAAGAATTTGTGCCCTTATTATTTTCTGGGATGCTAGATCATCATCCTCTAGATCTTTATACCATCGTTGTAAATAGAGAATCAAAACACTTTGTAAGAATGAAGTACGACCTATCTGATGCTGAACAATAGTATACATGTGTTAAAGAAATTATTAAACATAATAAAGAAATTCAGTAAATAAATGAATTGTCTGACTCATGATACTGTGCCTGCCTGGAAACATTTAACGAAAAAACTGCATGTGCATGCTTGCTTAGGAACATTTGACGAAAACACGTTTTCGTACCTGGTATACAAATTGTTGTGACCCAGGGTCTATTGGTCTCTTAGTATGTAGTCAATTCCCATTCTTTTGTATCTATACAACCATATATACTCTTTTATTTTGCAACAAATCAAGCATTTTCCGTCGCGGTCTTAATTTATAAGGCATTGAATTTTGTACACAATTTAGATGTAAGTTTACGCTCTTTCAAGTGCAATTTTGAAAACTCATATCGGGTAAATATACACCGTAGACGGTAAATTTACAACGCTCTCGGTGTTTAATAACCTTGTTTTTACTTACACCAGATCACGGTACATTCACGTTTTTTTGGTGTATTAATACAAAAACCAAAGTGTAGATATACACTTATCGAGTGTAAGCATATCTTACACTAAATAGGTGTATACTAACGCAACCGTTCAGTGTAATATAACCTGAGCAGTAGGTAAATGTATGCCATTTTTAGGTAAAAAAACACCAAATTTGGTGTAACCTAGGTTTGTTTGTTTTTACACCGAGAAAGTGTTACAGAAACGCTAGCATAGTGTAGAGTTACGCTTTTTAAGTGTATTGCTACACTCCAATGGTGTTTGACTTGGCAAAACACCTAATCGGTGTTATCCTACACCAGTTTCGTGTTGGCGTAACACTGCGAAATTTACAGTGCACATATATTATGGAGTTGAAGGATGCTGATACTGTTGCTTGAATATAGATATTACAATAAGTCTTGATAATTAATTAATATTATATTAAACCCTGTAAAGTATTTCGTGTTTGTATATTATAAATTTTCTGCACAGTGTGCTATTTTTTAATATAAATTATAAATGTTGTACCCACAGCTCGATTGTTGCTTCCAGGTTATAATGTGCATCAGTGAAAAACAACATTATTAAGTAGGCTGTCGAAAAGGACCATTCGGGATAGTCAACAAATAAGCAATTGTGCATGTTCACATTATTAAGAACTACTGTAATGCATATACATAAATGAGTGCCTGTTTACATTTTGAACAGCTACTGGCAAGTCGTGGAATAATACACAAAAGTCAGACTACTTTATTCGAGGCTGCATGTTTAGTTAATTATTACCAAATTATAGCCATTGTTTAGTAAAGTGATGTTGGGATAATTTGTCAATTTCTTGTTTATGGCTACAGATTTTCACCATGAGCCGACAGTTGAATCTGTATCAACACTATAGATACCAGAATCCACGGTGTCTTCTTTAAGAGCACTTGCTTCACCTTCGACTACACTTGTAGCATTTGTCGAAGCCTTTTGGGATCGCTCGACTGTCAGAGCAGTACGGGTAGTGAATGCCCTATTTCTGTCGAAAACCTTAGTTTTCACAGATAACTGTTTCAGACGCTTCGTAGCTTCGAACGAACAAGCACTTTCCCACTCCTATGTAAACACCGCCATATTTGCGTTACAAGCATTCGTGGTTAGTGCTCAGGCCTCTCTCGCAAATACTAAGGACAGATGGCTTAGATGATCATCTAAGGTTGCTAATACCACATTTCTCAATTGAGAAACCTCTGTAGTAATACTAGTTGAGAATTTGTGACACGGGTGGTTAATGACGCGTGTGCATGGACGCAGGTTTAAAAACAGGGTATCAAAATAACACGGCTCACTCAAACTCATTAACTGGAACACAGATTAGACAAGAGGCTAAACTGCTCATACAATCTCCAAACTGAATCGAGCCCCTCTACTGTGAGTGATATACGGTGGGACACAAAATTGAGAATTTAGTGCACGAGGCACTTCATATACATCAAATTTAGTGAAAATTGGTGAGAATGCTACATTAGCAATTAATTTTTGATTAGTATTTTTTTTTGGAAAAATCAGTAATTCAGGGGGGAGAATTTTTTGTCCAATGTACAATCAACAATTTTGTCCAACATTTTTGTCAATGTGCATATCAGGAATGAAATTGTCAAAAACCATTGAACAAATATATAGAAGAATTCATTTATAAAGTGAAACTTTTTACTAGCAATTATAACCTATGTATTTATTTAATTATTTCCCATGAAAATTTAAAAAGCAAGTGCTCTTCGTTACACATAAATACACATTACACTTGAACATTGTTTTCTTTTTACAATTATCCATTTTGCACCTCTGTGCATTGGCCAGTGGTCATACTTATCGTATCGTACAGCCTCTTGGATGCTTGATGCCTTCATCCTTTTCTTTGCACATTGGCTTATCATGTGCAGTGCAATTCGCTGGTACCACTTCCGAGATCTATATTTGGTAAATTCTATATATGTAACGACAACTGATTTCTCTTTATTCACATTTTGTGCTGAAGAACCTCTGCCATTTTTCTTCAAGTTGCTTTCACTAGGTACAGGACACTTTCTTGACCTATTGGCATTCAATTTTGTCAAAGCCCAAAAACCTTTAGTAGCTAAATATTCCATTAGCTCTGGACATGAAAAGAAGTTGTCAAAGAAATGTTTGTGCTTATCTTTTTCAAGCTTCTCAATCAAGCGCAAGACAACAAATCCACTCTCGCCACACTTTTCTGGTGCATCCCATCCATCCGGATGACCAGTTTTCTCTTTCTCTCCATCCACTTCGAAAGAATAGACATAACCAGAGACACTGACAAGGGCCCATAGCGTATAGCCCCACTTCTTTGGTTTTTTTGGTAGGTAACATTTCAGACTACTCGCTCCTTTGAATGGGACTACTTGCTCATCAACAGCAAAATAAGTTTCTGGAATGACAACTTCCAAAAACTTTTTTCTGAGGTAATCAACAAGTGGCTGGATTTTATAGCATTTGTTGTAACCTTGATTGCGAGCATAGATCAAATTGTTGTCATTATAATGAAGTACCTGCATGATCTTTCCAAATCGATTTACTGACATCGTGTTTGTAACAAACAAGTTAAAAAACTCTATGGGTGAGCTATTTTTATATTCAAAGGCTATCTTCTAAATCAGGAATAAGCTTTGAAATTTGGAATTTGCCAAGTTTGTTTTCCCGTCAACTGCCATTGGTATGCCTCTTCACAACTACATGATGGTGCTTGTTCTGAATCTTCTTTCTCGTCACTGTGACTGTCACCTTCTGTGTTAAGTAAACATAGAAAATATATATTGAATTTCTAACTTAGCTAGGAGATGGCAATAACATTCTACTATATATTTGTTACACCAGAAGAGTCCGTGATATCTTCCTCAGACTCAATATCAGAGGGCGCATTTTCATCACTTCCCTCTTATGAAGCTTCACTAATATTGTTGTACGACTTTTATTACAGTCACTTTCTTCACTGTTATGATCAGCTGAATCTAAAACAAAATCACAATCAAAGTTGCTAACATCAATGACTGGATTGTTGAATGTTCCTGTTTCTATCTTGATTTCGCTGAGCATTCTCGTTATTTCCTCTTGATTTTCTAGCACTTTTTTCTGGCAGTCACATGGCAAAATTGGACTTATTTCTCTAGATAATGCTGTCTGTGTTGCAATATCTTTCAGGGTTGTATTATTTGTGTTGGCAACAGGCTGTACTGTTTGTGTGTCAACATCAATCGGTTCCATTTTGTCACGAAGTTCCAGTGGATTTTGAACCCGAATCTGCTCTTCACTGGAAAGGAAGTCCAATGAGCCTGGTTTTCTTTTATTTTCTTCATTTGGCGTTTCAACTTGTTTTTGAATTTAAAAAAAAATTATATACATGAATGACGAATTTGTCATTTAATGTCCAAAAATGTATAAACCAAAAGTGAACTTAACTATGCTATATACAGATAAAATTATTTTACCCATATTGCTGTTGTCCTTGACCTTGTACGCCCATTAGCATTGTCCGGTATTTTCTTCCTGCATTATGTTCTTCTTTCTTTAATTTAACGAAAAGAAAGACTGAGTCATTATCATGTGAGAATGAAGAAAAGTAATAAATACTACCGTACTTCAAATTCTATTCTTGGACTGACTCCACGTACCATCAAATGACACTGCAATATCAACTATTTCTCTGTCATCCTTTTGTAGAAATGTTCTTACACGATGACCGGCATCGTTCAACTTTTCTTCCATGACTTTTTTTGTTGTTAAATTTACAGAACAATTGTGTTGTTGGTAGGCACGATCAGTTACAGGAGGTGGCATATTTAAAAATTCACAAATAGTTGCGAGAGCCTCTCTGCCTAAGCCCAGCTCACTCATGGCAAAATTTGTTCTCCGATTGACATCAAATAAACTTCCCTTTCCTTCGACTGGCCTTGATGTAACCATCTCAACCTTCTGTTTACATTCTGTGCACTTAAGATAAAAGCAACTACTCAATCCAGCACGTTTTGAAGCATCTTCAGAATTTGTTATTGTACCATTCTTACACTTGTGCATGCTCTCAATGGTTTTTCTAATGTTTTCAACGTAAACAATACGATACCCTTGTTCTTGCTCTTGTAAACTTTGTCTTGTAGTTACCCCTTCATCCTTAGGAGTTTGAGGTAGTTCTAGGTTAGCCTGCTCTAGTTTTCTTTCTGGTGTTGATTTTACAATCGATATATGTTCGTTATCCACAGCCTGATCAGGAATATTTGGGTTTTCAAGACATGTAGATTCAGATTGAGACCCACAATTGCCTTTCAAAACATCGCCATCTTTGCGCATATCAGCTGCTGATTTCCCTTTGAAACGGAATTTTTTCTTTGGTTTGTTTTTCACACGAAACTTTTTCTCCTTCTTTGGAACCTTTTGATATTATTACAAACCAAAAATACAACGAAATATCGCGGAAAAATAACAATTTAGAAGAAATATACATCGTGCTATTTGAAAGTTGAAATATATGTAATTAATGTAAATGACTACAATGAGCAAATTATGCTGTGCACACATGTCCCCTCTGTGCCCATCTTATCCATAATGCACACAGAAACCATAGGTAGCCCTGCATAAAGGTTTGACTTCGAAATGGTACAGTAAAACGGCTTTTTTTGAGCATTTTTGAAACGCGTTTCCATGGTTAACCTATTGTAAACATTACAAAATGCTGAAAATTTCAGGCAATTTGGTTGGAAATAACTGTAGATATCTTTCCTCCACTGCGAAAAAAGCATCATTTTAGAAAAACAAGCTTAAAGTTCACGGAGTGGGGAAAGTAGCAATCCTTACAGTCTCAGTGATTCTAGAAAGTTAATATAAGTAGAAAGCATCTTCATATGCAATTTCCCATGGAGCTAAAAGCCTCCTGCTTCATAGGTGACACGCTCAGCCTCCCGGAGAGCTTCTTCGCGGGTAAGTTGTCTCTGTTTCATTGCTTGGCGTCGCCTCTTTTCTTTCTCAGTGACTTTTTTGCTTTTTTCATTCTGTTTTTGTCTTTTTTTGTTGAAGCTTTTCTGGTAAATTTTCTTCCTGGGATTGATAATCTTTCCGTTATTCTCATCCTTGAGGCTGCCCCACTGTGGAAATGGCAGACCGCAGAAGCTACGGTACAGCGAAAAACCTTAGCTCCACGGTGCTTGTGCTTAGGACGCCGTCCCCACACCATGGAATTGATACTTTCGTTTTGGTTCTGGGTAGCACCACGCACACAGCGTTCAAGTAGGTTGCTATCGCTTAGGGTGATAAAAGTTTTTCGCAACACATCCTGAAATACTTCTGGGAGACAATCTTCTTGTTTATAAGTATCTGTATCAGTTGCAGCATCGTGTTGCCACTCACACCAGGACGGCTCCCCCTTTGGACAATACCGGTGTTGTTTTCTTAGGTCTTCACAATGAATGGAATGATGCAGAATAGCAATTATATTATTTTTTTTCATGGTGTTAACAGCAAATGTAACCTCTTGCACTGTGGGATTAGGTTTTTTGATGGTATTTTGCCTTATCGCAAGGCCATAATACCTTTGAATGCGTTTAATCCTGCTCTCTGACAAGCGACCCTTTCACCGATAATTTTTCCGTCTGCAAGCTTCCCTTTGGTGACACCCTTCAGACTCACCAATACCCATGCGCATGACCAACACAGTCTAGTTTTTCAACTTTACAATCATCATAGGTATCTTCCACGGCATTATGGGCTTTGCTATCACCATCTGAAACCAAACATCTGTATCGCAGGTTGTGATACTGTATTGCGATCTTGCGAATATAAGATCTTGCGAAACCTTTCCATGATCCTGAAAAATCGTCGCAAGATCTTGCAAAAACTTTCCACGATCTTGGAACATTTTGGCAAGATCTTGCAAAAGCTTTCCATGATATCTTCTCTCGTTGAACACACCAGGCTGAAAAGCTACAAATCATCATAATTCACACAAATTATCTTTATTTTTTTCCTTCAGCCTGCATGTTTTTTAGACATAAAATATTAAAATTAATAAATATTAAATTTACAATGCTATTTATTTAACTGTCCAAGACAACGGCGCTTTTCATTCCACTTGATTCACCCTGTTGTGATTTTTTCATTTTTCTCCGTGTATCGCGGCACTTCTGATTGCAGGAGTCCACAATCATCTGGTGCGATTTTTTCACTCTCTCCTCTTCGTACTTGAGAACGTCTGCACGTTCTACCTCTTTCTTTTGTTAAAAGTTCTCCTGCCTTTGTAAAAATATTTTTTACAGTTTCAAGAGGCAAAAACCCCAAATGTGCCTCTTCGGGTTTCACAGATAGAGAAAAAGCTTTTTCAGTCATTTCCTGAATCTCTTCATTTGTCACAAATTTGTCGTGGCATCGTTTTTCGTATGCTTTGCGCTGTGTGGTTGACATTGAAAACCATTTATTTAGTGTGATTTGAAAGTTCAAGTACTCCGAATCTAATCTGTGCGGGCCCCTAATAACGCCCTCATATCTTCCCTTTGGCGTTTAAGAGGCTGTGCCCTCTTCATCGTGAAATTGGCCATTTCGCTTTTCTTGAAGTTGACTGCTCGTTTGATCATAGCATTTGCCGATTCCGGAGTTTTTGTGTAAAATGGTTGTGGTGGATTTTCCAGACCAGCATTCGTGCGTGCATTGGCTAGCATATTTTCCATTATCATGTGTGCCTAGTTAAAACAAAGATACAAAAGTTAACTGAAGAATGTTTAATATTTTAAATACTCTTCTCCTAATTACGTGCTTATTGCAATAAGGTGCTTCAGATATTGTTGCAGCATACCAGAGGACTTGTTTATTTTATATTTAAACTTTAACAATACAGCGATTTTCTTTTACCCATTTTAAAAAAATAAAACAATACAATAACAATAACCATGCACATGCAAAATTATATTTTCGGGGGAAAAAGCGCAAGCTGTTCACGTGCATAATTAAATTTCTGTTCACGTGCGCTAATTAATAGGATGATTAAAACATCAGCACACTCCCGGCGTTGATAACTACTAAAACATGATACACAACTAACGTAATGCAACAATGATCTAACTGAAATAACAACATCTAAATCAACTCATGTCCTTTCTTAAAGGTTCATCAATTACTGCTGCATGTAATGCTGTAATTGGATTCATCTCGAACTTCAAGGGGAATTAGATGTTGCACAAATCTACGACGTTTGGTTGGTTTATTTCCTTCTGAATTGAGCACTTGTATTCTTGCAGCTCGAATTTCAAAAACTGGGTCCTATAAACTTCGTAGCCGTAGTCGTTGTCAAGCGCTTAGTTGTTAAGATGGCTGCAACTACGAGTACGAATACTGCATTCGTGATTTTTTTGTGCTGGTAGTCGTATTTTTAGTTGGATCCATTTTAACAACATCGACATGTACTTCAATAGAACGCTTTTAGAAGCAGCTGCATTTTTATTTACGCGAAAGTATATACCAGCACAAGAATTTCTTGTCATACACGAAGCAACCAAGCGAACCCCGCCGGAATTTCCGTACAGGCAATATAACAACATCAATGTCCAGTTGCAGCAAATGAATGACGACGAGTGCCTAGCCGAGTTCAGAGTTAACAAGTCAGAATTGGACACCTTAGCCGAAGCATTGATGATTCCCGAACAATCTCGCTGCCCTAATGGCACGGTGGCTTCTGGAATTGAAGGTTTATGCATCCTATTGCGACGTTCTGCATACCAATGTAGATTTGGTGATATTGTACATCGGTTTAGAAGATCAGTACCAGAGTTAAGTCTAATAACGTCTGAGGTTGTTGATTTTATTTACCAAACACACGGATATTTGTTGAGAACATTGAATCAGCCGTGGCTTGCACCTCAGTGTCTGGAAGAATTCGCAGATGCTATTCATCAACACGGAGCAAAGAAGGTTTTTTTGAAAAAATTTTTTTCTTTCTTCTTTGAATGAATTAAAGACAATTAAAGACAATTTTTGGAAATCCTTTAAAATTTCAACAGTTACTGAAGGACTGTAATAACAGAACATCCCAAAATGTTCCTAATGTAAATGTCCCCTTTCCCCAAATGTTTTTGAGTTTTAACTAGGTAGAACCGTAGAAGACCCTCAGTGGCTTGCAAAGTTGAAGTCTGGCTAGATCTCTAATCTTCTATAATAACCTCATCACTGTCGTACTCATCGTCGGACATATCCTTGAGCAGCACATCTGACATCTGAAGGGTGTTTGTCTTGATGTAGTCTAGTTTCCGAATTTTTTAAGCACCAAGACGATTTCTTAATTTGGATTGGATGAATCCGAAGGTGGAAAAATTCCGCTCTGAGGCAGCACTTGATGCTGCCATGGAAAAAACACGCACTGCCAGGTTTTGCAGTAATGGCCAATCTGTGCTGTTTGCTAATCACCACTGGAGTACTGACTTGGATTTGCCAATCATTATAAAGCGGAATGTTTTCTGTTGTCTTTCACTTAGCGCTTCAATCCGAAAGGCAGTATATTCTTATACAACCATTTTGCAGCATTCCATCACCCAGGTATCTTGGATCTAGAAGATAGGCCACACCATGAGCGTCTCCATACATAAAATCAAACCGGTCACGCACCAGCTTTACCAAGTAAGCCTTCTTGTCAGAATCACCATTCTTTAGGCTGCGCATCTGCTTCTCTAGCGCAACAAACGCCTTGTACACATCTGAGCTTGGGACCGCATCGTTTTGGAAGATCTTTATGTACATATCGATTGGTGCCAGTATCGTTAAGAATTCATCAAGCTTGACAACAAAATCATGTGATCACTGCTTTAATTGCCACACGCTTTTCCCTTTGTTTGGCATTTCCCTTGGTAACGAAGTCCCACTCAGATACTAAACCATTAAGAATATTATCAGCCTTTCGCAACGATGTCAAGCAGCCATTCAATGTGCCCCAACGTGTTGGTACAGGCTGGACCAAACCACTCAACTTAGCTGCAGCCAGTGCTTTCTTTAGCTTTGCCTTAGGGACGTGATGATTATGAAAAAAGGAAACAACATCTTTACAGTCGAGGGTAAACTGAAGCAGGTCTTTAAATGGGTAGCCAGCTGGATACTCCGCAGGACCACCATCAGGGGCATCCTTCTTTTTGGCTGCAAAGACATCTTTCACTAGAAGGTGTAGCCCATAGGACACACAACAATGGAAAAAGAGGGTTGGGTATTTCTTTTCCAATCACTCCATGCCTTTTTGTTTGTTGCTGTGTTGTCTGTAACTGCACCAACTACATTGTCTCCGAGACTATCTACCACCCGACTTAGATCTGTGAAAAGCCATTCGGCATCGTGACTTTGCTCTTCTGTGTGTACTGCTTCCAACAATAGTGATTTTGTTGGACACACGGCCACATAGTTGACAACAGGATCATTCGATATATTCGACCATGCATCACTTGTAATGCAGACAAAGAGATCATCAGCGGAAAGCTGCACTTTATTGACCTCCTCCTTTACCCTCTGGTAACATTCATCAAGCAGGCCCCCACGACTATCATCTGCTACCTGCTTGAGTGTGGGCAATTTAGCACCTGGACGTGCCAATTGGATTGCCCGAAAAAGAAATGGATCTTCAACTCTCTGGAAACTTGACCCTGTGCAGTAAAAATACATTGCCATTTCATGATTGAACCGCTTTTGTTCTGAGGCACTGAACAGGGGTATGGCAAATGATCTTACTGATGATTGTGACTTAATGCGGTTAACAGACGAAGTGCTTTTCGAGGATGTTGACCCGGTTGACTTCTTTGTAGTGCCCCTTTTCTCAATCCACCAGTCTGGGTGGTCGTTGACAGCCCTGTCCAAAAATACTTTTTTGAACTTGGGGCATTTCAGAAGGTTGGCTTTGACAGATGCAGTTTTGTGGTGATGGCGGACAGATGCCTTGCAGTGTTTGCATACAGCATTGTCAGGGCCTTTGACGGAATAACAAGTGGGGTCATCAAATGCATAACTTCATATTGGTGGATGTACTGGTGGGCCACGTTTGGGCTTGCTAATAGTAACCTCCTCAACCTGCATATTTTCAATTGGTCTATTGTTGTCAATCATTCCAATGACATTGTCGTCATTTATTTCTACAACTGTTGTACTTGTGAGCTCAGGTTCACTGTCAGTCATGATGGCATCCAAGGCTGCAAGTGGCAACAAACATATTGTGTACCAGTTTGTTAAACTTCATTTACTTTAGTGGTATAAGTATTAAATATGCATATACGTACCCCCTCCCAAAAGGAGGGCTGAAAGATAATGCATTCTTTTCTTACCCCCCCCCCCCCCACAATTGGACGGATTGTTGAAAATGGATTGTTTTAATTTCTTACCCAATTTGTTAACACTTAGCACTAAAAGTCTAATACTCTATTTGTAAAAATTTATATTAAAAATAAAAAATAAGAAACAAAATAAAAATATCTCAAATAGATCAAAGTTACAAGTGAAATAACAGAAAAAATAACAGTCGAAAAGGAAATATTTATTCATGAGCTAAATATTCAATAGTGCTAAATGCAAATATGAATTAATAATTACTATTAATTATTATTAATTACTATGAATACTAATTTTTACCTTGTTGTGCCGCCATCTTGAGAATTTAACTAGTCACCAGGCTCTGTCATGAGTCAATTTAATCATCATTTAGTGAATGCACAAGTGAACCACAGAGAATTAAAGTACGTTTTTATTTTATATTTTAATGTGATTTTGGATAAACAATATTTAAAAGAATTAAAGAAGATTAAAGACAATTTTTAGTTTTAACTCAAATTTTCTTTAATCATTAAAGAAGTTTTTGTTTTGCAGTATGATAAATAATAATTAGGTAAACAAACATCGCGATTATTGCACAGGATTCTTCCCTGATGCAAATTCCGCTCTATATATATGTATTATTGAGTATAACAGCTTTGTGTATATACCTTGCAAAACTATATATTTTATATAAATATTAGGGTTACAGGCTCAGGAAGAGCTTCTTCAATCAGCTTTGATGTAACCACTGTGGCACTAGTTTAAATTAATATGGGGGTGGATTAATCCCCTTTAATTAAGTTCTCTATGTTACCACTGGACATTTTGTTTATGTAGAAGGGAAAAGGCATGATGTAGCCATGCTAAGGATGTCTGGCTTGTTGCAGTCACTTGAGGAACACTACAACACAGAAACAGGTGAACCATTATGCATATATGGTGATCCTGCATACCCTCTTTGGAGACACCTTCAGTCACCGTACCGACATGGCAATTTGAGGAGCAGCAATTTAATAGGTCTAAAATGAGGAGCAGGAATTTAATAGGTCTAAAATGAGGAGCAGGCATTTAATAGGTCTACGAGTTCTGTTCGGGTTGCTGTCGAATGGGTTTTTGGGGATATTACATCTTACTTTGCATTCTTGAATTTCAAACATAATCTGAAGATTGGTTTAAGTCATGTTGGTAAGATTTATGCAGCGTGTGCCCTGCTGAGAAATGCCCTTACATGTTTACATGGTTCCACGACTACATATTTTTTTGGTGTTGCCCCACCGACTCTTGAGGAATATTTTCAAACAAACAATTTTGATGTGGAATAATTACAATTAATTAACATTTGTACATTTGAAAAAGATTTAAATAATTTTTAAAACAATATGTAAATAATATAATACAACAAAAATATTCACGCCCTTGTCAATCATTGCTTTTATACCTATAGGGTGTGAAGCAAAAATATCTGATTTAAGAGCTTATTATTTTGATTTGTGGCAATTAGGAAAGCCCAAAATTTCCCAACCCATTAATTCCTTTTTAAAAAGTGCAAAACCTCAAATTTGTGTTCAGGATATGAATAATTTTGTTATCAAGTGTGTAAAAATTGGTATGAAATAATAATTTGTTACTCATAAATTAATATTTATACTGTACATATTATTAAAATATAAATATTCTGGTTGTAATATAAAAGTTGTTGCCATGCAAATTGTTAAACGACCCCTTTTTCTATATGGTTTTATCCGCGGGATCGTCGGGGCCGTAGGAGGGACAGCTCAGATATTACCAGTACAACTTCTTTCTTTTATATATATTTATTTTGTTGTCGTGCCCCAGACCAAGTCATCAACCTTCTTTTTACAATAGTGCAACCCGTGATATTTTTTGTTCATTGTGCATATTACGTGTATCATGTTTCCTATATTACATATCTCCCTCCTTTAGGTGAAAAACCTCCTGGTTTTCGTGGTAAACTAAATGAATATAACGATTGTTTTTCTCTTAAAATTAATCATTGGAGTCAGTTTGTTCCCACGGGTGTGACGTAGATTTCTTCTTAAGTCCAGGTAGTCGTACTCATGTGTCACATCAGTCACTGTTCTGTTCATTGGTTGATCTCTCAGGCAGCTGCATGTCTTTCGGGATGACGTCATCGTCTCTTGCGAAGGCCTTTTTCGCTCACCAAATGTCTTTTGTGGCAAGGACAGGCAACTACCGGTATCGCATAAAAATGACACCGAAAGATCACAAACTTTTCCCGATACAAAAGGGCAATTATTACGTATCTCAAAAGGGACGGCGATAGAGCATGCAACAGGGAATTCAGGAACAGGCTTGTCAGTATAATTGTCACTTCTGTTAGAAACGGGAAATACTAGTCCTTCCAGATCCGGATTAAAAATAATGTCCCGATCTTGTATTTCATTTCCTTTGTCTTCATATGGGGATAAGTCTACTAGGTCATCGCAAACTGGTACATCTATGGTACGATGCTCAGAAAAAAATGATTGTCTAACATCAATATCAACATGCTGTGGTACATTTACATACTGTGACTCGGTCACTTTCGAATTTTCTGCATTACCTTTCGTCAATGTATCACACTCTAGTATCGATTGGCTAGCTTGAAGATTTTCCTTGCATAAAACACTATCAGTTTCGTCTGCGTATAAACTAAAATCAATATCCCCAAGATCAGGGTGTATGGTTCCTATATTTTTCTTATGTACTGTGGGGCTTGGGGTTTCGGCATGTTTATTTTCTTCTATTCCCAAATTAACTAAAGTTGCAACCGGAATATCATTAGTTTCACGAGAAAAGTTATTATCATCATGGTGATCCGTTACGAGACATTTAATTTCATTAATCTTTTCTAAATACTTCGCCTCCCTATCGTCCCGGTATAGAGAAGCCGCAATTAGTTTTCCGCCTGCTGGCGAAATGGGTTACCGGCTCTTTGTTGGGCGGCGAATGGTGGTGCATCAGGGCGTAAATTTACACTGGGCGGCTGCCTAGGGGAAAATCGGCGTGGCATGGAAGGGAATTGTTCCTCCGCACTTCTACAGTTGCGCGCAATGTGGCCCACCTTGTTGCATTTATTACATATGGGTATCCCATCTGTAGTGCGACGGTTGCGTGACGAAGGTACGCCTGTATTTGATGGCCTATTTGTGTGTGCTGAAAACCGTGTTTGACGCCGTACTTCATCCTGAACTAGTTTGGCTATGTCATTTGCATTATATAGCGGACCTACGTCTGATGCGTGTTGCCTGTGTTGTTGCTGGTAATGATTCATGTTGCCTATGTTGTTGATATTATCCTGTCGACCAGGAGTGGTTTGCCTTGGGTACATGCTATATGCGGCCACATCAGGTGTTGTCTTATTTTGCTGGGCAATGGCTAGGGCTTTTAGGCTTTTTGCAACTGACTGGAGTTGTACTTCCAGTTTTTGGTTTCGGATGCAATGCTGATCCTACTTGCAGGGAATTTTGCGAAATTAAGGTTGCCAGTTGGGCTTGTTGCTGCTGCTGTAATTTGACAAGGTCGGTGTGGTGTCGAATGCCTAAGTCGTTTGTTTCAGTTAGTGTTCGTTGGTTAGCCTCAGTTGACCTTACCGATTTCTCAATGGCCGTTAGCAAGTCGGATAACTTTTCCGCAACCTCGGGCGAAGTCATATCTGACTGATTGACCGATTTCCCCAACGAACAATTAAACTCAAGCTCGACAGCAACACGACTGCGACTACGGGTGATGGGTCGGTCCGGATGAGACACAATGAAAAAATTTTATAATTTCGGTTTTAAAAAGCGCAATCGCTTTGTCTACAACTAGACGCAATACGAAACACAACAAAACACATGAACGCACGACATAAATGTTTAAATACAACACATAAACACTGTTTTAGCAACGAATTGGAAACATATGAGAGGCAGAAAGTTTGGACTGACACGACACGTGGTTCTTTGTCTTTTCAAGCAAATACGCGAATAAAAATCGAGCAAATTGTCGTACCTCTGCCAAAGAATAATTTGCGTCGAGTGCGCCACTTGCCACGGCGGTTGGTTGTCTTGTCAGTGGATCGCCAGCGCTTCGATTCCGACCACTTCCCTCGGTTTGCTTCAGGCTTCACCAGATTATCGGCGCATCCGCCCGCAATCTCTACCAATGTTAAACGACCCCTTTTTCTATATGGTTTTATCCGCGGGATCGTCGGGGCCGTAGGAGGGACAGCTCAGATATTACCAGTACAACTTCTTTCTTTTATATATATATTTATTTTGTTGTCGTGCCCCAGACCAAGTCATCAACCTTCTTTTTACAACAGTGCAACCCGTGATATTTTATACTCTACAACTATAGTGCGTTATTGTGCATTGTTCATTGTGCATATTACGTGTATCATGTTTCCTATATTACAAAATGTTACATAAAAAGGAAAATTTACTTTTTAATGGTTTTTACCAATTCAGTCATTGCATTAACAATTGCCATCGTCATGGTTTGTTGTTGCCCTTAAAATTGCTGCTGTTGTTCCAACAGACTTTGCTGAAACTGCTGTTGCATGGCTAACTTCTGCTCCTTTAGATTCATATCCCTTTCTCGCATTTCTTTTTTAGCTTCCTCTCTTTCTTTGGTTGCCTTTAGCACTCTTTTAGCACTTCTATCATTTCCCCACTCCTTTTCCGTTTTCCATTTGGCATCTCCCCATCTACATTCTCACTATTCAACCTCTTCCTCGTCTCACCAAACCTCTCTTTTTCCTTTTCCCGCAATTCCTTCTGCTTTTCTTGCTTACTTTTTGCTTCACACTCTTCCATCCTCCCCATAATATCGAGCAATGCTTTGTCCTTCTCTGTATGATCCACACCACTAGCTCTCTTCTCAACCTCTTCTTTCTTCTTAAAAATGCATCCATCATCCGATTAAACCGCTCTCTCACCGATCTTTGGCTGACTTTCATGCCAAATTCTTCCAAATGTTCGGCAATAGAAGTCCACGCCGATCCCCTATCCTTCGAGCCCGAACGATAATTGTATGGCTAAAAAATGAGCACTTCCCGCAACAAATATCGATCGTGGTATTCGCGCCAAACAAAGACACCCTTTTTCCCCGTCTCATTTGTGTTTTTGCTTTCCATCTGAAAAGACAATAAGTTAAATTTAAATATATGTCTGTTTAAATGGTAAATAAGTATACAAACAATACAATAAAAATGGTTTAATTAAAAAAATTCAAACTGTATTTATAAAGATAAACGCTTGATATATTAGCACAGTCTTCGTAGCATTTTCCTTTTATAATATTAAGAAATTTTGATATTAGTTAAAGCCGTCGATTCGGTTGAAGATTTACATCGGGTTTCCAGGACATTAAATAATCAAGCTGTTTATCGCTTCCGTTTCAACTACAAACCCTATAGGAGGTGCCGGCGGTTTCCGAGACTGGCGAGCTCTGTTTTTTCGGCAAATTAAAGGCATGCAACTGAAATGAGCAATGACACTTTTTAGATAAAATAATGGCAATGTGCCAGAGCATATGCCGATTTAATTCAACCAAAAGATGTTGGACGACAAGGTAATGTATGGCAGTCAGGTACATTGCTCCGCCAATTTCGTAAAATGTTGCCATCATATCATTTATTTCGGGTTTATCATCCAGAACAAAGTTTAAAAGGTTATTGACATCATCACTTGTTGATTCCTCACGGTCGTCATTTTTGGTATTCAGCCTAGAGAGTGAAGTGAGGTAATCGTGCATTTGCTCGAAAACTGGCTGGAGCTTTTTCTTTTTCAAGAGGATACGCTTGCCTCCGTCAATAACTGAATATTTTCGGTTATTGTTTAGGAAAATTCGCTTGCAGCTATGTCTGGACGTCGAAGCCATTCACAGCTTCTTAGGTTTGCTCTGGCGCGAAGCATGGCTTCGTCTGACATGTGATGAACACGTCCGTAAGGGGAAAGGAAGTTGCTAAGAAAATGGTTGAACTAGTTTACTCCTTTTTCTTCGGGTCTTTGGTATTTCTGTTTTTTTGCAGTGTACATCTGTCGAAATAGTTGTAAGAATTAACGTGTAAATTCTAAATGATAATTTAAATGGCTGGGGAAAATAGTGAGTAATCTCTTGGTTAAAGAAGGATACATCTAGGAGGCAATATTGAGGTTAAATGTTATTGTAAAGAGTGTTTTATTTAGCAAGGCGGAGTATTTTTCTAGCCTTACATCATCTTTTTATTTTATTGAAGCATTGTACTTCAATTCATTTGTAGTGCAAGAGAATATATGCAATTCTTTTGGCACAACTATTATGAATTGGTCGCATTTCTGTTGATAATATTTTATTAGATTTTCATTTCTTTCTAAAGTTGTTACATTAATAAGCACAACAAATAGCTAGAGCTCTGCATACAGTAGATCAAACTGTCAGTGAGTCCAGAACAACATTTAATTCCGCTAGGAATAAATCAAGAGAGCACATTCTCCAAAACGTAACAAAGTTTCCCTGTACTCAAATCAAGATAGGCCAGTTTACAAACGAGTTTCCCTCCATTGCTCTACGCGTGCGCTACCCTATATTTAAGAATTAAAAAACGAGTCGCGTGCCTTTATGGTGTAATAATGCACGATGGTGGAATGTTGGGAGAATACGAGAGAAGCTTGTAAAACACGAGGCGTAGCCGAGTGTTTTACAAGCTTCTCGAGTATTCTTCCAACATTTCCCCGAGTGCATTATTACACCATAAAGGCACGCGACGAGCTTTTTTAATTCTTTTATAATATAAGAAGAAATTATAGGGCAACAACAAAATTTATCTATTTGATCAATAATAAAATTCTCCTTACATATTATTTAAGATGTTGCTTAGCAACAAAAACTTCAAAAGCCAGAAGCGTGCATTATGGCCTCACAATGCACGCGCGGTAGCCAATCAAATTGCTCGTTATATCATACTTATATTATAAATACCTATAACGTTATCTACAAATAAACTAATAATAATGCACGCAAGCAATAAACTTATTATTCGCTACAGCAAATAACTCCTTTATCGCTTCTGTTTCAACTAAAAACCCTTATAGGACTGGTGAGCTCTGTTTTCTAGGCAAATTAAAGGCATGCAACTGAAATGAACAATGACACTTTTTGGATAAAATAATTGCAATGTGCCTGAGCACATGCCGATTTAAAGTTCTTTCAAACACGAGCCCGCCGCCTCGGGAGACAACACAGATAGTGTTAACTTTAATGGTTTATTTCACTTACAATGTACAAACATGTATTCAAAACAAAGACGACATATTGTCAACGTATCTGAAATGTTTCTCGGTCACGTGTCCGTAATTATCTACGTCCCTCAATATCAATGTTTCTTCTAATATACTGTTGCATTGTTACTGATTTTCTTTGTTGCGAGCTCTTGTAGTACGTAGGCTGTGCTCTTGCTGTCGTAGCCAATAAACTTTGCTTTCACTGATCTGGAATCGAGCTTTCGTATGTTCACCTTTCTTCTCTTTACATAGACTGTGCAACCAAATACTCTGAGGTTATTTCTTCTACTTGTTTTCCCTGTGAAAAACTCTAAAGGACTTTTCCTTCGTTGCTGTTTGCACTCACAGTTAGGTTTCGGATTTGTCTCCCATAAATGAGTTGCGATGGAGTAAGTGGATACGAAATCTCTTCTTGATCATCATATAAATATGTGAGGGGTCGATTGTTAATCGTTGTTTCAATCTCTACTAACAATGTTCTTAAGGCTTCAAAGTCTAAGGAGGTCGTTCCAAGGCTCTTTTTTAAACATCGTCTCGTGCATCGATTCCATGGGACTTTCTCAATGATAAATTCCCAAAGGACGCCTGTTTTTTCCAGTTCTCGTTGAACTTCTGTGGAACGTAGAATTTTCTTTATTTCCTTGGAGGCACAGTTGAAGGTTTCGGCATTACCGCTTAAAACTCGGAAAGGGAGCCCTCGTCTGGCAGAAAATCTTCTAAAGGCTTGCAGGAGGGACGGAACTGACAAACTATCACCGAGTATAGCACGGGTAGAAGCGCAATTAAATATACATATATAAACCTTCTGGGTAGTTTGGGTGGTAGTAGCGTAGAGTGGACCAGCAAAGTCAATACCTAGCTGTATTGCTGAACGGTGGCTGGTCACTTACTCGACACAAAGGCAACGGAGGTTTGCCTTCAAGCCTTTTACAGGTCACACACATTCGTACTATTCGTTTCGCGGCTTCACGCCCCGTAAGAATCCAATATCTTTCGCGAACACAGTTTAAGTTTGATAAAATACCATTGTGATGGACAGTTTCGTGGCTCTCCCGAATTACGAGGTCGGTAAAAGGGTGCTTCGGGAGAGCAGAATCGGTTGCTTGACAGGTTCTGGTGGCTTCCTCTTCACGAATCGGCTCTATTTCAACTGGACCGAAAGAGGAACATCTTCGGCATACTTTGCAGCTAATATCTTCCGAACAGCTTGGCATTGTTTCGCCTTGTCTGCATTGAAATCTACATTTTGATAGTCTATCTGAGTTTTATACTCTATATAACATATCTTTTACCATCTCGACGCTCCATGAAAAACGATTGTTAGCATTCTCATCCGAGCAAAATGTGAAACCATTTGTGAATCAGCGAAACCGTTTGTGCCAATGTTTAACAATACTCGTTAATAGTTCTTTTTCCTCAAAGTGAACATTGAACCTTTTTAAATGAACATTGAACATGCGCTCGATAACAGTGTTTTTAAGTTTAATCGGATGGAGTAAGAAGTTTGAGATGTGTAGAAAATTTATGAGCATCTCTTTGCATTTAGTGGGATTTAACTTCATGTTATGATTCATAGCAAAATTATGTATATCGGATGCAGCATGGTTTAAAAGACTAATAGAGTTTCTTGGGATAATCTCCAAAGCAAACGTATCGTCAACAAATTTAGTACGCAGGTTCCATTCGGAGAGCAGGTTATTGGTCATAACTATAAAAAGGAGTACTCCCAGTTTGGTCCCCTAGCTGGTAAAGTGTAACCAGATAAAGTGTCAGTATACCACCTAACCAAGTCTTGTTAAATATACCAGGAAGTCCTGGTTAAAGAATATTAACAACAGTTCCTGATATTAACCAGGTAAATGATTCGTTTTCCTTTTCTAATTTGGTTACTTTATTTCTTAAACGATCGAAGTCTGCTTCTATATCTCAAACACTCCAGTCAGTGCCTCTGGCTCTTCAAAATCAGTCAGACATATACCAGAGTCGTCCAACCTGGATGCAGAATTAATGGGTGAATAGATGCCAGTAGCATAATCCACTTCGGTGCCGAAATCATCGAGCATAGTTAATGCTGTTCTGACGACGCTTCCTGTAGATCTTTTCCCATTTTGTTCTCTCACGGTGCATTTCATTTCGATAAGACTCTTGCTGTTAAGAGAGGGCATGTACTGCCCGTTGTCTTTTCGTCTTAACGACAAAGCTAGTGGACGCCATCCCGGCTTCAGACTCTTTCGAAACATTTCTGGGTACCTGCAACTCATGCATTTTCCTATACGTACGCGAATGGCTGATTCCAGGGGACGGCTGGTTTTGTGGAATCTGACTCGACGAATCATGTTTGGTACTGTTATCGCTGCATGTCGATGTTGGGAATACGTTTCCAAATGGAGTGTTCCGAATTATTTCCTGCCCTGCCAATAACGCGGACGAATCAAGCAATTTCTTCTTGTTTGGTGTCTTTGTCTTTATCTTTCCTGCCCTGCTTTGGGCGCCCTCCCGTTTCCTTTTGATACCCGTTTCATTTGACGGCTAGTTGTGCCAGAGACGTTTGGCTTCCAAAGGCCAATCAGTTCGTCCAACGAGAAGTTTTAGTTCACAAAAGGGACATCTGGTTGTTATCGATGTTTCATTAAGGAGTTCCTTCCAACATCAAAATTATAATCCTAAATTACTGCATGCACGTTTGTGTATCGTCTTTCATCAGTATAGCTTAAATTTCTAAATCGATTTTAGTATTCGAACGTTTTTACTATAAGTCAACATGGATGTCTATATTCAAGTTCTTCACGAACTTCTCTATGTAAAGATTTGCTTTATGTAAAGATGACTCCGACCCGCTTGTTAGTATTAACGTACTGTTACGCAAGGCTTCAATGAGTTTAGAGATATGCATATAGAAATAGCTGTAAAAATAGGAATATCAATAGCATGACAGGGATTAGTGAATGATTTTCGCCACAAGACGCCTGAGTAAATATAATTTTCGGCCATTAACAAACATTAATCGCCTTTCCCTTTCATGTATGACATGTCGTGGGATTTAATAAGTAATAAGGTAGAATTTTTAAGTGATACAACATACATATATTTAGATTATTTTGATTCTATAAAATATTAGAAGTGTAAAATTATTAAATTATCATCGTAATTAAGTTTTTACCCATTTTTTTTATCTACATTGTATGGTTGGTAGCCACAGCCGCGACTCCTGTTTTTCCGTTTACTCCTGTCAACAAATGGCTTGGATGTTGGGCACCAATTGGGTTTTGGGCTGTTGTTCCAAGTTTCTGTGGTTTGTTGACTGCAGGTGTTCCAAAAGCCTGTGGTGTCTTTGCTGAGGTGTTCGGCTGTTGGTTTTGCTTTACGGTGATATGGTTTGGATCTTTTTTTCTCTCTTCTGCTGTGTCTACAGCGCATTGGGAAGCGTGGGTGTACTGATGTATAGTTTGCCTCTGATGTTGTTTGAGGCTGCGTTGCTGGCTGCAATAATAAGTAAAAATTGTTAGAATACAGTGCATTCTTTCACTTGTTCAAATGAGACTTGTTGAAAACGCTTAAATTTGTAGGTTTTTGACCGGAAAACAAATTATTTGATCTACAGATTTCTGCATGAGGTGAAAAGTTTTTTTTATGAATTCCAGAGATGCATCAAAAGAGAGTCGTTTAATTTAAACTCAGCCGTGTTTCAGGCTGAAATGGCTTCCTATATTACTGTGGTGTCATAATTACAATGGCTTTTTTTCATTCAGATCTGCAGTAAGAACAGCGTAATAATAGCTTACCATCCAGGGTTGCTTAAAGTTGTTGTTCAGGATCTAAAATACAGTATTTGAAACAGTTTTCAATGAGAAATTGAGATAATGTAAAACAGCAAATGTATATAAGAAATTGAGATTTATTTTCACAACTAAAAGCCAAAAAGGTGAATATATATATGACACTGACCCTGAATAGTTTGGCTATTAGTGTTTGAACTAAGCGTACATCAGCTGGGTACATCAGTGAATAAACGCTCTAGAAAAATAAGATAAATTTCTGTATGACACTAACGATAAAACAGCTTTTGAAATGCTAGCACAAAAACAAAAACATTTCTGGGCTGCATGCCTATATATGGCTATGCTGATACTGACCTCAACAAAGAACTTGATGTTTTCGTTAAGAGGTTTCTGAGTTTTGTAGATATGGTTGAGTTGTAGAAAAAACTAAAATAATGATAAAAAGTTTTAGCCCTATCGCTCCATGGACTTACGGAAAGAAATTCCTGGATGTATATGAATAATACGTGAGTCGTTTTGCCGTCTAAAAGGATCAATGTTGCGATACTCACAGGACGACCCCAAGATTGTTGGTAACCTGGTGTTAATGGAAGGTAATATATAGGATTAATTCCTTGTAGTAGCGAAACATAAAGCTCAAAGTTCAGCTGACTTCAAAATGAATTTCATTCACTTAGAAAGTGGTTGATATTTATCGTATTTAGAGGTGTATTTCAGTTACTAAAACGATGAATTATATTTATCCTTTGCCGCGTGCACAAACCTGGCGCCGTTCCCTGACTTTTTCCATCACATTCCGTCTCCGTGTCCGCCTTTGGTGTCTCTGATGATGACGGTGTCTCTGATAATGACGGTGCTTCTGATGATCCCGGTGTGTCTGATGATGCCGGTGTGTCTGATGATGACGGTGTCTCTGATGATGCCGGTGTCTCTGATGATGCCGGTGTCTCTGATGATGTCGGTGTCTCTGATGATGCCGGCGTCTGGGATGATGCCGGAGCCTCCAAGTTAAAGGTTTATCAAAAAATGCAACGTAAAAAATGATTGATCTTCAGGTTGTCTTCGGGTTTTCCTTTCCAGGGATTGAGTAATCTCTACTTCACGCAGTGATTCTACAATGATTGTTCACATTATAAGACAGATTTAGATAGAGGACGGGAACGCCAAGAGTACGTCAAAATATTACGCGAGATCTGGTTCGAGGACGTCGTCGTGTTGTTGACAAAAAGAGATTTAGATTTTTATATAGGACGTCAAGAGTACGTGGGATATTTTTTTGGTTTGGAAAATGCATTTTTATTACCGAATACTTGTGTGTTAAATTTATTTCAAGTAAAGGATGATGAACAAAAGGTTTACCATAAACAGAGTTTAAATATATAATGAAAGCTGTATATGTATGTTATGAACTAATGCAATGAGTATCTACGGATTGTCAATGAAACTGAATATAATATATAAAAACTAAAATTTACCAAAAAAATATTTATTTTTATTTCCATGTTACCTTTAAGATTGTCCCCAAAGATGTTTTTAAAATAAAATTTCAGTCGTTAAATAGCGTTAAATGCTCTCGTGATATTTGCTGTATTTGTTTTTTTATCAACGGTTCATGACAATTTAGACATTGGTTTGGACAAAATGAGTTTGCAATCTGTTCGTGATGCTTTAGTTTTTACGCGAGCTCAACGATATATATCTGATGCTGACTTTATTTTATTGTACGATTACAACTGGTCGAAACCGCTATTCCCTTATTGGAAATTCGAGTCCTTTAATGTTGATGCTTTGGATGACGAGGAATGCAGGACTGAATTACGGTTTGCCAAGAAAGACCTACCTTTACTGAAGCAGCTGTTGGGAATTCCTGAAAAAATGACATGTGAACAAGGCACAACATGCTCTGGAGAAGAAGGTCTGTTCATTTTGTTGAAACGATTTGCTTATCCATGCAGATACACCGATATGGTAAGCCGGTTTGGGAGGAATCCAACAGAATTGTGTCTAATATACAACAAAGTATTAGACTTGGTGTATGAGCAGCATCGTCTAGAGTCTAGAGAGCTGGAATCAGCCTTTTTTGTCTCCAGAAAAGCTTCAAAGTTATGCTGATGCAATTCATACAAGGGTGCCCCACTTGACAATTTTTTTGGCTTTATGGATGGGACTGTTCGCCAAATTGCACGACCAAAGTACCATCAACGAACTATGTACAATGGTCATAAAAGGGTGCTCGCAATAAAATTTCAAAGTGTAGTCGTGCCAAACGGTCTAATTGCAAACCTTGCTAGACCCTTCGAAGGTAAACGACATGATAGTACTATCCTACATAAATCAGGTCTTTTAACAAGCCTGGAACAGGTTGCCTTCTACAATAACCAACCTCTCTGCATATATGGTGACCCTGCTTACCCCTTGAGAGTCCATCTACAAGCACCATTTAGAGATAGGGAGCTAGCACCCGAGATGATTGAATTCATGCAACCAAGAGATAAGTCAGGTGCGAATCTCTGTGGAGTGGATGTTTGAAAACATTACAAAATATTTTAGATTTGTTGACTTCAAAGCACTAATGAAGTTACATTTGAGTCCAGTTGGAAAGATTTACTGTGTTGCTGCATTGTTACAGAATGCTCACACATGTTTGTATGAGAACCTTGTTTCTCATTTTTTTGGTCTTCAACCACCATCAGTTCATGAATATTTCTGGCAATGAGTTGTGACCTAATCTATAGTTTGTTTACATAAGTTATGCCAACTAGCTAATTGCCTATATTTTTATATACTTTTATATACTATATATATATTATATATATATATTTTTATATACTTTTATATACTATATATATATATGTATATTTTTATATACTAGCCAATTGCCTATATTTTTATATGCATATTTGTCAGGAAAAATCAAATAATTTATTTAATATTGTTCAAATTGTTAATACACAATGTAATTGTAAATAAATTTTGTAACATGAAAATTTATAAATATTTTTTATATTCTTAGGATATAATAAAGTTATAAAATGTCTGTTGAACAATGACACAAAGTACCATGCATGTTCTTAATTTATTTTTTAAGCATGTTTGCCAACATTTGTGTTTGCTGCTGCTGCATTAAAGCCAACATTTGCTGTTGTAGAAAACCAAATTCTTGCTGGTGTTGTTGTTGTTGTTGCATTTGTAATTGCTGTTGTAGATGTTGCTCAGATAGATTCATTTGCATGCTGAACTGTTGCTGACTCTGTTGCATTACCTGTAAAAGTTCTAAATGCTGGTTCATTTGCATCTCCACATGCTCCCGTTTTTCCAATTCCACCCTCTGCTGTAACCACTCCATCATGTCTCCAGATCTTCTTCTCCTCTGAGGTGGACCACTCTCACTTGTCATTCCAACCCTTTTCTTTGTTTCCCCCAACCTATCCATTGCTCGTTCCCTCATCTCCAATGCCTGCTCTCGTTCATTCTCGATCCTCTGACTTCTTGCTGCGCACTCTGTTTCCATCTGCCGATCTGTCTCGTCCTCAATATTGATTAGTTCTTTCATCAGTTTTTCGTACTCCGTCATTTCTTCACCACATTCTCCTGTAGCTCGCTCTTCTCTAGCCATTTGGGCACGATATTTCTTTGCTGCCAAACTGTAGCGCTCTCTGACCCCCCTCAAAGTGACTGTCTGACCCAAAGTACTGACATTATCAGCTACACTTTGCCACCCCAGACCACGTTCTCTTGACCTTTGCTTATGTGTCAGAACACCTAGATCTGGCACTTCCTTCAACAGTACTAGGTTTTTGTTATTACTTAAGCAGTAGTGAGCAAACTATGGGCGATATTGCTGAATAAATAACCTACATTTGGGGCAAAGTGAGAGCTAAATGCATTGGCATATTAAGCTGTATATATATTAAATAAAATTTATTAAATTGTGCAGAGCTTTGATGTGTGTACAATACCTCTTGTTTGGGCAATCCTTCTTGTCTTCTATAGAGCAAATGGCACTTACTCAAAATCAATAATGCTGAAAAAAGACAAACGAAATTAGGAAATGTTGTGTCAAGAGTGAACAAATTATACTCTGCCTGTATGAATATACGTGAAAACGTAAACAATCTGTTTGAAAATCATGTTAAATGTTGAACAAAACCATGAAACGTCAACTGTTTTTAAAACCACAAAGTCCACAATTCACAAACGATGAACATTATTAGTTATTGATGATTGTAAATGCGTGTATCTTTAAAACCATTCTGATGGATCTATAGTCCTGGGTAAAAAGTGTTAATCTCGATCTACTAAAACACTGTGAATAAAATTACGCAAAATGTGCATCATTTTGTATGCTAATTAGCACATAATATTCAAAATAATGATAAAATAGTTGCTACTGCGAATTATTTTAAAATCATTTGTTGTGTACGTACCTTTTTGATGCAAAAAAACCCCCCAAAAAACCCGACGTCCTAAACACAACGTGAAAATTTGATTTTGGCGTCCAGAAACCTGACGAGAGGACGTCGTCAACAAAACAACGCCAAATTTTCGCGTCATATTGCGCGATCTTACGTACTCTTGACGTTCCCGTCCTCAATCTAAATCTATCTAATATTAAGATCAACACGGCTTTGAATGGCACAGTAGGTTTTTTTCACTGACCTCCAAGAAGTGCTTGGTGTTGTCTAGAGATTGCTGTGATATTTTATACTTCTATTTATCTCAATTGAGCGATACACGAGACATGGCCTGCCTAGCCCAGGGCCCCAGTCGTTGGGTCAACATGTGTAAACAGCATCATATATCTAAACAGGAGATTGCATGCTTATCCCATCAAAGTTGGCTCTTGTGTTTGTCTCCTGTTTCTTTTCCTTCTGCGTCTAGGACAACAGGTGAATAAACATTTTTCCATTTCGAAAAAATTGTAAAATATCGCTCTGAAAAATATCGCTCCAAAAAATTTTGCTCTGTCGTAACTGACTTTTACAAGCAAAATGAGGCAATTAACTTGCGTAAGACAATGGGCGACTTGCGCCTTTCGCAAAGCATCACGGTAGTTTAGTTAGGCCAGTCGAATTTACTAAGATGGAGGTCGTTCTTGTGCGATCGCCGTTTGCAGTGAACTACAACACTTTTTCGCAGATATTTATCACTTATGTCTACGGTAAAAGGTTATAAAAACTCTTAGAGAACTGATATGTCGTAGAAGGCCAAAGTTGGGACTGTACTTGCTTTGGATTTTAAGATATTTAGCGTGATTTGACGGGGAGTAAAATACAAATACGAAGTGGCTAGACAGCCGGCAGCCGGCTGTATAGTTTTTACTTGTCAAGCCTAAATAACCGGCAGCCGGCCATATTGTTGCTTGAAGTCAGCTTGAAATACTAAACGGCCGGCAGTATTCTTCGTTTGCGATGGCGTAATTTCGGGATTTCAGTTGGTGTGCAAGTATGAAGAAATATATTTTTGTAAGGCTTCTAGTCAATATCGTTGCTGGAACCAAAAATTATGTAGTGCCAGGTTTGGTTAATATTAAAGTATGTATATAGACTGTATAGACGGGTTGCAATGTTTGTGTTGGAGGCGGAAGTACTTATTATTAAACTACAAAAATTAATGATTGGTCGCTTGATGTTGTTAAATCTATGTTAGTGAAAATGATTTATTGATTTCTCTTCTGCCTCCAGTGCAATCTAAACAAATTACGTCACGAGAAATCCATCTTTACATCAAAATGTGTAAATATGATTTTAGTTATCAAAATATTATTATTAAGTATAAGTGTTCATTGTCTTATATACCAAAGTCTAGTAATTAGTGACCAGTTTTATACGTGCTTAGCTTTGCATTTGCTGCAAAACCAATTCCTTGTCTTGGGTGGTCTTTTCAGTGAAGTACATTTAATATGATACCAACACAGGCACCTTTCACATGCTACACTTTCATCTTTGCTGCTGATTGTGGTTGAACATCCAGGACATATCCACTTTGTCTTGTTCTTTTTTTCACTGACATTAAGAACAACTTTCCATGCATTGGCAACAAAATATTTCTCAATCCTATTCAAATCGACATTCTCTTTGTCACGAATCATGTCTGGAAGCTTAAGAGGATTTGTTTCGACTTCTTCTGGTGGTATTAAATCACCACTTTGGATTGCGTTGTTAGCAACTGAACAACGGACAAAGCACTCTAAAAGAATCCTGTCCTTTTCTACTGCTTTCACCTTGCAAAATGGCAGCAACCCTTTCTTTGCTTTCTTTACTTTGGGTAGCCCAATGACAGTTAATTCCGCTCCTTTGGGCCTTCCTCTCTTGAGCATTTTCGGTGGCATTTTTATGTTTTTAAGCTCTTTCTGCTTGCAATCATTTTCTTTGCTCTTTACTTGTGAAGATGTACCAGCAGTCTTAGACTTATCAGCGAGGATGGTGGGAGAAGTTTTGGCAACGTCACCTGGAACATTTGATTTGTTTTTGTTTCTACTGGCCTTCTTTTGATCACGGGGAATGGGACCAAAATCTCTTTTATCATAGGGTATGTCATGATCTTTGTTACGAAAATGTTCGTTTTGGGTTTTGGTGGGCTTTTCTTCATCAATATTTGTTGTGTCTTCAGTGTTGCTGCATCTTCCAAGACTGTCTTGTGCTTGCCAAAGGTTGAGAATTTGTTGCAGATCAGCCATTCTACTGTCAAATGTCTTCATTCCGCCTTCACTTGCCAGTGAAGCCAGGGTTCGTGCCACATTCATTGCCTTGTGGAATTTCTGGGCTTGCGTCAAAGTGGTAGATTTCTCTTTACTTTCATGAAGGACATCGACGTTGCTGATGCCGCATGTGGTTGGCACATTGGCTGCCTCAGAAGCTTTATTATAGTATTCAACGGTCCATCTGGCAGAGAGGAGGGAAGGATCAAATCGAGATAACTTAAGCGCAGTTCTGGCTTTAAGGATGTGTCTACATGGAAGTCCCATTTTCACAGGATACGTGCATTGGCAAGTGTTACCTGACACTGTTACTTCACCATAGGTACAACTCTTTATTAAAACTTTGTTCTCGGACAAAACCTGTTGTACGGTTAAACGTTTGGCAAGTTCAACTTGACGCTTAAGGTGTTTGAAAGCGTATGGTGTTAGAACTTCAGCATATGTGCGGATGTCCTCCTCACACGATTCAATTGATATGGGCTTGCGTAATGTTGCCATAATTTTCTGGTGTGTCCTTTCATTCCGCAATGTTCCAAGGAGTGCAAACATTTCTGTAAAAAATTGTAAAAGTGTTGCATAGCGAGAGCAAACACTTTTAATCTTCGCATTAGCACTCTCTAAACGATTGTTGGTTGTTTCACCAAGGTTAAAAGTTGAATCCTTAAAACAAGAAACCCATTGCTCTTTTATAGGGTGCCAATTGTCAAAGAAATAGTTTCTTACAGCTTTTGATTTGGTTTCCTTTAACAGATTTACGTTTTCTTCATAGGCTTCTTCTGTTTTGGAATAAATTATTGCGGTTAATATCTCAAGAACTCTGTCCCGTTCACCTGACGTTATCCCCATTTTCTCAACTGTTATCTCCCTTCTGAAAGTTCGAAGTGTATGATAAAGGCATATAAGTAGGGATGCGCTGGGAAAGCATTTGGCGAAGGCTTGACGTTCTGTGAAATCCTTGTCGGACATGATTACTGTAGTCCTTATCCAAGCTGGATTGTGCCTTTTAAATGTTCCATGGCTGCTGTTATGACAGTTTCACTCTCTTCAGCAACGATTAGAAGGGCGACAATATCACTAAGGCCATTTCCATCCACTACCATCAGCACATAGAGTGGCATTCTCAAATCAAGAAGTTTGTAAGTAGCATCCACAAGCAGGAGCTCAGGAAACCTGTCGTACGCATGTTTCATGTACTGGTCTTGAAAGAAAAGAGACTTAAAATTGCTGTCTTCGTCCGTTGCTACTTCTACAACTGCGCCTTCTTTTGTCTTCAGATAATCCACGACGACGTCAAGGTCATTGCTATTTATTTTCGACTTGGTTTTGGTTTTCAAGTTTGAAATATCCTTTAATGTTACTCGCTGTCCTGTCGTGGTTTGTATTTTCTGTTGCAGCAGTTTGTTGTTAGCTTTTAGGCGCACTGCACCTTGGATTTCCTCTTTCAGTGCACCAGTGAGCTTTCGCTGACGAGGTAGATGTTTGTACAGTTCTTCTGACAGAGAATGGTTGTGATCCATGGTCATTTTCATAACTTCTAACGCTTTTCCGTCCGTGGACAAAACAATATAAACTTCGAACTGACATCCTTGTTTAAAGGTTTTAGTATCACGCTTTCTGTCGTCTCTATTCTCTGCTTTTCTTCCTCCAAATTTGCAGCTTAATTTCAGGGAGTAGTACTGGAGGCTCAACTCAGCATTTGCTACTCGTTTGGGGACTCGCTTCTGTGCAGATACAAGGGTTCTGACATCTCGTTTCCACAGCTCGCAAAAGTGAATATCCTCATATTTGGCTTTGGCCTCATTAAAGTCATTTACAGTATAGAACTTTCTACCAACGTAAAATATGTCATTACTAGCATCTTGATCTACTTCTTCTTTAATCGAGAGGATGTCACCTGTTTCACTTAAGGGGGAGGATTTAACTACATCATCTGGCAACACTATCGCAGTCTGTTCTGGTGATGTTACAGATGGTCGCTCTAATGCGCTAAATGTGAAGACATATGAAAATAGTTAAAGTATTGAATTCAATGATTGCACACTAAACATCTCAGGAGAGAATAGAATGGATTATGATGAATAACATGCTTAGAAAACTTTAATACTTGAGTGGTAGCAGGCAACATGGCAACATTGTGACGACTAATCAACTGTACACTACACTACTGTATAAATTATACTGTGACAAAACTGGCAGATCATTACCATGCTTTAATTTCTTTGTTTCTTATTTCATTCACCATATCCAATCGAATTTTTGCTATATCTTTCTATAAATGCAAATATGTATAACAGCTATGGTGCTTAATGAATTACTTTACATACTGTTAAATTAATAAGCACATATACTGCACATAATAAACAAACACACAGCAGCTATGCAGGACTATGATGGTTGTGTATACGTAAAAGTTTAGGAGACCAATTACTGCAGAACCAAAACTCAAAACTAAGAAACCGACACATTGCCATCACAGATATACTACACCATGTAACTAACAAACTAAAAATCCAAAGGCAAGGATACAAGGCAAAGGTAGTTAATTAAATGCAATACCTGGTTGAATGAGAATGGCTGTTGAAATACCAAATGCTTCATGTACTAGTTGAAGAAATAGAAAACATTATGGTTAAAAATATTATTGCCCTCAAGCTTGCCCAGCAAATAATATTTGACAAAGGCATATCAAAATTGTATTGAGCAACGTTAAAACGAAACGTTACTTGAATAAAATTTTATTAAATTATTATGCCTCTTTGGAGTATTATTTGCTGGCCAATAATATTTTTTACTAGAATTTATTTTCTGCCTGATGTTTTTATTGCTAAGGGACCGGTCATTAAATATGGTAGGTGGGGGGGGGGGTGGAGGAGAAACCCAACATTTTGACACAAAAAAACCACAAAAGTTGTATACTTTTTCAAGACCTCCCCATATTTATCTTATATTTTTTGAAGACCCCCCTCTCGATCCTTGGTCCTCTTGAAAATTTAGTTTTGTAGTAAACATGCAGTATGGCCAGCCATACTGCATTCTTACTACAAAACTGAATTTAAATTTTCAAGAGGACATCCATCTATTTCTTATAGCTATTTCTTATAGACATTTCTTATAGTTTAAAAAGACATACCAGGTTTAATGATCATAGCATTTTAATACTGATTGCCTATCATAATTGTTTTGCATATTACAGTATACCCTGACACAGAAATACTCCACAGTCAATGTAGTTGTCTTGTTTCGGAATATCCTAATAAATTGTGTCAATGAACAAAATAATATTTAATTAACATAAACTGCCTCCGTTTCTAATCACCAGTCAGCAACATTTAATTATAACATAAAGTTAGCCTGCTCACAGCAACCAGGTATCTCTGTCACTTAGAAATTCAAGACCCAATGTTTCATCCAAGTCTAGTGTCGGGGGTTATCTGAAGTAACAACTTTAAGGATCTTTATGAATACAGTGACATCATTGACCAACAAGGTGAAGATACTCTAGCAGCCAATAACAATAGCTACTACCTGCTCTAATCATAGCATTTTGGTTGCAAAATAATAATTTTATGTTACTATAAATTTTATGTTACTATATGTGGCCGAGGGTCAATTAAATCATCCAAAGCTGACTAATACCACTTTTTAACAATGAACATATATCAGTGCATGATCTGTCTTGCTCGCTGTTATGCTACAGTGATCTGTCTTAATTGCCTTCCAACGTACTGCTATATGCTATGCACATATGACAGCTAGTAACTTACTTTTGCAGTCCCAAAACTCCAAGACTCTGAATTATGTTCAGGGTATAGGTGAGTAACAAGTTTTCTAAAAATAAATGTGTATTTAGACAAAGTACATAATTAACAGGACTGCATTTATACTCATTACTTCTGAATTGACGTATTACCTTATTAATTTTAAATGATCCACAACATAGTCAGGTATGCAATCTGTACCACCCAAGGAGTCATAGTAGGTGACAACTTTATTTCTTTTGTCCACCACCTTTGGTTAGATACAAAATTACTTAATTACATGTACATGTGAGCTAAAATATACTATACAATATGTCATATGTAGTACACTAATAAAGTAGTCTACTCTGCTAGTCCATGCATGCACATGTCATACATACACATAGTGTCCAGTGTTTATCTTCATTGATAGGGAACATGAGCAAGTCACTTAGAACTGAACTATCCTAAAAAATACAAAAAATTATTATTTTTTATCATATGTAATTAACAGTTGACTATCTAGCAATATCTTGTTATTTCTCAACATAATTATAGTGTTGCAACATAAATAATGCATACAATTTAGAGCAGTACTACTTAATTGATCGAGGTATTGTCAGTCACTTTTAAAAACAGAAAAAATGTAATTAACACATGATTGTTTATTATTTTGTTTATTGTTTTACCACCTACAGAGATGCACCATTCCTTTTTAGACTTTCGGACTAGGCAAGTTAAACAGTATAGCTTAATCCCCTACTACTTTAAAAAAAGGGGTAAGCATTTTCCACACAAATACAAAAATATAAAAAATTTGCCAACATCACAGGGCTATATATTTTCTGTATTTTACATGTTTTTTTCTGCTGTACTGTTAACTTTCGAAATTCAAAAGAGGAATGGCGCATTGATATTATTAATAATATAGCCTGCAAGCAGGCTCTCCAGTTGCTACAGGTGTACCTTGTCCATCCATCTAGCAAATGAATTGGAAAATTCCTCTTTTTTAAACTTTGTGAAACAGAAGCTGTTTTTAATTGTGATTGATACATTCTGTAAGAGACAATATACATATATATACCAATAATTAATTAATCAATCAATTATAACATTAACATATACAGTAAACCTAGCAATGCTCACCTATTCTAATTATTATCAGAGAACATGCAATGGAATATGATCAAGACACATATAAAATTCATAACACATGTACACTATTGTGTAGTAATACCATACAGTGCAATATCATGGACACCATGGTTGCCTTGAATGTATGCATGGTTTTGCAATTGGCCATGTATTCCTCAACAGCTTATAGTATAATAGTGTGTTTAGACATAGCATCCTTGATTAATTGATTATGAAGTGCATGCATGTATGTAGCATAACATAATGAATCATATACATACAGGCATCTTCTGTGCGCATTCTTGTAGAAGATTTCCATAGAAATTTATTATCTAGAAAGGAACCAAACAATTAATGATTATAAATTAGTAACCTCTAAGGAAAGCTTGCCTTATCCTTAAGCTGCAAAACTCTCCCTTAAATGAGTGTAAGTTCATCTGTTGGACAGAGTATAAATACCATACAGTAAACTAGTAATGTGGCAATGCATTGTAGTAATCAACAGTGGGTCAAAGTACGGCCCACCATAGAACTCTGCACCGTAATGGGAAGCACCAACAAGAACAGAATGATACAATACTGTAGGGATGGTACTGGCTGGATTATACAAAGCGGATTTAATTCCTTAGGGGTATATTTAGTCAGTTGGGGAGGGGGGGGGCTAGCAAATGTGTGGATGACCATTCGATGACCACTTGCACTATGGTTAGCTTTGCCATTGGGATTTGGGAAACAGTAGCCATACGCCAAATGGATTGTATAAAGCTTGTCTTACCTCGTCATTGAGCCACTGATTATTAGATACCTGTACTAGGCTTAGGTTGATATTTGCTGCGATCTCTTCTGAACAAATAGTTTAAAATTTAGTAAATAAAGTAAATATTTGAGTTTGAGCAAGATTTCTAAGTGTATTCCAATTTACCTTTACTGTTTTCAGCCATATGGATACAATCTTGGAAATTTGTATTACAAATTGACTTGTTGAATATTCCAACTTCCCGCCATCTGTATATACCGCGTAGGCGCGCAATAGCGTGTCTTTTTCGCGCGTCGCGCACGTTTTTGTTCCCAGGTTATTAGGGGCCAGACAGCGCTTTTGCAATAATACATATAAACAAAAGCTTCTGAGTAGTGGTTTTACTGGTTTATACGAGTCGCAAATATCTTGTACTCGAAACCATTTTCTTCAAACAGAGAATAACAAGTAAAAAAAGGGGAAAATATTCGGATTCCTCATGTATGACGGCTCAATTACTGCAAATTATTTATAAAACAACACGATATATATACAATGGCATTTAATAAACTTTATTCGTGCGAAAATACGAATTCTTGGCATTTTGTATTAGGATACTCGTGTAGACAATACGTGGATACTGCAGATTAGATAACTGCCGGCCGTTTAGTATTTCAAGCTGACTTCAAGCAACAATATGGCCGGCTGCCGGTTATTTAGGCTTGACAAGTAAAAACTATACAGCCGGCTGCCGGCTGTCTAGCCACTTCGATACAAATAGGGCTTCGATTTACAATGTGCAGGACAAGAATTGTATTTTTAACCCCTTTAGGAGGTAAGTTCATCACTAAAATTTCTATATAATATGTAAGGGAAACAGGATGCTATAATACAAAACGCGTTTCTGCGATCGGCGATTATGTACAAAATTTATGGCCGTGAATGTTGTTTTTACAAATGAGCTTACAACTACACATGCTTTGATCAAGCGTTCTATTTCAAACCAAAACAACTGTAAACCTTTGGCGGGAAAATATCCTAAAATTGTCTCAGACTGTTAAAGTAAAAGTATTTTCAGAAGTTTAAAAGCATATTTTGATATTTATTCACTGGGTATATCTATTGGTTTACTCCTTTGGAAAAAACGCAAACTCGTGCGTTGTTATTGTTTACATATTCGTCGCGGTTTCATTTAAATTTGGCGAATTTCCGGCCGAAAAAATGGAGCAAAAAGCGGATTGGTTTGAGTGCAAATGGACCCGAAGTCTTCAGGATATCCCTCCTTTTACTCGTGAACTTCTTGAGCGACATTTAATTGGTGAAACATCCCAAAAAAGCCCGAAGGCCAAACAACCAAATGCACACAAACACAAGAAATATGGCTATCAGTTGTTCAAAGATAAAATGGTTTCTAAGGTTAAAGTTATCCCTAATGTACTTCACCTAGGAGGAATGCTTTTTTATCTTAAGTGTACTGTACATGCTTCAATGAAAAAGATTGAATATTCAGTTAATGTGCACCTAAAACAAGATACTGGGGAAATGATTGAAGCTAGGTGCACTTGTGTAGCAGGAAATGGTGGCTGCTGTAAACATGTTGCTGCAGCTTTATTTCAAATGCTGGACTTCATTGAACTTGAACTTACAGAGGTCCCAGATGATTTAACATGCACGCAACTCTTACAAGAATGGCATGTACCTAGTTGTGAAAATATCAAAACAGCCATACTTTTTGATAGTGTAAAATTTAGCAAGGCAACATCTACAAAAAGTTCATCTCATTTAATTGAAATTAGTAACCCAGCTCCAGCATTTGCTCAAACTGTGACAGAGAGTGATATTCAAAAACTGAACAAAGAATTAAAAAGTGCTGGATCATGCAGCTATTTACAAAATCTCCTAGAATCAAATGAGTGTAAACCCTTTGATTATGATAATTATCTCAATGAGTTACCTACAAAAAGGAAACTTTATGAAGTTCACTGCAACACCAATCAGCTAAATGCTGTGGAAGTACGAGATGCAATTTTAAACCAGGTCACAACAGATCAAACTAACTTAAACAAACACATACCATCCCCAGAATACAATGAATTTGTTTTTGAAACCTTATACAAATCCAAAGAGCAGATACAAAACATTGAATGCAATACAAGAGGGCAGTCAGATGATGAATTATGGTATCAAGAACGTCGCATAAGATTAACAGCATCAAATTTTGGTTCTGTTTTGAAGCGCAGAGAGAGCATTCACCCAAAAACAATTTTGAATAAACAATTTAATTCCAATTGCACCAAAAGTGTGCCAAAAGCATGTTTATGGGGTCAAAACAAGGAAGAAATTGCCATCAAAGAATACATAGAAAAATGCAACCAAAACAATAATTTGATCAAAGCATGTGTGTCATGTGGCTTCATTGTAAATGGTCAAGTTCCATGGCTTGGTGCTAGTCCTGATTGCTTGCTGTATGATCCTACTGAGTGCACAAATTATGGAATTGGGGAAGTCAAGTGTCCTTTTTCAAAAAAGGAAATGACAATTGACAGTGCATGTGATGACCCTACATTCTTTCTTGAGCACAAATCAAAACCTACATTAAAGAGAAACCATAACTACTTCTATCAAATACAAGGCTTGATGGCTACTTGTAATGTTGAATGGGCTGATTGATTGTATATACAGAAAATGACCTTTTCAGTGAACGAATATATTTTGACACTGAATTATGGAATAAAACTATGCTCCCAAAATTAACATCATTTTACTTCACATACATATACCCTAAATTAGTGAACAAATAAAGCGTAAAAACTGTAGAACTGTTATTGTTTGTTCATTTACTCCTGTTCAGAATTAGAATTGATTAGAGGTGGCTGAAATAGTGTCAAGTAGGAACAGATGACCCATACTTTATTTAACTCTGATGCCATACTCAAAGGAAACACATTCTTTAAAATCCGAAAACATTTAATTCGTTGAATGGCACGTTCCACATGAACTCTAACTGCGGCTATTTTTCTTGTCTCATTTTCTGCCTGAATAGAGAGCTGCTGATTATTTAGGAAAGGGGGTATGTTCAGTTTTACCCCTTCAGGCATTTCATCCTCTATATCAAAGCCCTTATCTGCCATCAAATCATCACCTGCCTCTAACAAGTTTAAAATACCACAGTCTCTGGTGACTTGTTTGTCACTAGAGCGACCAGTGTAAAGCTCTGAAATAAATGTAGGGTATCCAGCAGGTGAAATGCCAATTAGCCCCTTTGCTGTGTTGTGGTTTTTATATGAGGAATAGGTTGCGGATTGACTACGAAATGATGTGGGTCTTTCGATAAAAAGTTCAGTGCAGTCTATGATAACACGTGTATTTGGGTAGGAATCTTTAAAAGCTTTTGGCATAGTGTTTTGAATATATTGACGTGAAGGCCAAATAGGTAGAGCTCTTAGCCTGTGATAAAGGAAAGCTAGCCAAGTTGTTTCAATTCGAGAATACTGGGCTGGTGAAATGCCAAAGCGAATAGCAACATCAAGACCCAATAAACCACAGCGCAATCTAACCAAAACCATGAATAACTCTTGTTCAGGTGTTAAGCTCCTTTGTGTACCACGTTTTGCTTGTGTCTCTGATGCATGTTGTGAATTTTTTGTTCCCGCATACATCAAAAGATTACAAGCTGGTTGCAAATAGTTGAAAAAGGCTTTGAAAGTTGTATAGTTGGGAAAACTGGTGTAGAATTTGAAGTTCGCATCACTAGCTATTACATGTTCTAAACGTAGTGCACATAACTTGTATTTGGTAGATAGCTCATCATGTTTAGTTTTCAAAGATGCATTTTCTTTTTTTAGCTGTTCAAGTTCGGATTTTAGTGCAAAAAGTTCACTATTTTCATTTGTTTGTTGCATGTCATGTTTCCCTGCGTGCTGTGTAGTGCTTATTCGCTTCATATTTTCAGTTACAATTCTTCCACATTTACTATTGGACGTTTGTCTATTTGAAAATGAACTAGACCTGGGCAGAGCCCCCAATACTTTTTTACCACCAGGAAAGTGTAAGGAGCAAACTTTGTGGCTTTTTAACGGTTGTTTGAAATTCCCAATAGATTTAACCACGCTTCTTTCGAACTCGGCTCCTTTGGAAACTTGTGAAATGAAACACCAGGTGTTCTCACACTATTACTTGAGCATTTAGGCACACAACAGGTAGTCCCTCCAGGTAATTTTGAACAAAGTTTCTCCGCTTTTTGCTCCATTTTTTCGGCCGGAAATTCGCCAAATTTAAATGAAACCGCGACGAATATGTAAACAATAACAACGCACGAGTTTGCGTTTTTTCCAAAGGAGTAAACCAATAGATATACCCAGTGAATAAATATCAAAATATGCTTTTAAACTTCTGAAAATACTTTTACTTTAACAGTCTGAGACAATTTTAGGATATTTTCCCGCCAAAGGTTTACAGTTGTTTTGGTTTGAAATAGAACGCTTGATCAAAGCATGTGTAGTTGTAAGCTCATTTGTAAAAACAACATTCACGGCCATAAATTTTGTACATAATCGCCGATCGCAGAAACGCGTTTTGTATTATAGCATCCTGTTTCCCTTACATATTATATAGAAATTTTAGTGATGAACTTACCTCCTAAAGGGGTTAAAAATACAATTCTTGTCCTGCACATTGTAAATCGAAGCCCTATTTGTATTTTACTCCCCGTCAAATCACGCTAAATATCTTAAAATCCAAAGCAAGTACAGTCCCAACTTTGGCCTTCTACGACATATCAGTTCTCTAAGAGTTTTTATAACCTTTTACCGTAGACATAAGTGATAAATATCTGCGAAAAAGTGTTGTAGTTCACTGCAAACGGCGATCGCACAAGAACGACCTCCATCTTAGTAAATTCGACTGGCCTAACTAAACTACCGTGATGCTTTGCGAAAGGCGCAAGTCGCCCATTGGCAATTAGGTTGCGCAGGGCTTGTGACGTAATTAAGAAGAGAAAATTTACGCGCGCTTCTCCCCTCGTGATGCCTTCGTGATGTCTTCGTGAATTTTTAGTTTACGTAAAAAGGAAGTTCGATCAGCAAAGTAGTTTTTATGCGAGAATACTTTTCACAAACCATATCGTTTCGCGAGCGGAACGCACCAACAAAACTTCTGTCTGGTCAAGTCGAAAAACAACTCGTGGAGAAAACGTCGTTGAGAGGTGATGAGAGTCAATGAAAGTTGTTGAGAGATAATGAGAGTCAATGAAAGTCGTTGAGAGATGATGAGAGTCAATGAAAGTTGTTGAGAGATGATAAGAGTCATTGAAAGTCGTTGAGAGATGATGAGAGTCAATGAAAGTTGTTGAGAGATTATGAGAGTCAATGAAAGTTGTTGACAGATGATGAGAGTCAAGGAAAGTTGTTGAGAGATGACGAGAGTCAATGAAAGTTGTTGAGAGATGATGAGAGATGATAAGAGTCAATGAAAGTTGTTGAGAGATGATGAGAGATGAAGAGAGTTGTTGAGAGATGATGAGAGTTCAATGAAAGTTGTTGAGAGATGATGAGAGATGATGAGAGTTGTTGAGAGATGTGGAGAGATGATGAGAGTCAATGAAAGTTGTTGAGAGATGATGAGAGTTGTTGAGAGATGATGAAGAGTCAATGAAAGTTGTTGGGAGATGATGAGAGTTGTTGAGAGATGATAAGAGGCAATGAAAGTTGTTGAGAGATGATGAGAGTTAATGAAAGTTGTTGAGAGATGATGAGAGTCAATGAAAGTTGTTGAGAGATGATGAGAGTTGTTGAGAGTTGAAAGAAAGTGATGAGAGTTGATATGAGTTGATGAGAATTGTTATGCGGGATGATGAAAAAGAATAAGAAATAAGAGAGTTGTTCTGAGTTCGATGATCAACAAACATCTTCCTCGTTCATCGCCATTACATAAGTAAGAATACGCGCGTACAACAACAACACACAAAATAAATCTCGTCGTAAAAACTTACCAGACTCTCTGCCGGCATTCCCATCAAAGTTGGCTCTTGTGTTTGTCTCCTGTTTCTTTTCCTTCTGCGTCTAGGACAACAGGTGAATAAACAGTTTTCCATTTCGAAAAAATTGTAAAATATCGCTCTGAAAAATATCGCTCCGAAAAATTTTGCTCTGTCGTAACTGACTTTTACAAGCAAAATGAGGCAATTAACTTTCGTAAGACAATTGGCAATTAGATTGCGCAGGGCTTGTGGCGTAATTAAGAAGAGAAAATTTACGCGCGCTTCTCCCCTCGTGATGACTTCCCTCGTGAAAAAGGAAGTTCGATCAGCAAAGTAGTTTTCATACGAGAATACTTTTCACAAACCATATCGTTTCGCGAGCAGAACACACCAACAAAACTTCTGTCTGGTCAAGTCGAAAAACAACTCGATATTTTCATTCATTTTAAATCGTTTTCTAGAATGGATAAGTACTTTTGTGAAATGGATAAGTACTTTCCTATCAGCGAAAGCCTTGGTACTGTATAATGTTTAGCGTTATAGGTATGTCCACATTCACCCTCTTCTGCTGGGTTGCCGTTTCTGTTGTACGTACGTTATTGCCTCCCCAGCCACAAAAGCCGATAACGAAAAGAGAACCTTCAGAACATGTCACTACCGTTCAGCTAATGTACCAACCCGTTGTACGCTGACATCTCGAGTCTCTGATGGATTAAAGACAAAGAGGTTAGATTCACGTGGACAGTAACCCTCAGGGATGAGGTTTTCCATCACGTGAACAGGGATCATCGAACATGTGAACAGTAGGAGGTGAATGAAAGCGCAGATACATATTTGATTAGGTATTATTTTAATATCGTATAAATCTGAGTAATTATGCTACATGGAGTATTTTAATTGACATGCAGATACAAAAGACATGGTCTAAAAAATAGTCCAAGCATTTGGTTAAATTAGTTCCTTTTGCCTTTTGTATGCAGTTAGAAGTTTTAAGTAAGGTGTATTGAATATAAGTTCAAACTTTCTTTGGGTTTTTTCGGAGGGTTTTCCGTATTCCAGCAGATCAAATGCTTCTTCGATTATTTTCCACACCTTCTCTCCCTTCGCCTTGGCTTCGTTGACCGATATCCATCAACCAAGCGATCTTGTTTTTTGAATGAGTCTAGTGGTTACAGTTTGACGGAGTTCAGATTTTTAGGAGTTCAATATGTATTCATAACAACTTTCAGTTAATTTATTCTTGTCGCAAACAAGGCGAGTTTTTTAGATATTTATCACTTTAAAATACAAAATGCTAGGATGGCCGAGTTGGTAAAGGCCTTAAGATCTAGTGTGCGTTGCACTTCGTGGGTTCGATTCCTACTCCTAGCACTATGCTTTTTGTATGTTTGCAGTCATTAAATTCTGGTAAAATTATAGTTTAATCGATATTAATTTTTAAGCAAGCGATATCATTAGAATAACTGTACCTTGTTTAAGACGAATTGACCTGGGCAGCTATGATATACACCTCTCATGGTCTGAAGCCATGCTGTCGTGGTTGTCAACCAAATTGCCAACATTAATTCGTAAACCTTGAATATTTCTTTCAACCGATTTTCTCGAACGAGTAGGTGTTAGGCGGAATTAAAAATTGCACGCGGTAGGACAATAAAAGGAGTCATTAAGCGGGCAAGTTCCAGCGGCATGTCTTTAATTGAGCATTAATTAACAATATGACTGAACCCATTGTCAGTTAATGACTTTGTCCAAACGCGGTTATGCATACATTACTGGGCATTACTACATTAATGACAGGACGAACCAGAACATGTTCGCCTCGATCTAAACAAAGGGTAACTTGCACATAAATATCGCACACCGAACAGAATTTTTCGAGAAAACACAACAATGGAGTGCTTACATGTAGTTCCTGCGATGCAAAGATATCTCAATCTGTAAGTGAAAATGTTTTCTTTTGTTTTAAGCCATTAAGGTTTTTTCCTTTCAAAATCGTACTTGATTTTCGTGTGCCTTGTACTCAAGTTTTTCATTTTTTTTATTCATAGATCCTTGAAATGATTCCTGAGTGCGATACCGAAGCTGGCCTTAATATATTCGAGGAGACATTTGAGCTAACTGATGAGGCCAGCTCTCCATGTAATTTCTGACAGATTAGAGCTACCGAAACCAAAGCGCGAGCACGGGTTAAACTGTCGCGTGCGGAAATTTGAAATCGAAGGAGAAAATGGAAGCCTTGAAAATCAGGGCAATGCTATAACTCGTGAAGGATATGCAAACGGTTATACACTGTTTGTGTTCGATCTCACTCCAGACTTGTGCCCTGGTCATGATCATAATCATGCACAACCAATTAGAAACGAAGATATCTCGATCAAATGTCAGTTTGGAACGGCCTTGGAGACGGGTAGCAAAGTATAAAACAAGAAATTCATTTTAACATGTACTTAGCAAGTTTAATATGTACTTAGCAAGTATGCGTGGGTTGAACCGATAAAAACAAGGACGGGGGAAAATCTAGTCAGTACGTTTGAGAAAATTCTAAAAAGCATTTGTCAAACCTGAAACTTTTCACTCGGTTGAAGGTACGAAGTTTACCAACAGGAAATTTCAAACCTTTCTAAAAGAACATGGCATTTCAAACCAACCTCATGAAGAATTGAATGTTGCATGATTGGCATGTCTAAATAAAGTTTATGTGTTTAGCTATGTATGTATCTAGCAAACAGTACATTATATAAAGTACCAAATTACAAAACTAAATTTGAATACAAACGTTTTATTTCAGATGGGGGTTGAACGCCGGAAATAGTTGTATTAAAACTGATATAGATTTGCGTTTTTAAAATTTATTCATCTAACGATTAATTACAGCAATAAATTATAATACATCAAAATCTCATTTCGTATCGCTTTTTGTTCGTTTGCCATGGATTCTTCCACATAAAGGCTCTATTAGTAAACCTTTTAAATCGCTTTTTTTTATTTTACTATTCTTCTTCGAACTTGAAATCGTTCAAAAGTCTTTCGCTAAGAAACTTTCTCTTATCAATAGCAGCTTCTATTGCTTCTTCGGGATCAAAATCATCGTTTTCAACAAATGCATCTTTTGTGTTCATTATTTTCTTATTTATCGGGTCTTTCTTTAGTTGTCTCATCCACAAAAGGCGCTCCAAATAAATTTTTTCTAATTCTTTCTGAAGGTTAGGCATGATGCTCGAGAAAGCTTTCCCTTTAGCAGAGTGCTCATCAGAACCACTGTTTGTAAGGCTTTCTTGCATTTCTTCGAAAGCTCTATTACTTCTTTGCTTTGCTTCTTCTATAAGCGGCATCCATGGATCCATTTTTTCTTCAGATTCTGATTCAGTCGTCGTCGAACTTTCAGACTGCTGACTGAGAGTGGTCGAGACATCGTCTTGGAAATCTCCACCTTCGCTGTCAGAGTCTGTTTGAGACATGTTTCTTTCTTGATCTCGTAGTGGACAATATTCCTGTTCGTGTCTGCGCAGATTGTAGCTGCGGCTAAAATGCCTTCCGCAAAATTGGCAGCTCATTCCCTTTGGACGGGCAGTGTAGAAATGCCTGGTTATTGAGCAGCAATGCAGTTTTATGAGCAGATGAGCATCTGCTCATGAGCAGTTATGAGCATGTGCCCATCTGCTCAACGGTACTTTTTCGTAGTCCATTTAATATTCTCTTTCTGCTCTTATTTTAATACATATATTCTTTATTGTGCTGCTACCGAATCACTCACTCACTAACTATCATATTGCAATTATTGTCTTCCTATATATTCGACTACGTGTCAATCATTATATTAGTATTACTTATTAACTAGCTCAATACTACACCATTCCCCTTATTTAAATTAAACGTTACTTCTAAATCAGTTCAATCAAATGTAATCACTATGTGCCTTTGTGTCCTTAATTATCCACTCTATTAATAATGTCTGATGGTAATGTTTGTCCATATCTTTCTGGTATTCTCCTCGCTCTGGTAGATCTTCTGACCGTACCCTCTCTTCTTTCTTCATTGTAGTGTGTATCTCTCACGTTCTCTTCATTGTCGGCATCGTTGTTCGTTGTTCTCGCTCGTATCATCACTGTCCGATTCACTTCCATTACGTTTCGGAATTTTCTTGAAATGGGAAATGTTCCGTTCTATTACATGACCATCTTTACTTCGTGCTTTTATCACAGTCTTCTTTCTGTATACAACCTGATATGGTGTTGTATTAAACTGGGATGTTAACTTGTTTTGGCTGTTTAACCAATACATGATCTCCAACGGTGATGTTGCTTTTCTTGGTGTTTCGTCGGTTGTTTATGTACGCTTCATTATATTCTTGGCGTTTTCTTTCTCTTTCACGCGCTTCGTTGTGTCTGTTCACAACAATTTTCTTGTACAGTACGGGTAATGTTCCTCGAACTTTTCGGTTGAACAATAACTCGGAAGGTGGAACACCAGTCGAACTGTGAGGTGTTGTACGATATTGTAATAAAAACCGACTCAATTCTTGTCTCCACGGTCGACTTTGAAGTTTTGCTGTTTGCAATACTTTTCTGAGACATTGCATGAAGCGTTCTGCTTGTGCATTACCTTGGGGCCATAACGGGTTGGAGAACTTGGGTGTTATTCCTAAGGTCTCTAAGTATCGTTTGTAGTCAGAACCGTTGAATGGTGGTCCATTATCTGAGATGATTTCGTCTGGAATACCGTGGGTCGCAAAGATTTTATCCAGTTTTGGTATCACTGCTGATGCTCTCGTGGAGTGTACCACTTCTACTTCGGGAAATCGAGAGTATCGATCAATGACTACGAGTAGATATTCTGTCGTAGGCAAAGGTCCATAGAAGTCAACATGTAAGGTTGTCCATGGGTGTGTTGGCATAGATGTAGTCGTAATGGGTTCAGGTGTTTTTGGTCGTCCCACTGCCTGAAATGGGATACAACGTTCAATTGTGGTCTTTACCAGATTGTCAATTTGAGGAAACCATACCTTTTCGCGTATAAGGCTTTTGGTCTTGTCTATGCCCAGGTGTGTCTGATGTGCTAAGTCTATTGCTCGCTGTTGTAAACCCGAAGGGATCACGATCCTCGTTCCTCGCAGTATCATGCCGTGTTGGGTCGTGGTCAGTTCGTCTTTCACAGGCTTATAAGGTTTTACGGCAGGTGCGTCCCATTTGTTTGTGCGTATAGCGTCCCAAATTGTGTCAACGTGGCATCAGCGTTGGTGGCTTCTAGGATTTCTGTCAAAGTCATTGTTTTTGGCACACTGTGATGTGCAATGAAATTAATGTATTGTTCTGTCATTCGTTCTTGTTTTCGACAACTTTCCGCTGTGGGGTGTCGTGACATGTAGTCTGCAGGATTGCTACTACCGGCTTTGTACACAATCTTAAATGCGTAGGGTTGCAAACGGAGAACCCATCGTTCAATACGTGCTGAGGCTTTGGCTGTTCGTTTGCCGTAGATTATCTTTAGAGGCTTATGGTCCGTCACCAGTGTAAACTCACTTCCAAAAAGAAACAAATGAAAGTGTTCAACTGCCCAGACAATGGCAAGCGCCTCTTTTTCTGTCTGCGAATAGCGTTTTTCAGTATCTGTCAATGCACGACTTGCATATGCGATAACTTGTTGATGATCGGCGTCTTTGTGTTGCGGTTTCTGTGATAGAATGGCGGAGATGCCTACAGGACTAGCATCTACGGTGACGTAGGTGTCTTTTCGTTTGTCAAAATACGACATGCAAGGTGCGGAGGTAAGTTTCTGCTTGAGCTCGTCAAAAGCTGCTTGATGTACTTCCGACCACTCAAAACGAATGTTTTTCTTCGTTAACTCTCTTAGGGAAGCTGTGATAGTAGCAAAGTTTTGTATATATTTGCTTCTATAGTTCGCCATTCCGAGGAAGCTACGAACTTCGTGCGTGTTCATCGGTTTTGGTGCTTTCAATAAGTCGTTGACTTTCTTGGGATCAGGTCTCGTCCCCTCTTTCGTAAATATCTGTCCAAAGAATGAGAGTTCGTCTTTTAGAAAAACACATTTGCTTTGGTTCAATCGTAGTCCTTTCGCGGTAAGGCGTTGAAGGCATTTGTCTAGGTTTTCGTCATGATCTCGTCTTGTTGAACCAAAAATAACAATATCGTCTGCGATATTCTTAACTCCTGGAAGTCCTTGGAGTGCTGTTTGGAGCGTATGTTGGAACATCTCTGCCGCGGTATTAGTTCCGTAATTTAGTCGCTTATATCTGTATAAGCCTAGGTGCGTACTAAAGGTTGTAATGTATCTCGATTGTTCATCTAATTCAAGCTGACGATACGCTTGACTTAGGTCTAATTTAGAAAAATACTGTGCACCATTCAATGAGAGGCTTATATCGTCCACAGTCGGTATTGGGTGTCGTACTCTTCGAATCGCTTCGTTCGGTAATCTCATGTCGACACAAATGCGAACTTGGCCATCTTTCTTTGGGACCGTAACTATAGGTGAAACCCAGGGAGTCGCTTCATCGTCGGGTACTCGTTCTATTATATCTTGTTCTTCGAGCTCGTGTATTGCTGTTTTTACCCTTTCTCGGATGTGGTAGGGTATGCGTCGTTGTGGTTGTGCTTTGGGTATTTTCGTTTCATCAATGTCTAGCTTGATTTGGGCGTCCTTGAATTTACCGAGTCCCGTAAATACCGTCGAGTGCTTTTGAAGGATGTGATTTATCGCGTTGTCTTTTGTTGAAAGTTTGTCTAAATGTAGGCTAACAAGTCCAAGTTCTTGTGCAGTGCTTAGTGATAACAAATTGCCACACTGTTGTGCTTTAACAACATAAATCGTAGCAGCTGTCATACGCTTCTTTGTTTCGATGCCTGCGTCAAATTTGCCGACAAATTCTACCGGATTTGTACTATTGTATGCAAAGGCTTTCACATTCGTACGTTTCAGTTTAATGTCTTTCATCTTCTCGAACGTGTTATAATCGATGAAGTTTATCGTCGCCCCGGTGTCTACAGCTGTTTTTAGTTTACTACCACCTATGGTGACACTAACTTTGTTGTCCACTTTCGTATCACTAACTGCGTATATGTACTCTTCGTCAGAGCTAGATTGTTGTTCAGTGTCTAGCGTTTTAACATGCCTCTGTCCGTATTTCTGTTTACTTTTGTGTTCCCTTCTCTGTGGTCGTTCGGGTTTCTGTGTTGATCGACACATCGTTGCGAAATGGTTTAGTTTCCCACACTTGTTACACGATTTGCCGCGCGCTGGACACACGCTTGTATGGGGAAAATCACGACCGCAATTTCTACATTTGGATTTGGAAGTGTTATTAGTATTGTTCCGACATTGTTGTTCTATTCGATTCATTTCTCCGTCCTTTGTTTCTTTTGATTCGATTTCCTTCGTCTGAAAGGTACTTTGTTCGTCTCGACGTCCTTCGATAAGCATAGCTTATAAATCAAACGTTGGATCACGTAGAGCTCGTTTACGTATTTTCGACGATTTGCCGCCAATAAGGATTTCTTCTTCGATTTCAAACGCGATGTCTGTAAACTCACACGTCTCTGCCATTGTGCGCAATCTCGTATGAAATTGGTCCAAAGTCTCGCCGCTTTCTTGTTTAGCTTGCCGAAAACGGTATACTTCATATCGCTTGTTTTTCTGCGGGTCAAAATGGGCTTTTAGTTTTGCCTTGGCGAGTTCGTAATCTGCGCCGGTTCCTGTATCTGGAATTTGTTTAAAGATTTCGCGCACTCGCGAGCCAGCCTGATATAGTAGCAACGCACGTTTTCTCGTTGAGTCTGTAATTCCACTTGCGGTTAGATACATGTCAAAATCGGATTGCCAGTTATTCCATTTAGTCGCAATGCTTGTACCGAGTTTAGCATCTGGACAAAATTCTGGCATTGGTGTGATTGCAATCGACTGCATGACTTGCACCGTCTGTTGTGGTTGCTCATGTTCTTCTGCGTCGGACATTACAGTTTGCGTCTCGTTTATCTTTGTTTTAGCCTCGTCGCCAATTTAATATTCTCTTTCTGCTCTTATTTTAATACATATATTCTTTATTGTGCTGCTACCGAATCACTCACTCACTAACTATCATATTGCAATTATTGTCTTCCTATATATTCGACTACGTGTCAATCATTATATTAGTATTGACTTATTAACTAGCTCAATACTACAGTCCAGTACATGCACACAAACTAAAATGTCAGCCATCCCTTATGTACTTTCTTTGTTTCTCATGAGGGAGAGGTTCTTCGTTTACGACTAGACTGCACATGCTTTAATTTTGCGGTGCTTAAGTAAACATTAAAGTTTCTCTCCATCTCTTCTTGGCGCTTCAATAAATTTTCCAGACACTCCTCCATATTGAATTCCTTTGGTTCTTTACTCTGTCAAGGTACATATTTCTATCTTACTCCACTTTAACCATTTCTTGCGTTCCTCTTGGCCCATACCGTGTACTTGGTCGAGATGATTTGCTAACCTTGCTAAATTTCTACTAGCACAGCCAAACACAGGACAGTTCCTATACGCGTGCGACCCATATTTAGATGATTGCTCAACGAATTTCTAATGATAATTGGCTCATTTTTTCGTGTGTCAGGCATTTTATTAGGCCCGTTTGGGCCCTGTATGGCCTTATATGGCACTATTAGGCCCGATGGCCCGATTGCTGATTGGGCGTCCTAAACCCGCGAATATGACAAATATTCCATTAAACATATACGGAAGCAAGTAAAGAAAGTATTAATCAACAGTGACGTTTGGGGAATAAAGAAGTCCCCGGAGGGACATTGGCAAGCATGTTATCTTCATGAGAACATTCCTCTCCACCAGGTCACTGGGTCACCACTTGGTTTTTGGAGAAACATTGCAGTACATTTAGTTGGAACACGAGGGCTTTGCAAGCACTCAACTCGGAACGACTGTCCGCTTTGGTCGACTTTGTACCTATTTAGCTTAATTATCTGTCCTACGTATACAACGCCCACGCGAATTTGCAATGTATTCAGCACATTAGCGTCGTATACGTATACATTATTCAATTATCTGTATACGTATGCAACGCCCATACGATATGTTAATGTAATCTTTACACATGTGATGTCAACAGTCATTTAATAAAAATAGGTACGCAGCGCGTACATGTGACTGCCGCTCTGTCTTTGTCATCTGAGTGGTATCATGGATTTAACTGGCAGAATAGCTTGACCCGTTTGTCTTGCATTTGGAGTTCGAAGTCGCACCATTCAGTTTTTTCACCTTTTTTCAAAGGTGACAGGTTGTGGGTGTAGCCAATTACGGCCGGATTATTTTTTCGCGAAGCCATGAATATCGTCTGATTAAACTGATTCACTGAATCAGCACGGTAAACAGGGTGTGACTTTTTATACTAAAGCGCGTGGTTGACAGTACTGTAGTCCAAAGAGTGGGCCATGTCATTACCGGAGGTCATTGGTGCATGTATAAAATCCTTTGTCAGTCAGAGAAGAATACAATGGATCAGTGAGGATCGGCATATTATTATCACTGTCCATTGCTGATGATTAATGAAGGGGCTCATTCTTTCCCAAATGAGCAGGCTATTTTACTCACCATGCCAATAATTACCACATTCATTGATCATATTCAATGATGAAAGTAAAGTTAATGCTGATGAATGACGATGCGTGACGATATGTAAAATAATTGGGATCACGTTCAGACCTCTTCGGTCGAAGCATAATTTTAGGTACAATGACACACCCTTTTATTTTGCGTTCCTGCCTCTACTTATGTTTACAGAAACTGATTGTGCATGTGAGCTATATGCTAAAGTTTCAGCAGACAGCATTCACATCCACAAATATTACATGTTACTATTAAAGTAAAGAAATTGAATTTGGTTTTGCAACGCATCCGCCGTATTGATTAACTCAAAATTACATAAAATATGAGCGATTAGCCGTTTTCACATCAGAAGACGAACTAATCGTCTATAGAAAAACAAATCGCCTGCTGTCGGCGGTCTGCAGGTGTCGTCTAAATACTGCATGTAGCTGTTTTCACACTAGAAGACCGTATGTGGCGTTTGAATATTGATTATTACATTTGAGTAAGACGTGCAAAGTTCAAACAGTTCAAAAATGTAAGCAAAACAACGTACATATAGAAAAGTTATGTTGATGCATAAAAATTTGCATTTGAATTGCATATTTGATTGCACCGGAAAGGTTGGCGATAAATGGCGAAAACTGCCGAGTGTGACGTACATAGTTGTGTGACGTAGTGCTGAGTGTGACGTAATGGTCCAAGACAAGCATTTAAGAAAGCAAGCAAGCAAGCAATCAAGCAAGCCTCTGCCATAGTGGCTACCGCTTACGCGGTAGTCACAAAAATCGCGCGATTCAGTTATACATAACCTTTGGGCGGTGGAGCTTGTGCAGAGTCTTAAAGACCTTGCCATTAAAACTGTACTCTTAACGTTATCGGAGACTCGGAATGACTTCGACACTGAAAGACAAATAACTGAAAAGCTAATGTGGGTGACTGAGTTTCTGATAGAGGATGAAATAAATCTAAAGACACTGTTAACTAAATGTTTCTTATCCTCAAGTTTCAAAGTTGGATTCTGCACAAAACGCAATCATAGTGTTCCGTGTTTACTCAAACAAACCACATATGCGACACAAGAAATACGGTTATCATGTGAACGTCAAAGAACCAATCGAGTATATAAATGTGCACACTCCCGACACGTGGTGTACGATCTATGATAATGACTGGTGGATAGAAGTCACCGACTGTATGCTGAGACGTGATCAGATGTTTCTACTAGACTCGTTCATATTTCACTCAAACATTAATTTTTACTTATTGATGATTGCACATTTCATCAAAACACGACGAACCGCAAGTTTAAGTGATTATAGAACATTAGTTAATCGTATCATAAATTACTATCTATTTAATAGTTGTAAGGTACCTAAACTATATTAATAAAAATTATCTTATAGACAAATCGTATTGCATCATCATGTTTCAACAAATCGAAATAATAAATAATTCACACTAAATTTTGGTTTTCACTCCTACACAATACCCCGGCCCATAAACACTACATACATCAAACGCATGATGTACTTTCTTACTTGCTCCCGTATATGTTTAATGGAATATTTGTCATATTCGCGGGTTTAGGACGCCCAATCAGCAATCGGGCCATCGGGCCTAATAGTGCCATATAAGGCCATACAGGGCCCAATTGGGCCTAATAAAATGCCTGACACACGAAAAAATGAGCCAATTAGCATTAGAAATTCGTTGAGCAATCATCTAAATATGGGTCGCACGCGTAGGAAATGTCCTGTGTTTGGCTGTGCTAGTAGAAATTTAGCAAGGTTAGCAAATCATCTCGACCAAGTACACGGTATGGGCCAAGAGGAACGCAAGAAATGGTTAAAGTGGAGTAAGATAGAAATATGTGTACCTCGACAGAGTAAAGAACCAAAGGAATTCAATATGGAGGAATGTCTGGAAAATTTATTGAAGCGCCAAGAAGAGATCGAGAGAAACTTTAATGTTTACTTAAGCACTGCAAAATTAAAGCATGTGCAGTCTAGTCGTAAACGAAGAACCTCTCCCTCATGGGAAACGAAGAAAGTACATAAGGGATGGCTGACATTTTAGTTTGTGTGCATGTACTGGACTACGAAAAAGTACCGTTGAGCAGTTGGGCACATGCTCATAACTGCTCATGAGCAGATGCTTCTTCTGCTCATAAAACCGCATTGCTGCTCAATAACCAGGCATTTCTACACTGCCCGTCCAAAGGGAATGAGCTGCCAATTTTGCAGAAGGCATTTTAGCCGCAGCTACAATCTGCGCAGACACGAACAGGAATATTGTCCACTACGAGAGCAAGAAAGAAACATATCTCAAACAGACTCTTACAGCGAAGGTGAAGATTTCCAAGACGATGTCTCGACCACTCTCAGTCAGCAGTCTGAAAGTTCGACGACGACTGAATCAGAATCTGGATCCATGGATCCATGGATGCTGCTTATAGAAGAAGCAAAGCAAAGAAGTAATAGAGCTTTCGAAGAAATGCAAGAAAGCCTTACAAACAGTGGTGCTGATGAGCACTCTGCTAAAGGGAAAGCTTTCTCGAGCATCATGCCTAACCTTCAGAAAGAATTAGAAAAAAATTATTTGGAGCGCCTTTTGTGGATGAGACAACTAAAGAAAGACCCGATACATAAGAAAATAATGAACACAAAAGATGCATTTGTTGAAAACGATGATTTTGATCCCGAAGAAGCAATAGAAGCTGCTATTGATAAGAGAAAGTTTCTTATCGAAAGACTTTTGAACGATTACAATTTCGAAGACGAATAGTAAAATAAAAAAAGCGATTTAAAAGGTTTTCTAATAGAGCCTTTGTGGAAGAATCCATGGCAAACGAACAAAAAGCGATACGAAATGAGATTTTGATGTATTATAATTTCTTGCTGTAATTAATCGTTAGATGAATAAATGTTAAAAACGCAAATCTATATCAGTTTTAACACAACTATTTCCGGCGTTCAACCCCCATCTGAAATAAAACGTTTGTATTCAAATTTAGTTTTGTAATTTGGTACTTTATATAATGTACTGTTTGCTAGATACATACATAGCTAAACACATAAACTTTATTTAGACATGCCAATCATGCAACATTCAATTCTTCATGAAGTTGGTTTGAAATGCCTTGTTCTTTTAGAAAGGTTTGAAATTTCCTGTTGGTAAACTTCGTACCTTCAACGGAGTGAAAAGTTTCAGGTTTGCCAAATGCTTTTTAGAATTTTCTCAAACGTACTGACTAGATTCTCCCCCGTCCGTGTTTTTATCGGTTCAACCCACGCATACTTGCTAAGTACATGTTAAACTTGCTAAGTACATGTTAAAATGTATTTCTTGTTTTATACTTTGCTACCCGTCTCCAAGGCCGTTCGAAACTGACATTTGATCGAGATATCTTCGTTTCTAATTGATTGTGCATGATTATGATCATGACCAGGGCACAGGTCTGGAGTGAGATCGAACACAAACAGTGTATAAACCGTTTGCATATTCTTCACGAGTTATAGCATTGCCCTGATTTTCAAGGCTTCCATTTTCTCCTTCGATTTCAAATTTCCGCACGCGACAGTTTAACCCGTGCTCGCGCTTTGGTTTCGGTAGCTCTAATCTGTCAGAAATTACATGGAGAGCTGGCCTCATCAGTTAGCTCAAATGTTTCCTCGAATATATTAAGGCCAGCTTCGGTATCGCACTCAGGAATCATTTCAAGGATCTATGAATAAAAAAATGAAAAACTTGAGTACAAGGCACACGAAAATCAAGTACGAATTTGAAAGGAAAAAACCTTAATGGCTTAAAACAAAAGAAAACATTTTCACTTACAGATTGACATATCTTTGCATCGCAGGAACTACATGTAAGCACTCCATTGTTGTGTTTTCTCGAAAAATTCTGTTCGATGTGCGATATTTATGTGCAAGTTACCCTTTGTTTAGAGGCGAACATGTTCTGGTTCGTCCTGTCATTAATGTAGTAATGCCCAGTAATGTATGCATAACCGCGTTTGGACAAAGTCATTAACTGACAATGGGTTCAGTCATATTGTTAATTAATGCTCAATTAAAGACATGCCGCTGGAACTTGCCCGCTTAATGACTCCTTTTATTGTCCTACCGCGTGGGGATTTTTAATTCCGCCTAACGCCTACTCGTTTGAGAAAATCGGTTGAAAGAAATATTCAAGGTGTACGAATTAATATGTTGGCAATTTGGTTGATAACCACGACAGCATGGCTTCAGACCATGAGAGGTTTATATCATAGCTGCCTATGTCAATCCGTCTTAAACAAGGTACAGTTATTCTAATGATATCCCTTGCTTAAAAATTAATATCGATTAAACTATAATTTTACCAGAATTTAATGACTGCAAACATACAAAAAGCATAGTGCTAGGAGTAGGAATTGAACCCCACGAAGTGCAACGCACACTAGATCTTAAGGCCTTTACCAACTCGGCCATCCTAGCATTTTGTATTTTAAAGTGATAAATATCTAAAAAACTCGCCTTGTTTGCGACACGAATAAATTAACTGAAAGTTGTTATGAATACATATTGAACTCCTAAAAATGAGTGGGAACGAGCGACATAATCTTCGGGTGATTGTCGGATGCGAATCGGGTTGAATAATTAATTAGGGTTAAGGTCTTAAAGGAGCAAGGCACGTCATGAATACATAACAGTGAACTCTAAAAAGACTGGAACGATAACTTGGCCGCCATCTTTGAAGCCAGCACTGATGGCCGCCATGAAGGTCAAGAGTTGAAATTACACCACCAAAACAACACCGGTTTTTATACACAAATCCATCTCATCTGATCATGAATAAAAGCTTAAGACAAGCATTGACACTTAGATTTTACTAAAAAACAAGTTTTATGAACATGAAAAGGTGCAAACCTTTTTTTTTTGCGAGTTGAAGGCGAAGTTTTTTTCGGTTGTTAAAATTCTTTAAATATTTCAAGTACAAAGCTAGTACCTCGCCGGTTTTTACAGTAAGATGATGCGGATTACTTAGGTCTATCCAAAAAGGGTAAAATCGTTGTTTAAAGTTGAAGTTGTCAAATAAAAATCGCACTTTTTTTGCTAAAAAATACTATTTTTTACGGAATTCTCACTCTCCCCAGTTCTTTTGAAGGCTTGACTTGCTCGCGCGGCTAGAGCCTTAATCAGCAAATTATATTCAAATCGGCTTCATCCAATGACTAGTCTTAATTGTTTAGTTATCGTTCCAGTCTTATTAGAGTTCACTGATACATAATGATGCACAAGGCCTTTGCATAATAATTACTTTCAACATGCCTTTGCATACTAATTACTTCTGTCCCTGAAGTGGGGGGTATCACTACTGCCATGACCATCACATCGCGGTTGCTGCATTCCCAGTGATCTCCACATAACAATAACTTTTTCGAACATGAAACCATCGTCTTCGGAACAAATAAAATTACAACTTTGTCTCTGTCCGCAAAACCAAAATGAACCATTTTTTGTCGTCGAGCAAGAAGCAGGTTTTTCATGCAAACACTCCATCATCCAAAAGTATAACTATACAATGTTCCTTTGAACCGTGAGTTCTTATATACATTCTACTTACATACGTCACTAACGTCACGTGTACAAAAACGGTTTAACTATTTCCGCTTTTGCCGTTGCCAGTGGGAGAGATAGTCCAAAATAGAATCAAACTCGTGTTTATTTAAATGCAGTTCCATCAATGAGTTCACTTGTTCGAGATCAAGATTTCGCTCCAAATCTCTTAGATGATCGACAACGGAGTTGTGGTATTTCAGTTTCATAACTCGTATCGCCTCGACAAATAAATGCCATATGATACGTTTTTTGATCACTCGTTCTAGCGCATCCGATCCGAACATGGACCATTTCTCTTCATCCGTTAACATGATGCAATCGTGTTGACGTTGACTAGGGTGATCGTACTCACATCCACAACATTGCTCTTTACAAAGCACTCCAACTTCGTTATAAACAGCTTGTGCTAATATGGCATCCATCAGTCTACAGAGCGTTTTATATTCTACAACAGAAACCTCATCGGTATAAACGCCACGAACGAATGTGGATTGCTTTGACAAACTCATTTTCTTGACCTTCGAATGGTTCGAATGAATTCCAAACGTAATAAAGTGTAATAGAGCCATGAGTTCATTTATAGACTCCCGGTACTCTTTAATATATTCAGACCATACGCGTAATATATTTCGTCAGTTCATTTACATCCCCAACGTGCTCCCTCCATGCATATAGTTTTGCACGCCCCTCATTTACATCCCAACGTGGCCACTTAATATTGTAAACCGGATCTCATTTCATATGCTGAACCACGCCAAACCCTTTCATATTTACATTTTTAATCATTATAAACTCAACCATTAAACTGTAACCACTAGACTCATTCATTTAAACATCATGGCTTATGCTTTTAAGAAAATGTACAACGCTGATTTAGCAACGGTTAAAACGCTAGCCAGGGAAGAGATTATGGCCAAAATTATCATTAAATTCATTGAAAAGCAAATTCAGAAGGATCACCCAGATACAAAAGAAGATCGCTTGGTTGGTGGATATCGGTAAACGAAGCCAAGACGATGGGAGAGAAGGTGTGGAAAATAATCGAAGAAGCATTTGAGAGTTATATTCAATACACCTTACTTAAAACTTCTAACTTCATACAGAAGGCAAAAAGAAACTAACTTAATCAAATGGTTGGACTATTTTTTAGACCATGTCTTTTGTATCTAAATCAAAATACTCCATATAGCATACTTACTCAGATTTATACGATATTAAAATAATACCTAATCAAATATGTATCTGCGCTTTCATTTACCTCCTACTGTTCGCATGTTCGATAATCCCTGTTCACGCGATGGAAAACCTCATCCCTCAGGGTCACTGTCCACGTGAATCTAACCTCTTTGTTCACATGATCCATGACCCATGCCCACGTGCAAACGCATGGTCTTTGTCCACGTGAATCGTGATTTTTGTTCACGTGAACCTATTGTGTCGGAGAGTTCATCCCAGCAGCAATTGAAGATGGCACAGTAAGTTGAACACCTTCAGCGACAATGCAATGAGGGTCTGAGGATTTAACATTGCGTGAGGAAGCCTTGTCAACGGCTTTCCAAATTTTTCCAAATTTTAGATATTTTATGTTAGAAGAGGACATAAAATGTATGTAAAATATTAGTGTTTTCTCTGTAAGTTTGATTAAAACTTACAGAGATTTAAAAAGATACAACAACAATCTCTGTAAAAACTTTATATTTTATCTGTAAATTCAAAACCACCTTAATTGAGATGCTGCAAAATGTTTGTAAAATCCACAGACTATCTCTGTAAAATAGATGCACAACATGTCTCTAAAATCTGTACATTTTGTCTGTAAAGAAAGTCTCGACAAAAGCACAAAATGTCTTTAAAATCTATACATTTTCTCTGTAAAAAAGGTCTCGACAAATGCGCAAAATGTCTGTAAAATTTACACATTTTCTCTGTAAAAATCTCGACAAATGCACAGAATATTTGTAAAATCTCTACCTTTTGTCTGTAAAAAAGAATTGACAACTGGAATCAAAAGAATCAACAAATGTCTGTAAAATCCATACATTTTATTGGTAAAAAAAGTCTCGACAAATGCACAAAATTGCAATAAAATCTTCACACATTAATAAAATGTACATGATTACACATGCAGTAAATGGGTCCATAGATTAATAAGTAGAAAAATAATTTAATTTAATTAATGAATAAACACTCAACAATAAATACACAAGATAGAAATAAACAGCTAGAAATAGCTCATGAGTCTTTTTACTAAGTTCAAACATTAAGAACAAGATTGTTTCTGCTTATGACTTGCATCCTTCCGCTTAAGTTTTCCACTTTCCAAAAGTTCTTTCCCAAGCAGAAATGCTAATTGTTCTTTGGGAGGCATCGTGTCTTTGGGAAATTTCATGCCCAGTTTAGTCACTTCCTTTTTCAATTTGACCATATATTGACTTGTGACAACTTCTTTACTTTTGAATAGAAAAGTGCAGATAATATGCCCATGGATTGTGGAACCTTAAATTAAAGATAGAAGAGATTAACATCAAAATCCATGTACGATTTGTAACTCAAACTATGGGCCATAGGCAGTGTGTTTTTGCTGGGGTGGCGTATGGTTCAAAAACTCAATAATAATTCATGATAATAATAATTCACTGGAAAGTAATTCGTACTCATCATGATTATTACATGAAAATATATTGCCAATATGTTCTTTCAACTTAAACTTTTTTTTCATACGTATATCCCTTAGTGTTTTTATATGATCCTTAAGCTCCGTAAAAGCGTCGTGAAGATTTTAAAAAGTGATGCCCTGTGGAACATCGAGGTGGCTATTGCCTTTGATTTTTGTGCGTGTTCTTTTTCTAGTCACACGCTATGGATGGAGTATTATTTGCCTTTTCTGATGAAGCACAATTTTTCCCCCATTGCAATTCTCATTATTTCTGCTTCTTCTTGTTTAAAGCATAAATAATATCTATTCTGACGCACAAGTAACAATCGTAGCATCAGTTCTTCTTTGTTACCACACGTATGAATTCCGTGATAATTAGGAATATAACGCAACCGCGCCACAGTATACTTTCGCAATTCAGTCACTGTGTTGGCAATCTTGCTCAAATCTCCATCGTAGTCTGGAGAGTAATCTTCAGACATGTAATCATCTATTTTTTGTACAAGTCGCTCAACCAGCTGCCACTTCTCACCCTTCCTTAGTAGACTTGGCCTTTTTGCAAAGTTTAACCAGTTCCTCACCTTTTTTCGTATACATTGGATGCTTCCTTCATTTTTCTCTAGCAATATCCTTTTGAAGTTCCTGTTTGCCTTTCTTTAAAGTAGTCACGTGTTGTTGACTCTGGAAGCCAAATAAGGAAGGAAAAGTGCTTGTACATATCATCAAGCGGGTATGAGTTGAGCATAAATAGTAAATCAAGTTGTCGGTTAGGTCTAAACAGTCCTGGCGTTCTTGTCCAATCCATGTCACTTTCTATCTCAGTCCGCTCAAAAGGGAAGTAGTGTAATTCCCCTTCAGTATCCATCCATCGTATTTGGTTTGGAATCGCCTGAAATTCGTGTCTGTTCAACTTTTTTGCTGACCACTGCTCATCAACTCTGCACAACGCTGTAATGTATCTATCTCTCCATGCAGTTCTATGATCAATTCCAGGTTCCTGGTACAGAATTGTTCAAACATTGATAGTCTTCAAAATAGTTTCCTTCAAAATTCTCATTTACGTTCCATGCAACTAATAGATCATTTAGCAAGGACGACTCTTCATTGACATTATACGTTGTCTCTGACGCCTCCTTCATCTCTTCCGAATATGAAAGGAAAGTTCATCATTGAAGATGTATGAGGAATTCGTTACCCCCCGAAACACGTTTATTGGGCGTCCATCAAAACGCCCTTGTTTTAAACATTTTATAACAGATTCACTCATATTTTCTATATGTTTTTGCGAACCAGGAACAATATTGGAATCGTCATGAATTGCATGAGATGAGAATGGTCCGTGTCGAGCAAGCAACTTATCTTCTACAGCGCCGGAATGTGTTCAACAAAATTTCTTTTGCTGTTATATTCAGCAAAAGAAATTTGGATGATTTTATCAAGGTTTAGAAATTTTAACATTCTAACGATTAACATTTGAACCAAATGACTCGAGGGATCTTCAGCTGGGCCGTTATCTACCACGAATATAAATTCTCCGTTTAACTTTCCGCATGTGTATTTTCAAAAAACTTGTCCTGCGATGGCTTTGTTAGTAACAGAAAAATTTCATTGAAAAGTCTGAACGTCGTATCAGGTTCTAATAATGACGAATTAATAAGTGTTACACATGTCCCCATTCTAGTTATTTGGAGGACTGTATCTGAAAAGGGTGACAGTAAGCGGACTTTGTTTACAGTCGGATTATCTTTAATTGTAGATGTTTGATGAGTAACGTCTGTTCGTAGAAACAAGTGAGTCATTGCAGTTACGGCGTTTGTTCAACTCTCATCCCAATCATGGTCAGGATACTCTACATCCTTCCACGATTTACCAGGCTTTTGAACTGGGGTAACAACGCCACACACAATTTTTTTGGCGTCTTTTGAATCCACCAGAACGTTCTAGGATACTTTGCGGCATAAGCACACAAATAATTGACATTAGCAGAATTAGCAGAGGTATAGTGGAGATTTACTACCAACTTGTCGAACTGACGACAACTGACGACTGTACCCGACGACTGTAAAATTGCGCGAGAAATTTTTCGGTAATTTGTGAATAATTAATTTTTTTCTGCCAATTTGACCATGTGGTCGGGTTAACTATGAATGTATTTGGATTTTTATTGATCCAAAATTACTTTCAAGTAACCCGATTTGTGAAAATATAAAGGCATAGGAAGTTTCTTCACGCGCTGGTGAAATTTTGTCCAGAATAAAAAATCCCACCACTATAAATTTTGCCCAAAATGTTTGCTTCGTAGTTGGGCCGACGCCGTTATGGCTGATTCTTTGACGACAGACCGCGTTGTAGCCACTGAGGCTGAGTGGTTGTAGCCGTGTAAACCAAGGAAATATTCGCCTTAATGTTAAAAGTATAATAAAAGAAACGAGCTACTGTGTTGGGTGAGTAGTATTTGAAAGTAAACACATAAAAACACATTAAGTAAACACATTAAAAGACTAAAAATCTATGGCTGCACGTGTCAGATGTTGTAAGTCAAGTGCAGCCGTTGCCATGACATGGACATTGTTGTTTTGATCATCACAAAAAAGAGTAATCATAAAAAATTACTCAAAGTTTCATCAAGAATGTCTTTTGGTTCAATAGATATCTTTTACATTAAAAGTGATTACTCAGTGACAGAAATAAATACAATTTAACCATTGGCCTATTTTATGCATGGTTAATATTACGGCTCAGTGCCAGTGGTTTTTGAAATAATCCTGATTCCTGATGCACATTTTATTTATTTTTTGTGTTCAAAATAAGTCTTTGATGATTTCACACTCATAAGAATATTCTGATACAACAATTACACTGAATGAAAACCAGCCTTTTTGTAGTAATTATGCAGCTTTCAATGGCCCTAGTCTTGCTCAGATATGTAAAATGTTGAACACTGTCTGTCTGAGGTGATTTACACTAGCTGGATCCTAAGAATTGGGGATCCACTGTACTATTTTCTGATAGGCAAAGGATTTCAGAGAATTCCAGATTCTTGCGACAAGTGTGAACCAGGCTTAAACCTTGCATGAGAAATTTATTCTTGAGGGAAAGAATATTGAAAAAAATATGCTCTGATGAGTGATGTTCTTTCAGTTAAAGTAAGAAAGTATACCCATAGAATTGCTGTGATCATTCTGAATTCTTTGACCTTGAAAACTTAGTCTTAAGTATTTTTTTCGTGTGCAAAGCATGAATGTTGACACTTGATCTTGAAGATTTCTGTTGTCTATATTTTATATTGTACTAGGATTCTTTAGTAAGTTGGAAAGATAAAGTTTAAGTGCAATTAACATTAATTTATAATTTCTATCCAAGGTCAACAATGCTTCATATTGTATAGAACTATTGGAATATAATAAATATTATATACTGCAATAAATATTTTTGTTATATTTGATTCTGTCATGAGACTGAGAAATTAAGTTATGTTAATGTATCTGCCACCTTCAATAATAATAATAATAATAATAGAGGCTAATTTATCTCAGGAAAGTATATAACATGCATGGAGAACTTCAAGCTTTCAAGTAAAGGTCGTTCAACTAAAAGTTTATAGCTTTGCCTGTGAAATATATTGGTGTGCTGTTAACTTTTAAAATTAGTATAAAAGCAATTAGGTTTCAAAAATAAATCAATAGGATGTATTGAGTTTGTGAGATTTGTGAACTAGGTTTGAACATTAGAATTTTAAAAGGTAATATAACTTTTTGTTAACGTTATAGCATTATTTAACCACAAAACGTTTTATAATGTGTCAAGTAACTTTAATTATTAAAAAAATTTGAAACAACAGCTAATGAGACATTTCTGCAACATGTAGACCTAGTGATGTCTTTTTATATTAACCAATGGGTAATGAGATGAAGTTGGAACTTTGAATTTTGAACAATGTTTTCTAAATTATTTTGCATGCAATAGCACAATGGGATTTGTAGTGCTGTAAAATGGACTTCTACATAAAACAACAGTCACATTCTTTTGGTAGTGCACTGATGTCGAACTTTGGCCAGAGGGAATTTTGACCATGGTTGAGGTTATTCATGTGTTTCTAAATTTTGGTGGATTTCAATTGGAATTTTAGCTTAAATGGTTACTGATTAGGGCAGGGTTACACAAAATCTTTGTAACCTGGTGGGGAAAACAATAAAAAACAGACACTTTCAAACCGATCCAACCTGAAATCCAGAATCATGTTGGGATTTTTTAAAAATAGTTTTTCGATATTTCAATCTTGCAAATTTTGACTATTTTTGTCCGGGGGGTGAACCCGACTTGTGACGTCACTGGTTATATTTGCGTTCTTGTTGTATTCCTATTTCGTTGTTCGCGTTCTGCCTTGACGTCACTGGTTGTATTCTCTGTTTTTATCGCAGTTTTCCCTCGATTGCGATATCTAAAACGGAGATATTATAAAGTGTGTCTAATGTAGACGGTTCAAATATGTTACTAAGCGAATTTAAAGAGAAAAACTTCAATAAAAATCTCGCAAGTCATGGTACTCCGTACAAAGTCAAAGGTGAATAATTTTTAAACCGCATGTTGTTAAACCATTTTAAGGTGTATCATCAATATATCATCATCATACTGGACTCCTTTACAGGTGTAGCACACAAAATATTATGGCTAATCTTAGGAAGAAGAGAACAGTTTTATTCCGTCTGTACTGTAATTGAACTGCCCACATGCGTTTATTGATTGATTGTTCACGCTTATCGCGCTATTCAAATTACAATTATTTGAATACCATTTTTAATGCCATTAAACGCGTATTCGAAGCAAAACCCATGCAAATGTTTCATTTAATATAACCTTTTATATAAATCCCTAATATAAATTGTATTCATGCTTATGAGTTATGTTAGTTACGCGCATGCCGTAAGCTATGTAATTGTTTTACAAATTATGTAGTTCAAACCATATTCTATTGATATCCTATAGCGCAACCATACCACAATCTATTTGCCCAGACTCAAACTCAATCCCTACATGGAGATACAAAGACGTCCACAAACATTGTATCATTTAACTATGTTGTCAATAACTCCCTAAAATAGACAAAACACTTCGGAATGTGTTTCGTCTATTTTAGGCAGTTGCTGTACCACATTTAACCGCGTGTGCCCACACGAATAAAAACTTGTATGAAAAATTTTAGTCTCATTCGGCCCGAATCGGCCGTACGCCGTACGGTTTTAGTATGCCGAGGATTCGAACATCGATTTCCGATACGAAAATAACGTTTGTTGCAATCACTTACTGTCCCTTTATAAAGGTACGATTACAAGAGTCGATAAAAACCTTTATTATTGCGACATTTGAAAGAAACATTTCAAATGCAGTACGAATAGCAAATCACACTCGGCGTACTGTTCCAGTACGAATAGCCATTTCGTATATTGTATTGTTAATGTTTGATCTGAGTATTGAATTCGTTATTCATTGCTACGCATCATACTTGAATTGACTCTTGGACTTTGCGGCTTTTAGTAATCTGCCCAGGAAGTTTACAAATAGTATTATTAAACGCTTGAATACAAGTGCTAAATAGTGTTGCGCTTATGTCATAGTTCTGTGGTATTTGTGGTAGTTATATGTGGTAGTTCACGAATTGAGATATCGTTTGCTTCTAAAGCTGTTTTACAGCGCTGCCTGCTGTACACTCGGCTTTCTGTCTGCTTTTAACGCGTTCCTAGGATTGCCAGTAACAAGGATTTTCTTATTTATTGAGCAAAATCCTTTATGTCATCGTCTGTGTAAGATATAGATAGTAAGAATGTGACGTAGTACGATATCTTTTGAGGAATAAAAAAAATATTCGTCATTAGCTGCCGTTTGTTCGCGCAAAACAATCCCGCTAACCAATTATTTTGAGCTAAAGGTTGGGATAAATAAAGGGTCTATTTTGTGCTTGACATACAAGTGGAAAAGGTCCTAAACCTGCCGTTAACCGCGATCCATTACGAGACGAAAAGCATGGAAATTCTGAATAAAAAGACACAAATAAATGCACAAGAGAAAATTTAATTGCTTTTGAAATTAATGAGACGTCTCCGGACAGTTTTGGTAAAGTAATTAATTCAATATTTTATTTTTGTTTCTGTCAAATGCGTACCAGGCTACTATTACGAATTTATGCATTTCTTGTTTGTTTCAAGTGCAAATACATGCCATGCCATATAACAAACTTTTCCGACCTCGCTAAGTTGTTAGTAATACATGCACATCGCGTATAATCGCATTAAATGTAGCGCAGCGAGTTATAGAGTGTTGATGCTGTACAGTCTTGATGCCAAAAATCGTACGTAAAAACGGTTTCAAAGAAAATCAGACTATAGAATTTCTATGGTTTATATTTGACTCCCGCCAATGTTATACGCACGTCTTCTATCTAAAAAGTATTATTTTTGAAAAATTAAATGTATTTTCTTGAGGTCATGTTTTTGTATAATAATATCCAGTTCTCTGGGTTGGTTGGGTCGTCCTTGTGTTATTCCGCTTTATGTATCGAATAAAAGCGGACTACATTTAAAATAGCTCTCTTTACCCTCTGAGACAAACACGAATTGCAGTAGCAGATAGCATGCGAAACTATTACCACTCCATATGAGAAGATTTCTTCTTGTATTTGGGTTATATTTATATAAACGCGCGATTTCAACTTTCAGACTGGTTATACTGTTGATCGCTATTGTTGTCATTTAACTACAACCACTCTGCAGTGATTCGGTGGAATCACAATGAAACTACGGCTATTTGTTAATGCGCTAATCGTATTTGTATGCAAACCCCCTGTATGTATACGACTTGCACGATAAGATAGAAATTATAAAAAAAATTCCTTTTTTTAGGTAAAAAAGGATCATAAAGTGGACACAATACGCTGAGATATTGACGATCATGCGTCTGGCGCCACAGATAAGTAAACTTGTATTTTGTTTCTTTCTCAATCGTATACCTTCCAGCAGCTTCAGCAAAATTATCTAGGTATGAATTAGTTTGGCTTTAATATTTGAGGCAGTTGTGGCAATCTGTGATTGTCGCCGTGCTGAGATTGTAGTTACACTCCTGCGCGACAATACTTCGTGACAATCAAAGGTGACAATCTCAGACCTCCGCATCGGTTGTATAAAACCTGTCAAGTATGTATTGCGTAGTTAAATCGTAATTAACTCCGCAATAACCAATTCTATTTACTAATCGTGGTTAAAAGTTACTAGAAATATAACCTTCATATACAACTGGCCTCTGACTGTATGATTCCAAGTCATGCCAAATGCGGTCGATGCATAATATAGTACGTATAGGTCAAATCAAAGCTTCGAATTGCTTTTGGTGTGTAGTAACATCGAAAGTAATTGTAATTAATCCGTTCATTTAAACAATTGCAAAATGATTGAAACCATTGGTTCCAACCATTTTGGGTAAAGTGTGGTATTATTTGATCAACATAATTGACTGAATGCGGACATAATACACAAAATCTGTAAATATAATGTATGATAATGTTGCGTTGGCTGTAACATGAGCGTTAGATTTTCGTTACATGATGCGTTCAGAGTTCAGATGCTAACGTTGAGTATTTTATTGATCTTTTGGCATTGGCCTTAATTCTCCGTCATACCAAAATTGTGTTTAAAAAATCGAATGCCTGAAAGGTCACATCAAACACATAATTAAACGAGGTCCAGAATAAGGCCTCCTGAAGGAAGTTAGAAGTTCCCAAGAAACATTGATCTTTGCTAGCAATGTATCCAACAAAAGCTTGAACGCCACCATTTAGTCTCTGAAAAGCTGATCGGTCTGCATCAAGGTGAAACCATTTATACAGTCTTCGCGATCATTGTTGACTTGCACTTCACTACCGCATGATATGGAAAAATTAATAGTTTCTAACAAAATTATTCTCGTTACCAAAATGTACGATAATTTAATATTACAAAAGTATAAAAGGCACATTTAAAATATAGTTAATTATTAAGAATGCGTGGTCAATCATGAAGTGAAGCGTGTTCTTCATACCGCATGTACATGTTACGAGATAGTTTGGGATACGTTGATAAACATCCTTCACGTGTTTCATTGTTGTATCGACTTGTTGCTGTGATTATATTTTGTTGATTTGTTTGTGTTTTTGCTCTACTATTTATTTGTATTGAGCACTCTGGTTTACTACGCACAAATCCAAGATTATATTATATATATATATATATATATATATATATATATATATTATATATTATTTATATATATATATATATATATATATATATATATATATATATATATATATATATATATATAATCTTGGATTTGTAGTGCTCAATACAAATTACAGAGTGCTCAATATAAATTAATCAACATAAAGATCAACATAATTGAAAATGAAATAATTGAATGAAAACGAAATGAAATATTGATTTATGGTATATCCGGTTGAGACAACAAAGAACGAATGAGATTATCGGTGTGCTGCAAAAATGACCGGCAATCAACTGCATGATAAACTCTTGCCATTACTGTGACATTCCAACAAAATAAAATGAATATTTGGATAAGCTCGATATAAAAGACCTTGATTTTAATTAGCTCAGCTACAAAATTTGGTCAAATGTAAATATTAAAGATAAGTATTAAATGACAACTTTATACAGATAATTAAATTAATAACGATCTAATTTCAGTATAGTCCAATAAAATGTTTGTCGTCTGTGCATTTTGCCTCTCCCGGGAAAAGATCAACATAATTGGCATTCATTGCGCGAAACAACCCACTCAACATAACAGACTTTGTCATTTTATAACCGGGTTGGTTTGGAGTATAAAACGCAGTATTTCTAGTGAATAATGCTGTCCGACAGCACGCAGCAGTATAAATGAAGCTCGCAATGTTAATCCTGTAAGCTCGAGAGTCGAGACGTTGGCGAACGCTTCGACGGTCCATTATAATTACTGAATCCTGCTTGACGAATAAATCTATCAACGTTTGTCCCATACGTTGATGGTATGACCCCAACAATGACATGTTAAGGAGCGCTTTGACAGTTTTTTCTGGCCCATATGAGCATACGCTGTTCATACGTTTTCCAATGTCCACTGTTTATCGATCCAAATTGCGGAATCGAATTTGTGTACACGAATGTTAAGCTACTTTCTAGTTTGTATTGCGCAGCGATAAGATGGCCCCTGTGAATAGCGACGTTGTGATCACATGGATTCCGTGATCTAGTTCCAAACCTGTAGGGACTGCCTCTGACAGTCATGCGTCTCCACCAATTGTGATCAACGACGTATTTGGAGTTTGACGTTTCGTAGCATGGTCTGCGGAAGTTAGCATTTTCGTAGTCCAGGTCTTGTTGCTGAAATTGTATTCCAATTGAACGACTCTGTCTGAAATGACCCGTTCGTATACGCGGGTTGGTAAACCTGCTATAATCATTTTCATCTAACACGGCTATCGAAGCTAAAGGTACGCGATTTGCACAATCATACACCATACCAATTTCGCCTGGCTCACAAATTGTAGCCACCTTGTCGGTTCTTGCGAAAATTTCTACTTTAGGGATGAACGTTTTTAGATTCCTTCCAGTGAAAGCTCCATAGGTACTGGTCCTGCTATTCCACGTGCATGTCCCAATAAAATTACAGGCACATCTTTGTAATGCGTTGCTTACACACTGAGCGTGAATTACTGAAAAATAGATTAGACCCAAACAGACCGTGAATTAAAACGTGCATGTGCATGGTTGTACTTGCTTCGCAGCTATGTTCTACTATTCTTTTGCTATTCTATGGGCATGGAGTGCATGGAATGCGTATAGAATATCACGATCAAGATGTTTCTCCATCATGGCCTGACAACCCCGGAATGTACCTGACATGTATGACGTTTGTCATCCTGTTTCTTTTTGTCTAGTAACGAAATGATTCCCTGCGCTTGCCCATCCCCAGTTTTGTCGTTGTTGGGTTTCGGGTTTTTTTAACTATCGTAAAAACAGCTCATACGTGAAAAAAGTTAGAGAAAACAGCTTATACGTTTTAAGCATAGCAACATTCCATGCATTCCATGACAATCTTTAATATACAATGTCAAATCATTAAGAATTCGTTTAGAAAGTTGTGCAATATTCAATCCCCACTTGCAATGAAGAAAAGCCATAAACTCTTCTCTTATATTCATTTCTTTGTCAACAAAACCTAAAACCAGTGCAACTGCATGCTCTTTACATATGGGAGGAATCCGTAGCCTCATCAGCAATTATAGAATAGAATTTACTGAATAACTGATGATTTTACTGAGGTCGCGGTAATATTGTTCTGCGGTAGGGACTTGACCATGCTTTGTAGTCAGATTTCGTCGGAGGCCTAAGACTTTGACATGTCGTTACTCTCCGATAATTCATGTCTGAGCGCAATACAGTCTTGTATGATTTCGAGCTCTGACCTGACCTTGTTTTTTGTACCACATGTCTAAGTATTGTGCAGTCAGAAACAATTTTAATCTTCAAAGGAGAAAGCCGTTCACAATGAATTGGATTTTCCCGAAGATCAACCAATGCCAATCCAGGATAAAACTGTATCATATGCTTTTCATCTATTGATGTGATATTGTTTCTTCTCAAATCCAGCAAGAGTACAACTCTATTCCTTTCTTTTTGCTCAGGCACCGCTACTTTATTTAATCCAAGATCGGAACAATCTAAAAGCTTTACAGTTGTAATGTATTTGCATGGTACTTTAGATCTTACACAGACGATCATCGATAGAGATAGCACTATGAAGTAACTGATGAGCGTGGCCATAACGTTTATCGGTTTTAAGTTGTTCTATAATTGCCAAGGCATGCTGCTTTTATAATTCCATGACGATCTTTAATAGACAATGTCAAATCATTAAGAATTCGTTTAGAAAGTTGTGCAACACTCTATTCTATACAACTCTATTCCTTTCTTTTTGCTAAGGCTCCGCTACTTTTGTTATATGTTTTTAATTCTTCTATGCACGAGGTAGGAGATCTTTACAATGGTTTTACTAAAGTTCAATAATGTTCAGTTTCTTTTCTGGATTCTCTACTCTTCACTTGATCTTCTGATCTTCGTCGTTTTTGAGTTCTTGTCTTGGTTGTCTGTCCTGTAAGGTTGAGCTTCCTAACGTTTCATATGCTTTTTACTAAGCTAGTCCGCTCTCGTTTCGGGGTTCAGTCCGAAGTTCTTGTGTCCACTCTTGTGTTCAGTCCACTGAAGGTTCGTGTGTTGTGTACGCCCTTTTATAGTAACGGTTGAGGGAAACTTGCAGACGTCATCAACCAGAGTGGGCTGATCCTTATCCAACCAATCAGCGTTGTTAGTTAGAAATGGGGGTTGGCATTAGAAGCTCGTTCCAGCTTTCATATTCTGTTTGTATAAGCCGTTGACGCACTAGTCGAGTTGGTCTTTAGCTCTATCGATCAATACTTTCAAATGTTCACAACTTAAAATATTTATCATCAACAAGCATTAAAATTATCAAACATTGTTTCTGTGAACCTTATTTTATAACTTAACTATTTATTCTACTATTTTAATCGATTTAAACTTTCTCTGACGTAACCCTTAAAATGCTCGACCGCGCATTATAAAAAACACATTTGATTGACATAAGAGCTTCGCAGCGACAATGTCAAATCATTAATCATTGTGCAACACTCAATCCCCACTTGCAATGAAGAAAAGCTATAAATATATATTCTTATATTCATTTCTTTGTCAACAAAACCTAAAACCAGTGCAACTGCATGCTCTTTATATATGGGAGAATCCGAAGCCTCATCAGCAATTATAGAATAGAATTTACTTTCTTTTACCTCTTTGATGATTTGGTCAGTTATAACTTGGCCACGCATTTTGTTTTGGCTTGTTTTGGCTTGTTTTTAAAACATAGCTTGTGTTCTTACCACAGGTTTTCAAGTGATCTTCTAAAACTCTATCCCCTGCAATAAAATTACCCACTCGACGTACGTAAATAAGTTGTAGACTGTTATAGTGACTGTTAAATTAAAAGCCGGCAGCCAGACTGCAAAGTACAAAATTATAGCCAGACTGCAATAACAAAAATATTCTTTTTACCAAACTGTAAGATAATTTAATATAACTTAAGTATAAAAGACACATTTAAAATATAGTTAATGATTAATAAAATGCGTGGTCCATCATTGAAGTAAGCGTGTTCAATCATGAAGTGAAGCGTGTGATCACGTCCTACCTGTTTTTGCCGGACCAATGCAGCATCGACACGACTGTTTGTGTGCATGTCTGTGCAGTAAAAGTTGAACCATAGCATTTCTATATGCGGCACTCTTTTCATGCATGGCGTGAAATTGCTTGGGTAGCACATTTCCAATCATCACGTTTCCAAGCACGGGAAGCACGTTTCCAAGCATCCCTGTTTTCAAAATAACTCAACGTCTGTCATTAGTTTACATGGGAAGCAGTAGATGCATGGCTAGCATAGACGGTGAAAAGCAAAGCCAGTTACGCGGATTCTGCTGTTTTGTACAGGGGTGTGTGTATGTGAATGAACTTTTCTGGCATTGTCGATCAGACTTTTCTCCTTCAAATCTTGTAGACGTTGTACTGAAGTCGGCGTCTAGATTCTGGCATTCTTTACTTCCTTAAACTATCCAATATTCTCTCATATTTTCTGAAACATGAGCTGGCCACAAGCCCAAATCAGGTGTGTATGAAAGACTGTTAAGGTTAATGGTATTAACATGGTCATCTCCGCAAAACTGATTTACTTTCAGCTGCAACTTCATCAGTTGTATCGACATAATGTCTATTTTGTTCCGGTACCTCAAAGATTTCTAAAGTCATCCTTTAACGGTAGGTTAGGGATGGCATACTCCAATACTTTCGTAGAATACTCTAACACTTCTGTAGAAAGTGCTATTCTTCGCTGGACTGATATCACCCTCTTCCAATAGCTTGCGAAGACGTACTTTGGTGTGCAACCCAATAAACCACAAATTCTCTAAAAAAAACATGACGTATAATTATAATATAATTCATTATATGTTTTATGGACACACATATCAAACTTTTTGCCATGATTTTGAACATTTGCTACCAAGTAGTGCCAAGCCCCCGCCGACGCAAAAATTGCGTAATTGTTGGGTAATCAAGGCGCGATTCGCGTCTGCCAAAGCGTTTAATATATGAGTCTGGCGTTTCCTCGAGTGCTGAAGTTGTAAAAAAGGTTAAAAGGATAAAAATTTGTATGAGGTAGAAGTAACAGAAGTCGATAAGGCACGGAATTTGGTGCGAATTCTCTATAAAGGCTACAGTGAAAAGTATGACGAGTGGAGGCCATTCGGTGTTGAGCAAGAATCATATTTCCCCTTTGTGCGACAAGAGAGAATGCCAATACCTGACGCAGACTTCCTCGAGCAAAGGGGGGGATTATTTAAACATAAACTGTATACCGAAGTTAAAAGGAAGCTTTATTCCGGTAGACGTGAATAAATAATTTTTTTGACTTGCTTATACCATACACAAACTGGGACGATTTGTCCGTCGAAATTTCTTCGCCGTTTTCGTTTATAGCCGCCGCTATCTGCACAGCGACAGCAAGAATAAGGAAAAAATATACCCCAAACTTTCAGGCCATTTTGACTAGCCTAAACTCGATATTTTATTAAACAATTTACTATCAGAATGTTTCCAGTTTCGCGCTCTATTCAAATTTGGTCTAGACTATAGTCATAGACCTGCGCAATTCGTGCTCACGTCCAATCCCCAAGTCTACGCAGCGCGCATAATAGTAAACATTAGTAAAATAGTTAATTAAAATTAAACATTGGTTTAAAATTATTAATTCATTAATAAACTATAAAGATAGATTTACCTTTTCAGTTACTGGGCTTGATACCGATTGAAAAGAAAGGGTTGTCTGCGATCTTGCGTCTTTTGCATATCGTTGGTGCATCGATGTAGCAATATGTCTTTGTACATCCGAAAGACCCATGTGACCGCATTTTACGTTACGTTTGCAAATCGTGCAGTAAAAGCTGTGTTTATCTGCTCTTACTTCGTGGATGAAAGGTTTTTTTCCAAGCAGTGTTAAATTTTGATCTGTACTTTGCAGCTCCACTGTCTTTTCTTGTTGATTTACTAGTTTGTGTTGATGGTGAGGGACCCGGGCTTGAAGAAAAATCGTAATCATCTTCTGAACCAATTCCAATTGGAGTTTTACTAGTAATAGCCCCGCCAAGTAAAATCGCCTAATAACTCTAACCCGTAATTCGATAGCGACAATTTGAGGAATAGCATTTACCCTGCGTATAGCTTTTGTTTTCGCACGTAGCTTTTTGGGGTAAAAAGAAAAAAGCGGGCGTTTTTTCTGAATAACTTGGACCCAAATCTTATACAATTCTGATGTAAATATGGCCAGCGGCGCAGAGTAAGGGCTACTTAAAGCTCCTTTTCCTGCAATCTGCACGAATAAGGCGATAGAATTATTATTACTTTAAAACTCATTGTGCAATGTAGATTTATCGAAAAAAATACCATATTCAAGTTATAGTTTATTTAAAATATATGAATTAGAATAAATATGAATTTTTAATTAGAATAAACGGTGTACTTCTGTGTTCTCTCAACTCTCGTCCCTCTTCCTCCTCCCTCTCCTTCGTTTTCTCTCTCGTCCTCTTCCTCTCCCCATTTCTCTTTCTTTCCCCTCACTCCCACTCCTTGTCTCTCTCTGGTCTAGATATAATGTTTCATTTCTCGGGCACAATCGTCTCGGGTTCTCTCTTTTGTTGCACTTCCAACATATGATATCTATAATTAAGAAATTAAATAATTATCACATTCGTCATTCTACTCTCGTGTTTATAGACTATTTGATAATACCTCTATTGTAGTTTTGACTTTCGGTTGTGGTCGTTGAACTACCTCCATTATCCCGTATCGTGGTCGTTGATTGCGTTGAACTACCTCCATTATCCCGTATCAACCCTATATTAATTTCAAAATGTAGCATGCATATGCGAAGGTTAATAGGATCCAAACGATTCGAAACATTTTATAATAAAAATAATTAAAATGAGACAATAAGTGTCTATACAGCCGGAGGAACTTTGCCTGATTTGTGGCATCTAAACCTTCAGCATACCAGTAAATTCCAGAACCCTTCGTTCCATATAAATAAATTAATGTAAAAGTTTGGGTTTGATTTAACTGTATGAAATGATAATCAATGATTATATCATGCGTATACATAATCATGGAAAAAAAATGTGTAGAAGTGTATGTCTACTAACCGGCGAGTTTTCGTTCCATACCATCTGCGCCTGTGCTATTTTCTGTTGCAGGCGAGGTTGCAGGCGCATCGCTCACTGAAAGTTCAGTGATTTATCACCAATATGAAATGAGAACGAGCGAATAAAACATGCTTGTCTAAGTCCCATCAGAGTCTTCGTTGACCTAACTTGGTTAGTGATTCTATTGTTTGTAGACCTGTCCGCTGTCACGTAAAAGTGAGGTGGCATTCCCGTGCTGGGAAGAGGAATTAAACAAAAGTTCATAAACTTTCCTTCAATAATCTTTCCTTTCATGAGCTGGAGGTTTGCTAGGTATTTGTTTACTAATAGGGAAGATTTCCTTTTTTAGCCCCAAAAAACTGTGAGTTGAAATTCGTGTTACATTTACAGGGTATGTCAAAAAGTTGATTGAATGTTCAATTGTTCAGTGGCGGATCCAGTGTAAGTCAGAGTAAATTACTACAGTTGGTAAATAAATTACATCATGATTAGGCAATGACTTACGTAATCGCGTTGACGAGCAACTGGAGGTTTGTCTAGCCATTACGCCAATAGTCTTGGTTGGAAAAAGTATTTAATTTTCTTCGAAGTTCACATTACAGTTTAGGTCACATTCGTCGGATTTTTTCGGATCATGTTTTTATTATGAAATACAAAAACTCATTATATATATATAATATCCATCATTAGTTAAAATATACAATGGATTTACAACTAAGAAAGTAATTATACAGTATAATATATTAAATGTAATATGCTACTAAACTTCAACGATCTATTCAAATTAGAATATTCAACGTCTAATCTAGTTCAGACTTGTTAAGTAGCTTTTATTTTCTATTTACGCGAGGTAGGAGATCTTTACAATGGTTTTACTAAAGTTCAATAATGTTCTCTTCTTTCTCCGTTCTTCTCTTCTCTACTTCTCGATCTTCGTCGTTTTAGAGTTCTCGTCTTTGGTCGTCTGTTCCGTCAGGTTGAGCTTCTTAACGTTTCACATGCTTTTTACTCCGCTAGTCCACTGAAGGTTGGGGTGTTGTGTACGCCCTTTTATAGTAACGGTTGAGGGAAACTTGCAGACGTCATCAACCAGAGTGGCTGATTCTTATCCAACCAATCAACGTTGTAAGTTAGAAATGTGGGTTGGTCTTAGAAGCTCGTTCCAGCTCTCATATCTTGTTTGTTTAAGGCGTTGTCGCACTAGTCGAGTTGGTCTTCTGCTCAATTGATCAATACTTAAAAATGTTCACAACTTAAAATGTTTATCATCAACAACTAGTAAAATTTACAAACAATACGTCTGTGAACAATATCTTTCAACTTAACTATTTTCACTCTTATTTTATCGAATTGAACTTTTGATGACGTAATCTATTACATGCTTGACCGAGCAACATTATTAACACAATTGATTGACATAAGAACTTGAATGGCCTACAGCACGCACATTTTTTATAAAAATGCAACCATTAAGATAAGTGACGACTTAAGACTGTTTATCCAGGTATTATTTCTGAGAGGATTATAAATATTTTCACCTTATTACTTATTTAATCCCACGATATGTCATACATGAAAGGGAAAGGCGATTAATGTTTGCTAATGGCCGAAAAATATACTTACTCAGGCGTCTTGTGGCAAAAATCATTCACTAATCCCTGTCATGCTATTGATATTCCTATTTTTATAGCTATTTTTATATGCATATCTCTAAACACAATAAAGCTTTGCGTAACAGACTTATTAAAAAGTGCAATTGCTCTTGGAATAAAAGATTGTTAATACCTTTTAGTATGCGTGGTAGGTTGTGGGATACCGACATTTCTTCTGCTTGAAATATGGCAGGGAGGGTAAATATGGCCGGCGGCACCAATTACGATCCGCTTCAATTCCTCCATAGCGATATCATCTCTTGCAAGGATTTTAAATTATTTCTAGGGATTGTGAGTATTTTTAAACATCTATTTTGAGTGCTCTCGATTTCGTCCGTGAGGGATTGCGGCAAGCCACCCCAAATTGACAACAAGATGAGCTCTATACTCCGAACGAAACCAAGACGGAAACCAAACCGCAAACCATTTAAAAAATAATCAACTTTCTCCCGGTTAACTTCATCTCTTTCTTGAATTCTATCATCAGTTTTTTTGTGTGCCTCTTTGAATTTTCTGTTTTAACTGTTTTGAAGCCTCTTTTTCACTCATGACTGAGAATTGAATTGCTCGGATTAAGCTTTCCACGTTTTATCTTTCTTTTGTGTGGTTTTGTTATCGTTCTTTTTAATTTCTATAAGATCTTTGTGATTTCGCACTAATTCGGTTAACAGCGATCTTTCTCAAATTGGGAAAAATCTTATCGGTAACGTCGTGCTAACATTGACTAACAGCTAACAGCAGGCTAACAGCAGTTTAACTAGTCTATAATTAGTCACAAACAAATCTGTCAAATGCTCTCAATACTGAGTCTCCGTCGTTAAGTGACTATTCACTCATACTCCACTCTCACTCACACTTGACTGCATCACACTGGAATCGCACTCAAGTGCGGAGTGTGAGTGAGCTTTTAGAATACAGGCGTTCGTTAGACTATGCGTATTTAAAGACGATTATTTGATGAGATGGTCAATGAAACAATTATTATTGTTGCGAGATTTGATGTGGGTATCCGGTGTTCGAGATTTGATGCGCGTACGGGTTAAACGGGAGTTGATGTACGTATCATATATTGAGTTGATGTAGGCTTCAGGTATTTTGAAACATTTTGTTATATTGACCTCGTCTCCCCTTGATGCTCCAAACCATTAATGCTCAATCTGTGAGGTCCTTTGTTTGCGCAAAACTCTTAGTCCTCTATTTAACCACCCAGAAGCAATAGTATCGTCCCTGCGAACAGTACTATGGTAAGGTATATAGAAATCAGTTTCCGACTTTCCGTGGAGGGAGGGGTTACGCTTTTCAATGTGGTCTTGGAAGTATCTTATTTTCTGACATTAGTGAAAGATTATCACTTATTCGCAGAAATAGAAATATAGATTTATACCATGCAAAATTATTATTAGCGCTAGTTTTCACTTAGTTATAATTGTTCAAAAAAACGTTACATATATTTTATTGATATTTATTCGTTTTAAACCTTTAATTACGTAAATTACGTATCAAAACGGTACAAACTGATATAAGAAGAACCTCTTCATTTGATGAACGCGCTAAACATTTTACAAAGAATAGCTTTTTTAATGCATAAAAAATATTCGTGTTTTTTAAGAAAAAAATAATCATTCCTTGGAACGACACTTGCCATAACGTATGTATGTAATCAATAGCATATGCGTGTGCAAATGTGGATTCTTTCATGCAGGATTCGTAAATATAAATACAAACGATTTGAAAGAGTTCTTCTCCTTTTCAAAATTGGAAAATTGAAAAATATAAGTATCCAAAATTGGAGACTTATTTCCACAGCCTTTAAAAAAATCTGAATTCCAACGATTAAATGAACTTGAAGTCCAAGATATTCTAAGATATTAATCTTAAAATATTCATCGCATTACAACAAAAAATTCTTTTTGGGTCCAGTTTGGTCTTTGCCTGAATATTTATTATGAATTAAAACTTCTTGTTGCTTGCTTTTTACAATGTATGTCGTGCATGTTCTTTGTTTTTTCCACCTACATGTACGTAACGTGCGTCCTTGTGTGTTCTTCAAATTTATATTTTCATAACTAGTATTTCTATTGCATTGTCCGTTGTTTTGTTTACGTTTTCAAGTATGGCAAGTGACTTGTGATTTGTGTATATGTGCTTATTATTGTTTGAGACTCTTTCTTGATTCTACACACTTCCTCTTTCGTGCTACAAAAAGTGTGTTCTCGGCAAAATGTTTTCAACCTTATAACTGGAGAACCATGCTTGATTCTTTCTGGTCCAGGTTCAACGTGTCATAATGGCATTGGGGTGTGTAACAGAAAAGTGGTATAACGTCGATCACTGTTGAAGTTCCTAATTACATTGTGTTGTGTTAGCAAATTGAAGAAAAAGTAATGAATGTCCATGTGAAGTATCCGGATTGCAACCAGTTAATTATTGAAGCCAAGAGGATTTTGCGAACATTGTGTTTAAAGAAAACATTTTTATATTTGGAACTCTTGTATCTTTCGAAGCTCTGAAAGGAATCATCAATGCAAAATTCTTTAAAAAACCTTCAATGTAACCACTGAACTAGTTGGACATGAAGACACCCTGAGTGAGATCCTAGACTAGAGTTCAAGTAATTTTCTTTCGTTTGAAATTCAGTAAAAGACGTATCTACCTACCTCCCTGAATTTTCCCTCATCGATCACCATTGTAACCATCCTATCTAACACTGTGGCAGTATGTGAACATTTAAAGAATGTCGCACAACCATCATTTTGTACGAAAGAGAATTGCAAGGCTGGTACGTGTATTACTATCAATGGCAATCGCTCTTCCAGGCATATTCCTTATATAGTAAATGTTAAGTACGGTTGCTCTGGGATTATAGAGGAACGTTTCACCTACCCATTCAACCCCTCACCTATCGTCCATAAGAACTGAAAGTATTTCAACAAGCAAGATGTAATGCAAGAAATAATGCCTCAACCACTATGCCAAAACAACACCCGTGCTTAAACTGGCGCTTCTAATCAACGTGGACTTCCTACCTCGTTAAAACCACCATCAACAACTATACCAACTCAAAAGTCCACTGTCGATCAACCGTGAAAGAGACTATGTATCTAAACATAAGTTCAGATTTTGGAAATATTTTTTAGTATACAGTCACAATTCCAACTGTCTTTGCCGTTTGTAATTTATCGAAAACACAACACAATGGAATGGGTAATCTAAATCACATCTTATCGATCAATTTACCTCGAGTCTGCTCAAACAACAATTTCACAGAAAAAAAATGCTACCAAGAGGAGCAAAGGTTGGAAAATATTATAGATTTCGAATGTTTTTAATGGAAAAACCCGACATAATCCTGCTTATGGACATTGGTCAATTAAAAACAAAGAATTGAGAATATCTTTTTGAAGCCACGCCTTATAGTACATGGATGATATTTTTGAAAAACACGGAACAAATTACTATACAGGGCAAGAGACTTGCAAAGATTGTCAATGTTGAAGAAGCCAAGCTGAATCCGGTACAATTGTCACACTTCGCACACATCAACTTGTATTAGTACCTAAACAATGTTCAGGTTATCTCAGAAAGTGCTTCCTCTGTTTCATGGCGTTTGGCCTCAAGTCACACTGAAGAACGTGTCCCTATCTAATGATGAATTGGGATGTTCTTGTAATTTTGAACCTTTAAACCTTGTGCTTCACTTTGAGCAATATAAGGTTGGTGTGGCGTCCCCATTGGGTGATTTATTTCAAATACGAGGCTCCTGGCTCTTTATTTGTTTTTCTTTACACTGTATACAACTTTTGTTTGCTTTCAAATTCTCTTCAGTTCCTTCTTTCATTAATTTCTTTTGAGCGAAATTCAAATCTCGATGTGATAAATATGACTGATCTAAATTATTCACTTCACCTTGTCGGAAAGAATCCACATTTGTAAAGCAGTTTGATACACCAGGAACCTGTGTATTTATTGATTAAATGGCAAAATGATTTCTCGCGTTCACGTATTTCACGACAATGAAAGAAAAAGTGGAAGCACACAAATAATTTCGAGGAGTATTTTTTGTTGAATGTTATCCATCTTACATCGTATTTCATCATGAATTATGCAATCCAAACTTATCGAGAAACTTTGAAAATGCAAACTTTACAACAGAGTCTTTATATATTTTGATTATTGGTCACTACACGGTTGTCATGCCTTGCCGAAATGATAATATCGTGAGATAAAAATCAGTTACTTTTTTCGCGTATAAAATTGTTGTCGTCTAGTAACACTTTATCACTTCTAGCAACTACGTGTTAAACAATGCGCGTAGCTCAAATATTGAACTATGATTCATATAAAAGGAAATTTGTTTGAAATAATATATAACTAGGAAACAACGAGGAAAGTTTTTTAAAAAAGAATTGATGCTGAACAACATAGCTAGCGATCGTACAACGAGCTTGATCGAAAAGGGGCAAGGGATTGCATGTGTGTGCATAATATCGCCACTGAGTTCAAGGATCATGTGTCAAAGTGTATTGTTGGATATATAGGGGTGAGGTATATGTTGTAGGGTTTATGGTGTGGGTTATAATGGTTGTGTGTGGATATTCAAAGCCGGATTTTTAGGGTTCAGGTCGTGTTTTAGTTTCTAGTGGTGGTTCTCGTTATTAAGTTAGACTGTATAGCCCAGTTAGATAATCTACCACTGGTGTTTGACCATAACTTTTCGTGGAATGATTTTAAAGCCATTACCACTAATGATCGTTAAAGACAAATTGTTGTTTGGAAGTTTGGTGTATTATTGTGGGTCCTTCTGCCCTAAGAAGCTTCTTGCCGAAACAGTATTTACATCTTAATGGCAGAAGACGTCTTGATAATTTATTATTTTTTTTACTATTAAGGAATTAAACATGCTTAAACATTGAAAAGGGCATTTGTCAGTTGAACTTTTTTATATTTAAGGTATGCTAGAGGTACGGTTGGTATTGCACTACCAACCACAAATTATTTAATGACATTTGCTACGATGGTATATTTCACATTTATTTTGATAAGCTGACCTTTGATCACGAAGCGACTTTTTCGAAACTTTAACGCTGGAAAAGAACAAGTTGCTGATCACCCTTTCCCACGATGCTCCCCTGTCCCTCGACCTAGGTTTTTTTGCATTACACCTAATAGTATTGCATAATATTGTGTAATATGAGGGATCATGTGTATAGCATGCAGGTTAGTGTTGCATAGTGTTGTGTAAAATGAGGAGGAAGCTTGTGAATATGTGTTGCGTAATATCCAAGTTCATGCTTGGTATTTTAAGTTTTTTTAGCAAATCCTTTTCTATATGCCCACCTTTAAATGCGAGACATGAGAAATCATGTCTTTTGTTCGTGTCGTAAAAGTCTTTTACGATGTTTTCTAAGCTGGAGAGCGGCACTGCGTTTGACCTTTCAGGGACGCCAAATGGAAGCTTGTGGATGTTACTCCGAACGTATGGGCATGTCTTACGATCTTTTTCTGACAAATCCCTCCATTTCAACCCAATGTCAAAGAGCCACGATTCCGCCTTTACATCTCCACGTTTCAGCATCCCCAGTTCCTTACAGAAGAACTTTTTATTTATGTGAAATCCATCCATATCGATTATCCCAACAATATTTAGGGGGAAAACCAATCTATACTAACTGCGAATATTATCGTGAGTGTATTTTTGTTAAATGGATAAATCCATATCACATGATGAGGTACCTATCAGGTGATTGTTATTTAAAACGGGGTACGTAGAGGTACGTACCAATCATCATTTGCAAATGCTGTTTTTGCCGATGAAGTTTCTTCTGCTGAGTGTGAGAAACTTTGCAGAATGTTAGAAACAAATTAGCCAAGCAGTTTCTGACGAAATTTCAAAGGTTAGCCTAGAATGTTGTTGGCTGTGGCATCCTTAAGGATCTCCACGCAGAAATCGCCTTTTCAAATCGATAACCATCTTCTTCTGTGCAAAAAAAATTGCAGCTAGATTTCCGCCCGCAGAACCAAAAAGAACCATTTTTAGTCGTTGAGCTAGCAGCAGGTTGTCCATGTAGACAGTTCATCGTCTAACACCGTCTTCGGATGAATATAAAGTTTAAGTTTTGCATGTTCTATATAGTCCTCTTAAAACGTCACTTCCGATTCTAACACCCTTTTTCTTCCTTCCAATATGACAGGTAATTTAATATAGAGTCAAACTCACAGCTGGTCTCGTCGAGATGCAACTCCATCAAATACTCCACTGTGTCAGAGTCATGATTTCGTGCAAGCTATTTTAGATGATCAAAAACGCTCTGGTGAATTCGTAATTTTAAGATCCTTGTCGCCTTCACAAACATGAACCATATCGCCTGTAAAAAGCTTATTCGTTTCATTGCAATCATCCCGTATTCGTCCCATTTTTCTTCTATGGTCATCATGAGACAATCATGCTTTCGCTGACTATTATCAAAATAAACATAATAACCCTCATCAAAATACTTATCTAATAAACTGATCACCATATCGTAGCCCAACCCATGCACAGAAGAATCTTTTGCCTTCTTCTCTGTTTATATCTGAAAGTTACAGGTATAACAATAACAATTAAAGCTGTCTGCAGCAACCCATAACTTTATCCCCCCACTTAGTAGGCTTATCTTTCATGAATTGCCTGATCCCTGACCCATTTCTGGATTTGACCATGCGTTCGTCAACAGCAATATTCTGTTATGGCTGTTACAAATGTTCACATCTCTCTCTAAAAGACTGAACAAAAGACTCTGCCTTTTCGCAGTATATTACTGGGGTCTTCAGTGACAGGGTCTGCCACACGCAGAAATGCCCACAGACCATAATATAAGGTCGCCACACTCCAATAATTTTTGATGTCACTGTCGACCTTTACCAAACCAAATCAATTTAGCTATCATTTTTTTTTGTTTACCATCGTATCACCGAAGCATTGACAAGCTACAATTTTCCAAAACTGCTTTTTAGTATACGAGGGAAACGATTTTGCGAAGCGAATGGAATCAGAAAACCGTGCTTGATCCAACACATTATTTCAATTCTTGTTTTAGTTCTACGACTGCTGAGTAAACCAGTGCAAACCTTATTGTGATTATAATAATGAAACGCACATTTTTTTTGAAGAACTCTTTTCGCGTTCTTTACTATGCCATGCTATGAAATGTGCAAATGTTTAGCACTCATGACCTTCACAAAAAGTATTTACCCGTTTCTCCCCCCTCTTCTCTTTCTTATAACAAAGATAGCAAGTGTGTATGCTCTATATGGAAAGCATCTGCATTCACAGTTAGTTTATACGTACTTGCAGAAGGGTCACCGTAGTCTGGCATATGACACAATTGCCTTACAATAGCCTCTCGATAATCTATAATAGTATACCCTTTCTTGCGCTGCAACTCTTTGATATCTTCGTATTCTGCCTGATATTTCTATATTAACATTGCCAAGATGATAAAACAAATTTTCCCACCACGAATAACATTTCAAATATTATGCATGCAAGAAGCTGATTGGATTTGTTTACGGCATTCATGTATTGGTTGTACCTATATATGGCCCAGGGTTTTACGTCCATTTAGATACTAACTAATTGATGGAATGTATAAAAATTATCAAAATAAACATGATAACCCTGTTAAAAAATACTTATCTAATAAACTGATCACCA